>NC_041337.1:1650065-2021796 GCF_004354835.1 Perca flavescens
GGCACTGTCCAGAAGCCAGGTTACCAACCTAGCACTAAACTTGCAGAAAATAGTTCCTTCTCAGGTTTCTTATATTTAGCTAACACTTTGCACTATTTTATGACACTTTATTAAGCATTTCTTACTTATTCTTTAATTTTGCACCTTAATGTTAAGAGATAATTGTTGTAATTAATAATTGTAAGTGTTCATTGTGATTTTAGACCTGTTTACATTTTAATTATCGGAGTGTTTTCCATGGTTGTGTTGACATTTCTGCTTTTATAACTGAGGGGATTATAATCAGAGCAGGGTTAAGTTTAAAATAAAAATGTTTAAATTTAATATATTTTTCTCCTGGTCCTTATTTTAAATAGGTCATAAAAAATATCAATTATCGATATCGACTGATATGAAAAAATTATATCGTGATACAGTTTTCAACCATATCGCCCAGCCCTACTGTGAAGTGAAAACCATTTCAGGTGACTACCTCATGAAGCTCATTGAGAGAACACCAAGGGTTTGCAGAGTTATCAAAAAAGCAAAGGGTGGCTGCTTTGAGGAATCTAAAATATAAGACATGTTTTCATTATTTCACACTTTTTTGTGTTCATTCATAGTCTTGATGCCTTCAGTGAGAATCTACAATGTAAATAGTCATGAAAATAATGGAAACTCATTGAATGAGGTGTGTCCAAACCTTTTGCCTGTATGTATGTATGTATGTATGTATGTATGTATGTATGTATGTATGTATGTATGTATGTATGTATGTATGTATATGTGTGTGTGTGTGTGTGTGTGTGTGTGTGTGTGTGTGTGTGTTAAAACAAAAAGTAAGGAAATTAGTGTTTGGTAGATTATTTCTCTGTGGTAACAATGCTTTTTGGTAATACATTTTATACCGTTGGAAAGCCTGTTTAGTTCCCTTTCAAGTGGTGCCCCATTTGTAAGGAACATGCATTTGTGGGATGAGAAACAGAGCTGAGTATGTGGGTTGCGCCCATAAAAAATTTGCCAAATCTTCTCTGCCAATGCCAAACAGCTTATTCTGCCATTGACTCGTTTGGTGTTTGGTGGTTTGGATGATTGAAGTTTGAAGAAAAAAGACATATTGGCAATTTAACAATGTATTCATTTAACAAACAGGAGCCTCAGTAGCGTGTGGAAGAACCATACACACAACAACCTTGCACCTCCTCCTCATGCTGGTCACCAGCCTGGTCACACACTGCTGTGGGATGGCATCCCATTCTTCAACCAGCATTTGTTGCAAGTCAGCCAACGTGGTTGTGTTGGTCACTCTGGCACGAACAGCACGCCCAAGCTGATCCCACAAGTGTTCAATGGGGTTGAGGTCAGGACTGCTGGCAGGCCATTCCATCTTCTCCATTCCCACATTCTGGAGGTAGTCTCTGATAAACCCCACTCTGTGGGGACGAGCATTGTCATCTTGGAGGATAGAGTTTGGTTCCAGACTGTGGAGATATGGGATGGCCACTGGTTGCAGAATCAGGCACCTGATTGTCAGCACCTGGGGGTACCAGAAGCTCAAAACAAGAGTCAATAGCAACAGCAAAGAAAAGCTGTTTGGCATTGTCACAGACGATTTGGCAAATCTTTCATGGGCGCAACCCACATACTGCGCTCTGCTGCTCATCCCACAAATGCATGTTCCTTACAAATGGGGCACCATTTGAAAGGGAACTAAACAGGCTTTCTGACGGTATATGATTTATTGCCAAAAAGCATTGTTACCACTACTTCAGGGACACCTAATCTGTAGCCCCGCCTTAGCTCTGATTGGCGCCGCCTATGTAGCCGAGCTCCACCTGTATGCAGTTTGAGTCAGAGATAGCACGAGTGGTGGTGACCCGCAAGTTAGGATCCGCCGGCCTCTCGTAAAACGTTGGTTTCCTAGTCAGTTCCAGTAGTACAGACGAGAGAGTGGTGGATAAGACTGCTGTTGTAGATTAGTGTTACATTTCCAGCATCGCGGCTCCAAACCGCAACGTTAATTGGGACAGACGCCGTGTTTCTTCAGGCTAACTACTGTATATTAGCATTAGCCTGGCTGGTAGCAGCTTTCTGTGGTGAAAAATGGCCGGGAGACGTCGTGATAACGTTGCATTAATCAGGTAATTTAGTTTGTCTTTGCAGAGAACAGAGATGCTGTATTTTCAGTTTTATAACTGATTGTCTTATTTTGTTAACAAGTTCCAGATGGAGTCTGGAGATGATGTGAGGTACTAATTGTTTACGGTTTACATCTTACTTTACACACTTCTGGCTGATGCAGCTAGCTCAGCGGAGAGACTGTATGACACTAGGTGGTACAGACTGAGACATGCACAATAAAAAAAAAAAAAATCCCCTTCTGCACTTTTGTTTTGCTGTTCCCTCCTTTGTACCGAACCGTGATCTCTGAACCGAGGTATGAACCGAACCGTGTACCGTTCCACCCCAAATCTATCTATCTATCTATCTATCTATCTATGATGTGATGTTATAGTGTGGAGTGTCTCCTGTCTCATGGTGTGTCTCTGTTTGTTGATCAGCAGATAGTATATGATTATAGTGATGTTATAGTGTGGAGTGTCTCCTGTCTCATGGTGTGTCTCGGTTTGTTGACTTCACAGCTCGTCTGTGGTAAGACACACTTCTGACTTCAGGACATCCGTCTGGAATTACTTCCCACTGAAGAACAAGAATGAGTTCTCCACAAAAGGTGAAATCACTTTGACTCAAAGCATTTGTTCAGGGTTGTCACCACGGCAACGTGCTGTGTTATCGCTATAACATTCTGCGGACTGAGACACTAGTGGGCTGCCGGGCTGTGCGTTTCTCAGAAGGCAGAACCCCCCACCCTATACCCCCAGTCCCTCGCCTTCACCGCTAAATGTGCAGCTGTACATTTATGTTATGTTATGTTATGTGCAGCAGTGCAAATGTACTATTTGTGTGCTTACGTGCTGAGGTGTTTTTTCCTGTTCCCACACTGTTCTTATCTTTATGAGGATAGTCTGAGAGTCGCTTTTTTATTTCCCTCTCCTCTCCTTCATGTCATGCTGTATCTGTTCCTGCGAGAGTTAGGAGAGAGTTGAGATGGCGCCGTATATGGCGACTCGGTGTGTCTGTGCATGTTGCTTTAATGTGACATGTACCTACGATACCAAGACACATTCCTTGTGTGTGTAAACGTACTTGGCAATAAAGCTTTTCTGATTCTGATTCTGATTGAATGGTTATATAGGGTATTTTACACTGTTCCTTAAGGTCTCCTAATGGTTGGGCTGAAAATTGCCCGAATGCTATTTTAGTAGGCCCTTAACTACCCTGTGAATATGGCTCTATTTGGAACAAGAGCTTTTCTTCCAAATATGGTATGCTCATGAATATTCAGAATGAGCTACGTGCTGATTGGTTTGAGCAAACTACATAGACACACATGGGAGACTCGACAGCAGGTCTCATATTTCAGACACTGCAAAGTTATACATTGTTTGTGGGCTATTTCGTTATTAAATTCACTTCTGAGACTTTTTTAAGTGAGAAATCAACTATATAAAGCTCAAATATGGGCCATTTTATGAAAATTGATGGCTAATTGCAAATTTGGTAAGACTGTGTGTCGGAGGCCAGCCGCCGGTGCTGCCTCGCCGCCCAGCCTGCTAGGGCTGAAACGATTCCTCGAATAACTCGAACAAAATTCTTTGCCTCGAAGCTTCGTTAAATCAGTGTAATTAAGGTTGTACGGCTCACTGTGTTTCCGCACGGAGGATTATTACTAGCGCACAAGAGGTTTGCGCTTCTGCGGACACAAACAAGACTCCACGGAGCCAACCCGACACAAGGTAGCTAACGTCTGCTGCTCTCGTCCACCGTGCTGTTTACACAACTAGCCTACAACATGCTACTCTGCTAATAACGATGTGTTACCAATAAGCTAAAACGAAAGCTGTCGGTTTGTAGTCTAACTGTTTATTAGTTTGCTTCTAATCTTTGGAAACTTAGCTGCTGCCAAAAAACAAACCGGCTCCTCCCCCCAGCATAGCTACTTAATATGCACGTGAATGACCGCATTATGCATTCTTTATTCTTTCTCCTCACCATAGATATATCTATGCTCCTCTCTGTGTATTAGGCTTCTGAAAATGTGTCCCCCAGAACAGAGTAGTTGAATAGCCCTGCTGTAAGCTTCGTACAGTCACATTTACCCTCTGGTCAGTGAACAGCTCTTTTGTATATCCAGTGCAAAGAGCCAGAGGCAAGAAGGGGAAGGGGGTGAAAAAGATTTACATTTGGGCCACCAAAAATGTACTATTGTAATGTATTTTTTTTTTTAAGGGTCTTGGAATTTGGCAATAAAAACTTTTGCTTTTTCTAAAAAAGGAAACCTGTCTTTTGTGTATATATATATATATATATATATATATATATATATATATATATATATATATATATATATATATATATATATATATATATATATATAAATAAAAAAAACCTGTCATATATATATATATATATATATATATATATATATATATATATAAGTGACAGGTTTCCTTTTTTTTAGTAAACAGCAATAATAAATATTTGCTATTGCTGTTTACTAAGTATTTCTTACTAAGTATTTCTTATCCGATTAATCGATGAAATAATCGGTACAATATTCGATTACTAAAATAATCGATAGCTACAGCCCTACGGCCTGCCTTCCTTCACAGACCCCGGCCTTCTATGAGGTACTTGGAGCTCCGTCACGGCTGGCAGCCCACAGCATGGACTTCCGAACGCTGCTACACTGACAGAGCTCCAGTGCCTGTAACTCCCCTCTTCCTGCTAGCTAAATGGCCCGTGTGTGAGAGTGAGAGTGTGGTCAGCGAGCTTGTTACACCAGCAATCTCTTACCACATGTTACACACATGTCCCGCCACTTAGCTATACAACAAATACCTAAATGTCTTATAAAGCTAACAACTGTGTCCGATTTCAAGTTAATGAATATTTGTGAATTTCAGAGGAATTCTAAGAGGAGGCTAGCTAGCTCTCATTGATAGAGCTACATCCAGCCGCAGGCTCTATCAATGAGACTCGCGGACAAGCAGCATTTATTTCCCCAATCGTTTGTTTAAATAACTCAACACATTTATAATTGAGAAGAAAAAAAAAGAGATTGCTGACGTAACCAGCTCGCTGACCGCGCACTCACTCACACACACCGGGCATTAGGAAGAGGGGAACTGCAGGCCTTGGAGCTCTGTCAGGACAGCGGCGTTTAGTAGTCCATTAGCCCACAAAGCGGTGACTTTGCGCGGGTATGAAGTGCCGTGGGCTGCCAGCCTTGCTGGAGCTCAATCGAGCGCACAGCAGGCCGGGGTCTGTGAAGGAAGGCAGGCCAGGCAGCGAGGCAGCTACACAGGTAGCACTGGCGCTGAACTCCGACACACAGTCGGACAAAATTTGCAATTAAACGTACATTTTTGTATAATGGCCCATATTTGACCTCTACATTGTTGATTTCTCGCATAAAAAAAGTCTCAGAAGTGAATTGAAGGGTAAAATAGCATATGAACAATGTATACAATTTCTGAGATCTGCTCGACCTAGAGTCAGAAGACTAACTGATCTCAGGTCAGTGGTGTAGCCTATGCAAATGTTGGGGCGTGACAAAGAGAGAGACTAGAGCCAAATGAGGTTGAGATTTGCCCGTTTTCAGCAGCAGTTTCAAATTGTGAGATTTGCAGAGAAAAGAGGTGTCAATGGGATTTCAGGGCTTGACATTAACTTTTTGAGGCACTTGTCCTTCGGACAAGTACAATTTCCTTTCACTTGTCCATGCATAAAAGTCACTTGTCCGGGTAAAGATTCATCATTTTATAAAAAAAAATTGTGTTTAGCTCATGTAGAATTTGAACAAACCGTTGAAAGCATCCAAACACTATCAACATTAATACAATTCAGTTGAAACAGTAGAAACAAACGTGCCCCAACAATAGATTTCCCCTTCAACAAGAAAAAAGGATCTCCAGACTCCATAATACAAAGTAATATGTTGCACGCCGGTGTGCAGAAGTTAATATATTGAGATTCTAAGTCAGTATTTTAAAGTTTGACTTTACTTTCAGATTCCTAGTCAATATTCTAAGTTACGTAGTCAATATATTGAGATACTAAGTCGATACTTTGAGATATTGAGTCAATATATTGAGATTGTAAGTCAATATTTTAAATGTTCTTATTGGTTTGAGATTCTTTGTCAATATTCTGAGTTACTAAGTCAATATATTGAGATAGGCCTACTAAGTCAATATTTTGAGTTAAATCAATATATTGAGATACTGAACCAGTATAGTGAGATATTAAGCAATATATTCAGATACTAAGTCAATATTTTGAGATAAGTAAATATATTTAGATACTAGGTCAATATTTTGAGATAAATCAATATATTGAGATACTTAACAATATAGTGAGATATTAAGTCAATATTGAGATACTAAGTCAATATTTTGAGATAAATTAATATATTGAGATACTAAGCCAATATATTGAGATTCTAAGTCAATATTTGACATTTTCTCCTTACTTTGAGATTCTTAGTTTATATTCTGAGATACTAAATCAATATTTTGACCAGAGGTAGTGGTGACTTGAACTTCTATATATCTAAAATAATTTTGTAGACCTAACAATGAATTTTGCCACTAAATGTTGGTGTTAACTTTTTTTATACAATTTCACAAATTTCTACCCGGCAGAGGCTGATTTACCAAAAGGATCCTTTTAAAAAGGTGTAGCTATTTTACAGTTGAATATTACCGGATATTTAATCTGCATATTTTTATTTATTTTTTTAAAAAGGAGCAAAAAAAACGACATTATAGAACGGATTGTTTATTGCTAAGGCAAAATTAAATGATTTATTAAAAATGTAACAACAATAACTTATAACAATAACTTATTTCACCAGTAAGTTCCTGTTAAACGACAAAAACAAACACTGGATAGGAAAAGGGTATTTTACAACAACTTTGAAGCAGCACAACGCTGGCGGGGCGAATTTCAAGTGAACGCAACATCTGTGTTTTTCCGACAACAGCAGCAGCACACTGTCATATGTTCCTCTCCAGTGAAATACAGACACACTTTAACACAGTTTAGCTTTCAGCATTTTAACTGTTTACTCCAGCTGCTAGCTAACGATAGGCTAACATTACTTGCTGTTGAGTATAGTGTTAACTAGCGTAACATGCGGCGATGTTTAGGTTGCCTCTAACGTCCGTTTTCGGAGCATCCGAGAGAAGCGCAGGCATTTCAGTGGCACCGCGTTGCAATTCAGTCCGGTAGATAACGGTGGTTAAGGCACCGGTGCCATATTAGCACCGGGTCTTTCCTTTTCTGTCAACGATGTGACGAGGAGGTAACGTTAAGGCGGAGTTAGCAAGCTAACGTTAGCTAACTAACACCGGCAGGTTCACCGTGCTTTCATGCTGCATTGCTTCCAGAGAACGAGCTGAACAGTGGGCTGGGTCTAACGTTAGCGGTCCGCTGACCGGGATTGCGGGGGAAAGAAATTATGGTTTCAAATCGGTAACATAGACGTAATGAGTGGCACATGACGTGAACTAAAATGGCATTTGAGTTTGTTTGAGTTTTAACTTGTCCAGTGGGACAAGTAAATTTCTCTTCCACTTGCCCTACACAAAATCCACTTGTCCCGGACAAGCGGACAAGCCTTAATGTCGAGCCCTGGATTTAGAGGTTTTATGTATGTCTTAGTTACCCACTAAACTGTAATTATTCAACTATGACAAGTAGGTGATGGCTGGCCGACATCACGATGGATGCCACCCTAGCTGATGTAAACTAGCAAAGACACAAAGACAAGACCTAGGGCTCCTTAAGTGGAAGCTACTTTTTCCCCCTTTACGTGCAACCTATTTGTAAAAAAGACCATCGCTTTGAGCAGACTGCTGATTGGCTGTAGTGATACATTCTCTCTCTCTCTCTCTCTTTCGGTTGTAGCTCGCTCTACCTTCTAGTAACGTTGGACACAGCGGTCTCGAGTGACAGAAAAAAGCGTTAAAAGTGGAACGCTATCACACTTTCCTTCCTCCCCTCATTGGACTAAGTTTGTGGACACTACTCTGTGCGTGCATCAATAAGTAAGTCTGAGGTCCTGTAGGTACGGGACGATGTCATGCAGGATTTATGAATGTACGTTAGCAACAGTAGGCTAATTCACGAGGGTGCTATTTTGTGTGAGCTAATATTGCCCATCTGTTCGTGTGCGCTGCAAGAGTTTTGTTTCTGTTTATTGAATGCGTTATTCAGTGCAAACATAACCGAGAATGTAGTTTAAAGTCAGTTATGATGGTATGTTATGTTATTACTGTCGCTCTGTTGAAGGCAAACGTCCCACTGTACTGTCGTTACGCAGATCACGGACATCAGATTGACTTTACTGCACCGTACTTAAGTGAAAGTAGGTCAAGTTGTAAAACCTACCAGCAGGGCACCATTTACAGAGGGCATTTACATGTATGTCTAATCGTTTCTATGTTAACTGTTGGCCCATAGTAGAAAAAAATATTTATGTAAAGAGATATGAGCAACCCCCCGGCCCCGACAACTATATCATGTTCCATCACGATGTTTTACTGTAAACATCGTCAACTGCCAATTTAGGGGACATCGCCCAACCCTAATGACAAGGTAAAATCGGTTTTGCTTTCTATCACCCCTTTAAGACATGAGGCCGTTTTATGCTTCTGCGAAGGCTCCACGCAGAGCTTTCGCCGTAGCCTACGTAAGTGGCTGTAGTTACATTTTTCGACAGGTGTATGTCAGGCTACGATGTAGGGTCCAGTGTGGACGCAGAGGGGTCTGCGGGGGTACACCTTCGATTTGACACAGAAGCATAAAACGGCCTTTAACATTCTATGGTGGTAACTCAGTTCACATCCTAAAATACCTTTAGTCTTGTGGAGAGAAATATCTGGAAGGGTTGTCCTCCGTAAACACAATTCATTACGCCACAACATTCGTCTGCACCCGCCGAGCTGGCTTTAAACTCAGTGGCGGGTATGTTCAACTCTCTAGCCACGACTAGCGTTGGGTATCATTTGGGTTTTTTCAGATACCGGTGCTAAAGCAATACTTTTAAAACCAATACTTAAAAAAAAGCACAAAAAGACAGTTCACAACATTAAAGAACAGCTTGTTTTATGCTAAAGCCAATGACTGGTAGGACTTTATAATAAGGGGACATTAAAAGCATGAATTAATTAATGTAGCCTAGTACTTGATTAACTATTAGTAATGTACAAGGATTACTAGTATCTCATGCATGACTTAATGCAGGAACGATACGTTAATGCATCAATTAAGGTATTTGAATCATCATGATTTCTCATTTATTAATGATGTTCATGTCTTCTTCAAAATACTGATCAGTCACAGCAGTTAGCCTGCTCCTGACCAAGCTGACAGCCAGGAATTATTAATCCTGGAGCCTTTTCTGTTCACTCAGCAGTGCTTTTACATTATTATTATTATTATTATTATTATTATTATTAGCCTGCATTAAAATACTACAGGTACATATTGCTGTTCAGTTAAATCCTGTTATGTTAACATGGTGACTATTATTTAAATAAATATTCATGTAACATTGAAGACTAATAAACTGCTGTTCATGTTGTTGTTAGAAGTTTGGTGAATATAGTATGACAGTTCAGATAATTAGAAAAGGCTGATGAAGTTTTAAATGTGTTTTTAAATGAAGCCAGTGATGAAGGATAATATATAAAGTCCTATACACGTGTTTCTATAATGTTTCTAACAACGGCAGACTGATCAGAGACAATACATCTTTTTAGATGATTTATTTCTTTTTGTATTCTTTGACAAAGGATCATGTACAGTATATTACTTTTCCATGTGCATTGTATTTGGCATTCTTGGCACACAATTATTTGAGAGGATTTTACAATTATAAAACATATCCTAATTGTACAATCCTCCTTAGTTATAGTCTTAGTTCACTGGACCAGTAACTATATAGTGTAGGCTACTGTACATTCATGAAACAACAGTGAGAGGACACCTCAATGGTTTTTGTATATATTATTATTATTATTATTATTATTATTATTATTATATATTATTATAATAATAATATATTTTTTAACTGATGAATACACTGTTACAGTCATGTTTACAGTGGACATTGAATTTATCACTTAATTATCTTTATAGTTTCTAGATTTTAGAGTCCAAGTTCTTCGGTGTCTTTCTAACATTATCTTCTTACTTTTAGGGCAAAGAGTAGGCTACAACTGTTAATTTGTGCAAATGATTAGTAGCCTATCTCCTTCAATGGTATGATTATGATGGTTTCAGTTCAGAGCAGTGGTCAGTAAATGTATATTTTTAGGCCACTTATGCATTCAGGCGGTCCGCGATCATCTGCCAAATTTTCTCTCGCTGTTTCATTACAGTATTATAGTTGTTTCATTACAACTTACCTGAAAAAGGTAAAATATTTTGGAACTTATGAAAAGTACATTTGCTTCCATAATAACATGTCTGCAACACGCACATATTTTCCTTCATTTTGTCATAAATTATTGTATAAAGAGTTAAAGTTGTGAGTGAGAGCAAGTCCAGGGTTTAATGAAGGTTGTTCACTAACTCTCTCTCTCTCTGTTTGTCTATTGCTATAGAAACAGATAGGAGGAGAGGGACCCAAATGTCACCACTGTCAACACTGTGACAAATCCTTCACATCATCTGGATATTTAAAGATTCATCAGAGAGTTCACACTGGACAGAATCTACACAGCTGTGATCAATGTGGGGCAGCTTTCACGCTACAGAGTACCCTAAAAAACCACCGACGTGTTCACACTGAAGAAAAGCCGTACAGCTGTGATCAGTGTGGGGCGGCTTTCACACAACAGGGACACCTAAAAAGCCATCAACGCATTCACACTGGAGAAAAGCCTTACAGCTGTGATCAATGTGGGGCAGCTTTCACACTACAAAGTACCCTAAAAAACCACCGACGTGTTCACACTGAAGAAAAGCCATACAGCTGTGATCAATGTGGGGCAGCTTTCACACAACAGGGACACCTAAAAAGCCATCAACGCATTCACACTGGAGATAAACCTTACAGCTGTGATTTATGTAGTGAATCCTTTTCTAGGAGTGGTAGCCTAGAAAGCCACCGACGTGTTCACACTGGAGAGAAGCCGTACTGGTGTGAACAATGTGGGAAAACTTTTTCTGAGAGTAGTGACCTTAAAAAACACCAGCGCATTCACACTGGAGAGAAGCCGTACTGGTGTGAACAATGTGGGAAAACTTTTTCTCAGAGTAGTAACCTTAAAAGACACCAGCGCGTTCACACTGCCTCGTAGTGAACATGTTTCAGAGCCAAGCTGTTTCCTCCTCCTCCTCCTCATGCCCTGATAGCTGTGTTGTTATATTCTGATCTTCTCTCCTCATTGAAGGCTGACCAGCAGTATCTTTATCTTCTGAACAGCATGTATGTTATCCTGGCTACGACCACATAAAACACTCCCTCCCTTTTGAAGGGATTAATTTCACTCAAAATTAGCGGTTATTCCTGTAATAAAATAATTTGAGTTCAGGGTTCAACTGCTAGCGCTATTTAACTAATGCTGAGTATTTGTTCTTAATTGAAAAAATCTCATCACTGTTTACTAAGGTAATGTCAAATTGGAGAAGTATTTAGTCTATTGTCCGTTAAGACGAAGAAAAGAAGCAAATCTTCATAACTGGGAAGTTTTAATCAGAACATGGCTGCTGCTGCTGCTTAAAAAGCGATGTGTTTAAACTGTGTCTGTGCTGCCGCCATCTTGGGACGAACAACTGATCTTAAAGACTTAGATTGTTGTACTGCTTTTGGATGTTCATGTAAAAGAAATGTTAAACAAAGCAACATGGAATTACATTTCACAGATGAAAAATGTGTTACAATATGATACTATTACGAAAGCGTTGACTGTCCTGACTGTCCTGATACTGAGTTAAGCTAATGCTAGCTTGTGTCAGGTAAAGTATTTATTTCAGTAATTAGTAATACCTCAGTAAGATGCTGAAAATGATGTTCGTTTTGTGTGTTACTGAACAGTTTCTTTAATTGCAGATAGACTTCCAGCCTCCGTAGACACACATGCATTAGGATGAACATAATGTTCGTTAGGAAGCAGCCAATGTGGTATCTACGTATATATACATATATCTATGGTATCCCACAGGCTTCTTCAGTGGATTAGACACATGAGAACAGGTGGTTGTATTCGGGGGGAAGTTTGCGAGCATTTGGCTAATTCTGGCATTTTTAACCCATGTATAATCATTTGTTTTATTAATTTGCTCTGTCCTCTTAAATAAACTGAATAGAATTGAACTTTCACATTAAGGTTTTTCACTTTTATACAGGCGTTTTCTTTTTTATGACACTCTTATGACTCCATATCATCCTTCAGTTTATCACAAACATTCAACATCAACACACATCTGGAGAGACATGGTTTTTATTGGGCAGCAAGGGAAAAACTGTCTTTTGAGAAGTAAGTAGAAAGACATTTCCTTCAGAAAATGCTTTTGAATGCTGAAAAGTGAAATTGCTAAAGCTTAAAGAGGTGATAGAATGATTATATAGGGTATTTTACACTGTTCCTTAAGGTCTCCTAATAGGGTATGTAACATTGGTTGGGCTGAAAATTGCCCAAATGCTATTTTATTAGGCCCTTAACTACCCTGTGAATATGGCTCTATTTGGAAAAGAGCTTTTCTTTTCTCATGAATATTCAGAATGAGCTACGTGTTGATTGGTTTGAGCAAACTACATAGAAACACATGGGAGACTCGACAGCAGGTCTCATTTCAGACACTGCAAAGTTATACATTGTTTATCGGGCTATTTCGTTATTAAAATCACTTCTGAGACTTTTTTTAGCGAGAAATCAACTATATAAAGCTCAAATATGGGCCGTTTTACGAAAATGTATGGCTAATTGCAAATTTGGTAATTTGTGTGTCGGAGTTCAGCGACCGGTGCTGCCTGTGTTGCTGCCTCGCCGCCCGGCCTGCCTTCCTTCACAGACCCCGGCCTGCTATGAGGTACTTGGAGCTCCGTCACGCCTGGCAGCCCACGGCACTCCATACCCGCGCAAAGTCACTGTTTTTTTGCCTGCAACTCCCCTCTACCTGCTAGCTAAATGCCCGGTGTATGTGAGTGAGAGCGTGGTCAGCGAGCTTGTTACACCAGCGATCTCTTACCACAGTAAATAAATAACACTCAAAAAGCTTAAAGACATGAAGAAACAAAGAGAGAAAAGACAACCCACCATGGACCTTTTTCACAGCAGACATGTTGACTTGTCATAGTAGGAAAAGCACAGCTGACAATGATAACCTTAACGATGGCTCAATTCCATCAAGTGTTCCAGTAAGATATTTCAGTGAGTCAGCATGCACAATACCAGGACCTCTCCTAAGTGGAATGCATCCATCAGTAATGGTTTAATACCAGGACCTCTCCTAAGTGGAATGCAGCCATCAGTAATGGTTTAATACCAGGACCTCTCCTAAGTGGAATGCAGCCATCAGTAATGGTTTAATACCAGGACCTCTCCTAAGTGGAATGCAGCCATCAGTAATGGTTTAATACCAGGACCTCTCCTAAGTGGAATGCAGCCATCATTAATGGTTTAATACCAGGACCTCTCCTAAGTGGAATACAGCCATCAGTAATGGTTTAATACCAGGACCTCTCCTAAGTGGAATACAGCCATCAGTAATGGTTTTGAATACACCTGTGCTTGTGTGTGTGTGTGTGTGAGCTGCTGTCGAAGACACGCAGCCTCCGACGTGTCACAACGGACTGACCACCGTCTTCTGTGGACGAGGGCGAGAGAGACAGGTGAGTTAGAAATCAGAGTAGTATCAAAGTAATACCCAGATACTTGTCTGTACATCCAACAACATCCTTATGACCTCATAAGATTCCAGATGGTCCCATCTGAGCTTTCATTTTCTCAAAGGCAGAGCAGGATACCCAGGGCTCGGTTTACACCTATCATCATTTCTAGCCACTGGGGGGACCATAGGCAGGCTGGGGGAACTCATATTAATGTTAAAAAACCTCATAAAGTGACATTTTCATGCCATGGAACCTTTAAATATTCTGACTTTATTTCATGGAAAAAGAAGCAGCAGAACTTGTTTTGAGCTTTTCTTGAATGTGATTCATCTCCTCCAGCCTTCTGGCTCCACCCTCTCCACAGGATCAGCCAATCAGAAGACAGGTGGGCGAGAAACCAACAGAAGATGTGATCATCATACATAAAATAAGACATTTCCTGTTCTTCTGGGATTAACCAGATGAACTGACATGTTGTTGACTTGTGGTTTATAGAATTATGAAATATACATGTATATGTCAACACTTTACATTGATCAAAGCTACATTTCTGTAAATAATACTTTACCAATAAAATCTCAGTCACAAGATATTTTTTCTCACTGTGCTTTAAGACTTTTACTGACAAACGTTTGAACGTGTTTTTGGTAAAAAATGAACCTGAAATATCTTTCAGACTCACATTCACACCAATATTCCACTATTATTTTATGTTTGATACAAGTCATGTAAACAGCATATTCTGGCTGGATATTCATAATGATGCTTTTTTTTTGATGAATGCGTGTGTGATATTCTGGTATTATTCAGGTTTTAGAGACATTAGGCCTGTTCGAGAGCAGGCGGCAGCAGCCTGGGGCGGAGAAAAGAAATCCGCTGTCAAGTCGGACAGTTTCCCGCCGATTCCAGCAGCCTTCAGGCTAAACACGAAGTCACAGAAACACTCACATCCTGTCAGGTCCGATTCTGATTTAATAAAATGTTATCAGACCCATATATCAGCTTGTACACAGTCTCCAGTTGGTTTTATTATGACAGAGTAGCTCTCAAAATGCTCTATATGTGATCTGTTGCTGATTTTAATTAATAACAGACTGTAGATGATCTGTAATCTGAACAGATTTAGTCTCTGACTTCTAAACGTCACTATCAGCCTCACAACATGTGTTCTGTACACAATAAGACTTTAAATCAGACAATTAGCAATTTAAATCCCTCCAATTCAAAATCAATAAAAAGTTTATATAAAATGTCAGCATGTTGAGTCAATTCTGAACCAATCAGCTCAGAACCAGGCGTTTCCCAGCATGCCCTAGGTCCTGGGGTCTTGCAGTCAGTGAAAAGCAACTGCTCTGCCTGCGTCTCAGAACTGCAGTCGCCTTGGTCTCGGGAGGTTATCGTTGCCCACGTGTGCATGACGTCAGAGCAAGTCGGGATCAAGTCGGACACAAATCTAACCGGCATGCATTGGGCTGTGCATTCCGTGCAGACCTAGCTCATCTCAAACAAACCTAATATTTTCAGCTACTAGTGAATGTTAAAAATGTTAAAAACGTGACGTTTTAAACAAGGACCCTTTAAGTGTTCAGGCTGGTAAGTTGAAACAAAATGATCTGTTGAAATATAGAAGTTTCTTTCGCCATGCAAAGTCTATGGGAAAAGTCTTTCTGGGCCAGAGGTGTGCAGTACCACCGTTGGCCACTAAGCCCATGGTTGTTTTAAGACATGGCGCTGTTCCTGGGGGCTTGGTCAACACACTGCGTCATCTTTCTGAGCAACCATCTTAGAACAAGCTGTCATTGGTTATCAACACATCAATCATGGCAGTTGGAGCCAATCACATTCCCTTTCCAATGGTATATAGCATGATAGGAACATCCAATGGGAGCCAGTCCATATGAATGCGCAACAGAGCTAAGTCCCGCCTCCCAGACCCAGCAGGCGCATGTGATTTATGCAAAAAAATATGTTCAACAGTGTTTCAATGACAACATTGGTTCTCAAACTTTTTTCAATAATGTACCCCATTTGAATTGTGTTTTTAAGCCAAGTACCCCCTGACCAGTAATAGATTTACCAAACAACAGCCATGTAACTGAAAAAAATGTAAATGCTAATGAAAAAAGACAACAAAAACTTAAAAAAAATGTTTAACTAAAAAAAGAAGGAAGTAAGGAAAAATAGGTGGAAAATGTTGTCAAAAACAGCGACAGACTTGTAAAAAAAATACAGTAGCAAGAAAGAAGACAAACTTCGAAAAAAGTGACGAAAAGCTTGAAAAAGGAAGAATTGTTTTTTGAAAAGAGCAACAAAAACTTCGACAAACTTGGAGAAAAAAAAGAAGACTGTAGAAAAAAAAGGAAGGAAGGAAGGCAAGAACTGGTCGAAAATAATGACAAAAAACGCTCACGTACCCCCTGCAGTCCTCCAAAGTACCTCAAGGTGTACACGTAACCCCATTTGAGAAACACTGGTCTAGAAGGTATGTGTTGTGTTGTGTTCTGCATAGTGTGGCACAAAGTATGTTTTAGTCATTTTGGTTTTCTACCAAAATGACTATTTTGAACCATGTTTGAACTGCTGTAGTGTATGTTGTGTTTTCATCACATGCTAATCAAGCACATTTTCAGAAACTAAAAGAATTTAGGTTTCACATGAAGTCTCATACATGCATTTTGGCCTCACAGTTCTTCTGTTATAAGCTTTTCCTTTCGGGGAAGGGAAATAGACGAATCAGCCTCATGCAGCTACAAAGAGCCACCAGCAACTTTTCATAACATACAAGGCATCAGATGGTACATCCACTTCCATGGATACATCCAAATTCTTCTAGCAGATGGTGACGTTGATGAGAACACAGCTAGAAGTTAATACATGAAGTCAAAGCCAACTGTGACAGCTGAAGGGCAGCAACAAGTCTGTTAGTTCTACCTCCATCTGAAGCCACGGGACACAGCCAAGCCCCCCCATCCTTACTATCTTCACTATTACACATATTTTTGTATTTAAACTGTTTAAATAGTTTTTATACCCCTGGACAATAACTGCACATTCCATCACTAATGTATACATTCAAATGAGACACATATTCTTCTTATCTTTTTCAATAAGATGAACATTGCAGAACTCTCTCTGGATGAGAGCATCATATCAGTTGAGTCAGACAGCCAGCAGGTGGCAGCACAGCACCTTCTCTTTCTTTACACATGCTCAGTTCAGCAGGGAACAGCTCAGAGCTCTTTAATTATTTTTATGTTGACAACAAAATGTTGACTCTTTTTTACAAGTCCTTCATTGAGAGCATTCTCTCCTACTGTATTGTATGCTGGTATGGACATTCAAAAATTACCCATAGGAACAAATTGGGGAAGATTGTTAAATCCTGTGGAAAAATCCTTGGTAAGCAACAGGTAGACCTGTACCAACTATATCTGACCAGATTGGCACAGAAGGCAGACAAGGTTTGCATGGATACAACCCATCCACTTTCAGTGGAGTTCAAGCCGCTCTCTTTTGGTCATAGATATACTGTAGATATCCTAACGTCAGAACCAACCAAGCAAAAAACTCATTAATTCCACAAATTACACCATTGGTAAACACCCATACACAGTCAAGAAGGTACATTAAATTAACATAATGTACTTTATTATGGTCAGTTCCATAATAAAGTACATTACTAGTACATTAAGTACATTTAATTTACCTTCTTGATACAATATTAAATATACTGCAACTGTTTTAGATACGTTAGATACAATTATCATCTTACAGGACAGATTGGATTACCACTGGTCTAACCGAAACTTTCTTCTTCTGTCTGCAGTCTTGAAGCAGCAGCAGCACCGGCAGCTGTAGCTGATGGCCGCTTGTTGTTGTTGGTCTTGTTGTATATAGTTGTAAATGTTTAAGTTGTATATAGTTGTAAATGTTTAAGTTGTATATAGTTGTAAATGTTTAAGTTGTGTTGTATATAGTTGTAAATGTTTAAGTTGTATATAGTTGTAAATGTTTAAGTTGTAAATGTTTAAGTTGTAAATGTTTAAGTTGTATATAGTTGTAAATGTTTAAGTTGTATATAGTTGTAAATGTTTAAGTTGTAAATATCTAAGTTGTATATAGTTGTAAATGTTTAAGTTGTATATAGTTGTAAATTTTTAAGTTGTATATAGTTGTAAATGTTTAAGTTGTATATATTTGTAAATGTTTAAGTTGTAAATGTTTAAGTTGTTGTATATAGTTGTAAATTTTTAAGTTGTAAATGTTTAAGTTGTTGTATATAGTTGTAGATAGGAGAATGTTGTTTGAATTAATGTTTTGCTTGATGTATATAGTTGTCAATATTTAAATGTTTAAATAAATAATTTTTGTAACCAAGATGAAATGAATGTTTTTGTAGAGCTTGGAATACCTAACCCCAAACCGTTTTAAATAAGGGTGAAGAACAATAGTTCAATACATTGGTCTAGGCTTCACATGCTAGTACACCAGCACGCAGCAGACACACAGCGGAGCCGGTCTGCAGCCGTTACACATGCTGTGAAAATCCGGAGTAACACACGTTTCTGCTCGACACCATCTCGTTCAGTGTGAAGATAGCCGCAGTGAAGACTACAGCTTCCGGGACAGATTAGTTGCTGAGCTTCAAAATAAAAGTCCGGAAGTGTTTTAGGCTAATTTGAAGGAAAAAAAACAGGAAGATATGATTAAAAGACACGTTTGAAGAAAGACAAATATTTAAATGCATTTTCAGAGCTCTGAGAAAACAAAGAACCAAATTAAAGATGATGGTAGTTTGTTTCCCTTTTACTTTTAAAGTGTCAAACTGAAGACACAAGGTTTAATCTTGGAGTGTAAATGTAAGATGTCAACTGTTTTTGTCTCTTCTATAGGTGAAGTTAATGTTTGCTTATAGAAGACCGATTATTATCATACAAAATCAAACCACTTTAAAAAAAAAAAAAAAAAAAAACACTGACCAAAGAACCAAAAGAAAGAAAAATTTGTTTCTAAAACTTAGTCTAAGTGCAATGTATAATCTATCTATCTATCTATCTATCTATCTATCTATCTCACAAACATACAAAACAAGCATCTTCTCTCTCAAGTTATTCATTTGATTTGAGTCGTGCACAAAAACACAAAGAAGCAGTCGTTGGTAGTTCAAAACTCAGGCTCGCTCCTGTATAGAAAACAAATCACAGTAAAAATGAGAATCTCTGAAATAGTACATCATTTGAAAACACAACATAAACATAACATTAATTTAAATACATTTAATAATGCGACTGAGCTGGTCGAGTCTCCAGAGGCTGGTTTCATAACGTAAGAGACGTCTCCTGTTTTAACAGACAATAGAGAAGTCAGCTGGTAAAGTCAGCTACAAACTATTCAAAAAAAAAGATCCAGAATCCATTTGTTTTCTATGTTACAAGCTGGTGGAAATGAGATAATGAAGTTAGTAGGAGGCGCCATCAGGGACATTATTCCTAATTACCTTACACACGCACAAGTGAAATGCTCTTACACACACTACTGAGCTGCTAACTTATCATATCCTGTGCAAAAAGAAAGAAAAAAAAAGAAAACTAGGTTGTTTATATAAATAAGAGGGCCTATGATTGACCCCAGTGGGACCCCAGACAAAATGTTTGCTTTGTGAAAAGAGAACTTTTGATTACTTAAGTACTCACGTAACCATTGAATAACTGAACCTTGAAAGCCACAGGAACTTAGTTAAGTATGTTCATGATTAACCTCATCAATGCTGATTTAATCCTATCAATAAGTTGTAAAATAACCCCAAAAATAATGTTACCCCTATAAGATGTTTTCTCTGTTCAGTTCAACTGCTGACTGAAACTCCTTCAAATCAGCACTGTCATCAGTCTCAGGATCAGAAGAGTCTCCAGTCTGGTCTTCAGTCTCTGGTTGTAGAAGTGGATGTGAGTTCCTGGCTAGTTCTGGTCCTCCAGTAGCCTAGATAACTAGACGCACCCTAGCGGCAGCAAATTCAATTTGCAGCCAGGGGGATCTAGGCACTCTCCGTTGGCTTGCGAGCTGTAAAAACCAAACTCTAGTCAGGCCAATCACATTGTGTTTAGAGTCGGTGGGCGGGCTTATAGCTGCTGCTGCTGGGAACGGACGTCTTCTGGAAGACTTAGAGTTAAGCTTTTCTTTAAAAAAAAAAAGAACAGCACTGAAATCATTCTTAATAAAGGAAGATGTGTGGTCAGAGTTTTGCCGACCGGATACAGCAAAAGTTAAATCTATCAACTAGCTCTGCTACCTTCTTCATTGCTCTGCCTGGTTGTAGCGCTATCCTATTACATGCAGAGGGAATTTGAAAGACAACCGTTTATCCCGCCCCTCGGATTGAGCCCTGTCAAGTTCCCAGACCCAACATCTTGATGTGGGTCTGGCTTGTCAGACTAGTCCTCCATCAGCTTCTGTTTCCATGTGTTGAGTTTGTCTTTGATGAAGCTGTGAGAATTGATGACCTATACACTGAGGTGTTATGAGTCTTGTGCACCAGTTGAATCTTTTGTCACAAACTGCAGTATGAGTTCTCATGTGTGTCTTCAAGTGACCATTTTCAGTGAACACTTCACCACTGTTGGGAATTTGTAGGTGTACAGATTCAATTATTGGCAAATTATCAAAGATGTTTTATCAATATTAATAAATTTATGAATGTGTATTAATAACTTCACCAAATTGACAAACAAATCAAACGGGGCACCACCCTGAACTCAGGGACCAATAATTGAGCTGTGAATCAGTCTCATAGGTGGTGTTCCCTTTAAAAGACAGATCTTAATTAACTTGGTTAATCCATCTGGTATCTTTGAAGGAACAAAAGGAAGGGTGAACCAGCAATTATTACAACAAATACACAAAATAATCACAGACAACTACTATTTAAAGTATAACAGAGTTTATTTAACTTCAAAATGATCAATGGCCGATCAATAATCCCAAACCTGTATACCCTTTTACAAACTACAACCAAAATCAGAGACAAAGAAGTATGTGGTGAGACACATCTGAGTGTGGGTGCTGTGTGTGAGAGAGGAGTGGGGGGTGACGAGATGTAGTCTAGCCCAAAGACTACAAAAATGGCTACTCCTGTGAGCGGCACAAAACTATTTAGCCTCAAGAGGGTGGTAGTGGTGCTGGGTTCAGCGCCGTGTGGCTAGGGATGGCCGGTTAGCTTTCAGGCTAATGTCTTACAGACATAAGGATCGCTATACAGGGCTTGACATTAACTTTTTGAGGCACTTGTCCTTCGGACAATTACATTTACGTTTCACTTGTCCATGCATAAAAGTCACTTGTCCGGGTAAAGATTCATCATTTTATAAAAAAAAATTGTGTTTTGCTAATGCAGAATTTGAACAAACCGTTGAAAGCATCCAAACACTATCAACATTAATACAATTCTGTTGAAAAACAGTAGAAAGAAACGTGCCCCAACAATAGATTTCCCCTTCAACAAGAAAAAAGGATCTCCAGACTCCATAATACAAAGTAATATGTTGCACGCCGGTGTGCAGAAGTTAATATATTGAGATTCTAATTCAATATTTTAAAGTTTGTCATTACTTTCAGATTCCTAGTCAATATTCTAAGTTACTTAGTCAATATATTGAGATACTAAGTCGATACTTTGAGATATTGAGTCAATATATTGAGATTGTAAGTCAATATTTTAAATATTCTTATTGGTTTGAGATTCTTTGTCAATATTCTGAGTTATTAAGTCAATATATTGAGATACTAAGTCAATATTTTGAGTTAAATCAATATAGTGAGATATTAAGTCAATATATTGAGATACTAAGTCAATACTTTGAGATAAGTCAATATATTTAGATACTAAGTCAATATTTTGAGATAAATCAATATATTGAGATACTGAACAATATAGTGAGATATTAAGTCAATATTGAGATACTAAGTCAATATTTTGAGATAAATTAATATATTGAGATACTAAGCCAATATATTGAGATTCTAAATCAATATTTGACATTTTCTCCTTACTTTGAGATTCTTAGTTTATATTCTGAGATACTAAATCATTATTTTGACCAGAGGTAGTGGTGACTTGAACTTCTACTATATCTAAAATAATTTTGTAGACATAACAATGGAATTTGCCACTAAATGTTGGTGTTAACTTTTTTTATACAATTTCACAAATTTCTTCCCGGCAGAGGCTGATTTACCGAAAGGATCCTTTTAAAAAGGTGTAGCTATTTTACAGTTGATTATTACCTGATATTTAATCCGCATATTTTGTTTATTATTTTTGTTCAAAAAGGAGCAAAAAAAACGACATTATAGAACGGCTTGTTTATTGCTAAGGAAAAATTAAATGATTTATTAAAAATGTAACAACAATAACTTATAACAATAACTTATTTCACCAGTAAGTTCCTGTTAAACGACAAAAAGAACCAGTGGATAGGAAAAAGGGCATTTTACAACAACTTTGAATGCAGCACGACGCTGGCGGGGCGAATTTCAAGTGAACGCAACATCTGTGTTTTTCCGACAACAGCAGCGGCACACTGTCATATGTTCCTCTCCAGTGAAATACAGACACACTTTAACACAGTTTAGCTTTCAGCATTTTAACTGTTTACTCCAGCTGCTAGCTAACAATAGGCTAACGTTACTTGCTGTTGAGTGTAGTGTTAACTAGCGTAACATGCGGCGATGTTTAGGTTGCCTCTAACGTCCGTTTTTGGAGCATCCGAGAGAAGCGCAGGCATTTCAGTGGCACCGCGTTGCAATTCGGTCCGGTAGATAACGGTGGTTAAGGCACCGGTGCCGTATTAGCACCGGGTCTCTCCTTTTCTGTCAACGATGTGACGAGGAGGTAACGTTAAGGCGGAGTTAGTTAGCAAGCTAACGTTAGCTAACTAACACCGGCAGGTTCACCGTGCTTTCATGCTGCATTGCTTCCAGAGAACGAGCTGAACAGTGGGCTGGGTCTAACGTTAGCGGTCCGCTGCCCGGGATTGCGGGGGAAAGAAATTATCGTTTCAAATCGGTAACATAGACGTAATGAGTGGCACATGACGTGAACTAAAATGATATTTTAGTTTGTTTGAGTTTTAACTTGTCCAGTGGGACAAGTAAATTTCTCTTCCACTTGCCCTACAAAAAATCCACTTGTCCCGGACAAGCGGACAAGCCTTAATGTCGAGCCCTGACTATAGCTACTTCGCTATGGGCTAGCGGTTTAGCTATTCACGTACGTGTATGTGTGTAGCGAGGGAGAGAGAGACAGAAATGGAGGGAAAACACAATTGAAAGAAAGAAAACACTTGGAAATCTTAAGCTCTTTGGGGTTGAAAATAATCACTCTCTTTGTTTACTCGAGATTCTCACTTAACACAAAGTTACATCAGAATCTGAGGTTGTGTTTAACGAGAGAGAGTGCTATTCTCCACTCCTTTCTGCGAGCACACAGCTGACTCCGGGGTAACCATAACCAGGCCCTCAGCCGTTCCACAGGTCAATGATATATGTCTTTTATATCGCCACTGTAGTTGACTGACTGGATTATGGCTCCACTAGTACAGTAATTAAAGTTCTCCAAGGTGGGAAGTAAAAGCTACAGTTCAACACAGTTTCAACACAACTTCAACAATATCTGGATAAGAGATACATTCACAGCCAAACAGACTCATAATCAAAGCGTGCAGCAATAGCACCGTATTATCAGATCACATTAAGGGCAACACAAATAGCAACAATAGCAAATTACTCATTAAACAAAATACACACCCTGTTCTAATCTGCCCAGAACACTATCAAGCCTCTTACTTTTGGATGTGTAGTTCACTTAGTTTGTTCGGCGGATCCTCCACGATGAGCAGAAAGCGAGTTAAAAACACGGGCCCGTGATTTAACGAACAGAAAATCTCCCTTCGGCAGCTGGATTCGGAGCGACATCCTACTTTCCTTGGAAAACAGGGTGATTTGACCTCTGCAGAAAATCTCCTTCACCAGGACCCCC
Organism: Perca flavescens; assembly: GCF_004354835.1. Lineage (NCBI taxonomy): Eukaryota > Metazoa > Chordata > Actinopteri > Perciformes > Percidae > Perca > Perca flavescens. The sequence goes on from NC_041337.1 coordinate 1,674,047, forward strand.
CTTTAGTACCATGAAGATACTATTCAGCTCAAACAGCTGTGGATTTCTCGGCAGCGCTGCGAAGTGTCATCCTTTCAGTAACATATCACTAGTGAAAGACACAGGTTTCTGTGTGTCAGAAAGTTTTATAGGCTCAGACCTCATACTGTGTTTAGGGTCCAGGAACCAATGGGAGATCAGAGTTTAAAATACCGAAAAGAGATATAACAAAAACTATTTATTAATTTAAAGATTAAATAAGGTAGTGTCTCCAAACTTACCTTAATTATAACTTGTCTCCTGCTAGTTGTACTACAGCACTTTTAAAAAATAAGTTAAATTAATAAATATTTTTGTTGTATCTCTTTTTGGTGTTGTAATTTGTAGACTCGTCTTACTGCCGGTAGCAGTAGAGAGCAGAAGCCAGCAGGCAAGTGTTTAAATAAACTTCTGATGTACTTACAAACTTTCCAATCCATCATTTTATGAGCACATAACCTATTTGTACTATTGTAGAAGTTTGGTATATTTCGGGTATTATTAGTGGGGTAAAGTAAAAGATACACTCTAGCTGATAACGCTACTCTACGCTAACTCGCCCAATGTTCGACCCAGGTGAAAAAAGCTTCTGCGGGGGTGTTTGGCTCGAGGTCGTGGTGTAAAGGACCCTAGGGTGAAATTATTCCAAATCACGTTAATGTGAATGTCAAATGCTTTCAATAAATTAATTGAAGGAAGTAATTTAAAAGTTAAATCGTGAACAGGGGTGAATCGAGATCGCGATTTTATAACTATTTAATAACGATTTATCGTGCAGGCCTAATTGAAAGGTTTTTCTTCTGCATGAGTTATGTGTTTCGTCAGATGTATCTTGCGGCCAAACCTTTTCCCGCACTCAGAGCAGCTAAATTTTTTGTTACATCTTGAATCATGTTTCAGAGAGTTTAAAGCTAACTGAGGTTCTCTGGTCTCCTTCCAATCAGCACTGTCATCAGTCTCAGGTTCAGAAGAGTCTCCAGTCTGGTCTTCAGTTTCTGATTGTAAAAGTGGATGTGAGTTCCTGGCTGGTTCTGGTCCTCCACAGTCCTCTCCATCAGCTTCTGTTTCCATCTGACCAACACATTTATGTGTTTTGACATGAGAACACAAGGCAAATCTTTTGTTACAAACACTGCAGCTGAATCTTTTTTCTCCGGTGTGGATTCTCATGTGTTTTTGTAAATTTCCTCTCTGTGTAAAGGATTTCTTACAGACTGAGCAGCTAAAAGGTTTCTCTCCTGTGTGAGTTCTCATGTGGGTCTTCAGGGTTCCACGTTCAGTGAAAGCTTTACCACACTCAGGGCAGCTAAAAGGCTTCTCTCCTGTGTGGATTCTCATGTGTTGTTGTAAATGTCCTCTCTGTGTAAAATATTTCTTACAGACTGAGCAGCTGAAAAGTTTTTCTCCTCTGTGGACTCTCATGTGTTTCTGTAAATTTTCATTCAGTGTGAAAGATTTATTACAAACTGAGCAGCTAAAAGGTTTCTCTCCTGTGTGGACTCTCATGTGTTTCTGTAAATTTTCATTCAGTGTAAAATATTTATTACAGACTGAGCAGCTAAAAGGTTTCTCTCCTGTGTGGACTCTCATGTGTGTCTTCAGGTGTCCCCTTTCAGTGAAAGCTTTACCACATTCAGAGCAGCTAAAAGGTTTTTCTCCTGTGTGGATTCTCATGTGGTTCTTCAGATGTGACTTGAAGCCAAATCTTCTCCCACACTCAGAGCAGCTGAATGTTTTTTTACATGTTGAATCACGTTTCAGAGAGTTTAAAGCTGACTGAGGTTCTCTGGTCTCCTTCCAATCAGCACTGTCATCAGTCTCAGGTTCAGAAGAGTCTCCAGTCTGGTCTTCAGTCTCTGGTTGTAAAAGTGGATGTGAGTTCCTGGCTGGTTCTGGTCCTCCACAGTCCTCTCCATCAGCTTCTGTTTCCATGTGTTGAGTTTGTCTTTGATGAAGCTGTGAGGACTGAGCTTCCTCTTCATCATCTTCACTCTTCACAGGGACAGGAGTGAATGGGAACTTGGTGATATCAGCCTCCTCCAGCCCTTGAAGCTGCTCTCCCTCCTGACTACTCCACAGTTCCTCCTGTTCCTCTTTAATGTGTGGGGGGGGCTCTGGCTCCTGCTGGTCCACACTGGAGCTACACTCCTGCTGCTCAGGGGGAACCTCTTCTTTAACCACTGACAGCTGCTGCACATCTGCAGGAAACAGGAAACACACAGAGAGCGACGTTAACACAGACACAGAGAGACAGAATCAACAGTACAGAGTGTCTTTTCAAATCTCTTTACGTGGTAAAAAAACCTGGTATTTCATGTTTCTGACTTCTAACTTTCAGCCTGAGTGCTGTAAAGACTGACAATTATACCTGAGGATTATCTTATTCTTATTTAATGTTCTGGTCCGGTTTGAATCCTACTTAAAGAACAGGGACTACTTTGTGTCTATAGATAAACATCTGAGCGGACTAATATGAAATGCGGAGTTCTCCAAGGCTCCATTCTGGGGCCTCTTCTGTTTAACATCTACATGCTTCCACTGGCTCAGATAACAGAAGACAGTTGCACTGATTATTTGTCTGTAAGCGTTAATTTTTGCTGTGTGAATACATCAACGCACAGTCACATGACTTCTCAAACCTGACGGAGGTTCTCCGCTCTCCTTCAAAACGTCACAATTACCTTCTGTTTCCATGTGTTGAGTTTGTCTCTGATGAAGCTGTGAGGACTTAGCTTCCTCTTCATCATCTTCACTCTTCACAGGGACAGGAGTGAATGGGAACTTGGTGATATCAGCCTCCTCCAGCCCTTGAAGCTGCTCTCCCTCCTGACTACTCCACAGTTCCTCCTGTTCCTCTTTAATGTGTGGGGGGGGCTCTGGCTCCTGCTGGTCCACACTGGCGCTACCCTCCTGCTGCTCCTCTTCACCAACAATAACTTCCAGAACATCTTGAGATAAAGCTGAAACACCGACAGTGTGAATATTTGTACAATGTAACATCTACAATTCCATTAAATGTGGCAAAATCCAACACTGAAAATTATTCAAAAATTTTAAGAAGACAGTTCCTCAAATTTAAGGATATGTTGATTTTGTTTGTCTTCAATGACTGTAGACTAAATATATCTGGGTTTTTGTTAGTAGTTAACAAGCCTCTGTTGTTAGTCTGAACGGTGGGCAGGTATAAGAAATAGGTGGGCTGAATGCTTATTAACTAAATGCAGGGTTTTAGTTTTCTATTATACGGCTTAGGCGTATCGCCTTACTGTTTTTGTGGACCGCCTACGCATATGAACGTAAAAACAACGGGAGAGCATTTGGACAATGAGCCGACTGTTATTATTACACATCCAGGGAACCGACGCACGGGACGGGCGTCCACTCAGTGTCTTCGGCACACACGTGCCGCATGATAATTCACGTACATAGCGGCAGAAACAGTGTCACACACACACACACACACACACACACACTTGCGTGATGTGCATACAGCGGCCGCTCCAGCCGTCTCGTTTAAAAGTGCGTGTTGGAGAGAGAGGGAAAGAGTGTGAAAGGTGTAAAAGGTGCGTTTGTTGATGAGTATGAAGTAGCAGTAAAGTTGTAGCTGTGAACGTAGCAGCACAGTCTGTTTACAGTTTATCTGTCAGTGAATATATGCTAAAACTCCTAAAGACCCAAGCCAAGTTCCCGTATCTTACTTGCTACAACTTCAACACAGGCTCACTAACTTAAGGTGGATTGGCTTGAAGGTGGACCAGCTCTTCTCATTTTAGTGACATGCTGCTTCCTCCGAATTATGCCATAGTAATCTGTCCCTCGCTGCAGCCGATAACCACTAAATTGTATACAAATAAATGCATGATGGTGAAATGAAAACAGCCTCACGGTGCTTCACGGCTATTCATGGCGCTTCAGCATGCGGTGTGTTTCTGGCGTTAGGCTTACGTTGTTACTCTGATCATATGGCAGTATCTTATCTAGACCGTCTACAGACGGAGAGATCCCCGTTTGGGACTCTGGCTAAGTCAAAGTTTAGGGAAGCGGTTGTACCGTGCTCCACATCGGAGGTGGAAAACAGAGAGAGTAGACACAAAGCAACGGACGAGTCTGCTTCAGAGCTCTGAACCTATAGAGCTCAATAAGGACCGCTCACACAATGGCGCTGGTTCCGGAAGTGTTTATCCCCATTCAATTGTTTCATTGACATTTCGAAAACTGCTGATATAAAGAGTTTTAAGTCTGGAACCGAGCCAACCAGCTACGAGATGAATAGTGAGCATAAAACATTTGATTGGGCACAAAAAAACATTTTGAAAACAGCAAAAAAGGCAAAAAGTACAAGACTGATTTCAGAAACTATCAGAAGCTCGCTCTAGCCGTTCGTGGTTGAATAACTTTTATAAACTTCTGATTGTGGGCAAGACGCACCTTTGGGTAAACTAAGCCCATGCCGTCCCCAAGCTGGCGCTGGCCCCGGGAAACACAGAACCAGAAATCGGCAAGCCAAAGGAACAGGAGCACTTCATCTGCTGGCCAACATTAACTCCTTTACATGTGCATACTGTATATACAGGTAGAGTGAGACGACTAGGTTTACCTGCACACTTATATTACACTATCATTCTGAATATGACAATATTATACATTTAATACGGGTCATGTGAATTTTGCATTTTCTGATTAAGATGAGTGCGATACATCGGTAATATTCAGGATTTAGAAGCATTCTTTGGAGATGTATACACACATTCAGAACGTGTGTCTCCATCAGGGTTTTTACTGCAGAATGAAAGAGGGATGCTGTGTTCACACGCTCCAACACGTCCTCCTTTTAATACCTTTGAAAACAACTTTAAAACTGGGAAACTTAAAAAAAAAAAAAAAAAAACATCCTGTTTTAGACTGCATGTAAACGGGTAGACTGGAAATCCAGACCAAAATCCGAAAGATTAAGGGTCTGGCAGAGGGACCGCAGGGTTAGCTAACGGTAGCTGTTCCCAGACAACTGAGTTGGTTTTGCCTTGTTTTGCCCACCAAACGCTGCTGCCATCTTTACTCGCGCTGAGTTTTTAAATTCCAGCGGATGATATGCACTTGATACATGACTTGCCTCCCTGACTGGCTTCGGGAGGGGCGGATGTGCATGTGAGGATGTTACGCATTCAGAAAACAAGACAAAATAAGAGTGTTCTTGCAAAACAGAACATGGCAAAATAATCGTTTCTCGATTATACCATTGTGGTGATCGTTTGGTAATCAAATTTATAATAAATCAAAATTCAATTAATTGCACAGCCCTATTTGTTGCTCAAAGATTATAGCTTCTATATCCATGTATACACACGTAGCTTCTATATCCATGTATACTAAGGCATGGATACCCGACCCGAGTGCGACGGGACCCGACGGACTGGGCCGGGACAGATATTTAGAAATGATGGTCGGTTTCGGTCACATCAGCGTGATAAGGCATTTGTTGTAAAATGGTGCTGCGGCTCCTTTCAGAGAGCTCAGCGCATGTGGAAAGTGATCAGAAGAGAGAGAGAGGAAGCAGACGTGTTGTAGATGCAACCAGTGCAGAGTTGGTGGAATAAGTTTAAGTTTTGTACACAGTGTGTGCGGTGTCCGAAATAAAGCCCAGACTGAAAGCCAAGTTCAAGGTCCCAGGGCATTTGCTCACCAGAAACAGGATTTTAACCCCGACGTTATTCATTTTATAAAATCAGCCCTGGAGTAACGAGTCTCCCCTGGTTTTCTGATCACGGTCAGAAACAAAGCAGGCAGGAAAGGGTAACACACTGAACATTTTAACAGCTTATTAACGTGCGCTTGTTGCCCCGTGCACGCTGATGCGCTCATCTGTTGACATTTCCGAATGGCTTCCTACAGTTCCTTAATAAAAGCTGGCTTTCCACACAAACAAACGTAGCCTACATGTGTCATTAGTATCAGAAAAAAATGAGATTTTAAACTGTGTCTGGCTCGGACACAAATTTCTTAATGCCTGTTGGGCTCGGGCCGGGCTCGGACAGAAAAATTCGGCCCGATCCGGACTCTAATGTATATATACATGGCTTCTATATCCATATATACACACATAGCTTCTATATCCATGTATACACACGTAGCTTCTATATCCATATATACACACATAGCTTCTATATCCATGTATACACACGTAGCTTCTATATCCATATATACACACGTAGCTTCTATATCCATCTATACACACGTAGCTTCTATATCCATCTATACACACGTAGCTTCTATATCCATCTATACACACGTAGCTTCTATATCCATCTATACACACGTAGCTTCTATATACATGTATACACACACACAGCTTCTATATCCATGTATACACACGTAGCTTTTATATCCATGTATACACACTAGGGCTGAGAAAAAAATCGATTTGATTTAAAAATCGAGTTGGTAAGTCAAATCAATTCATATTTTCAAAAAATCGATTTTTTATATTTTTTTAATCCAAATACAGTATAAATAATTTGGATGTTTAACAATCTTTGTTGCACACTGCACAGACTTTTCACTTAGAGAAAGGGTTTGCATTGGCAATTTTGTTTATGTTGATGCACTTTAATTAAATACAATAAATATATATTTTTAAAATATATTTACAATTGAATATCGAGTTTTAATCGCAGATTTTTTTAGGGAAAGAAATCACCCAGCTCTAATACACACATAGCTTTCGTACATGTATACACACATAGCTTCTATATACATGTATACACACACAGCTTCTATTTCCATGTATACACACATAGCTTTTATATCCATGTATACACACATAGCTTCTATATCCATATATACACTAGGACTGGACCCGAATATTCGTTCGGTGGGTCAGTATTTTTACCAATTTTTTTTTGGTTTATTTATTTTCTGCATTTATCTCTCGTTCACACTCCAGTCCAGTTGTGGCGGTAATGCACATTTATGTTGGTTTGCCAACCGCCAATAAACTACAAAGAAGAAGATCCTGTCGGTACACAATGACGCCATTGACATATATACAATGGACCAATAGACCCCGTTGCTCTGGACGGAGACCAGTGAAGGATATTAGAAGCACTTTTCCGGTGATCTCTTGCTTTACTGCGCAGCCTCCAACTGACAGACAACGTAAATGTGACGTGAGCAACGTGTCTAAAAGTTGTAAGTCTTCTGGTAGCTGTGACAAGAGAAATCTCAATCATTTCCAATCTTACAGAGACGGAGAGTGTAGGTATATGTAAGGAGATAACATAGGCACAGGCTAATTATTGCTAACTAACATGCTAGTTAAAATTAATAATTAAACCTAAACAGATAATGTAAGTCCAAACTGCCTGCGGTGGCGGTGAGCCGAGCCTGCCGCTACTCATTTGCACAACGTTGGTTGGATTAAACTGATTCAACTACATGAGAATGAGCGGGTCTCTCGACGCTCCGCGTTTCCCGCGACGCTACCAGAATGCATTGCACGGCTGATTCCATAGAAATGAATGGGAAGCGGGGACATGACGCTGACATTGGACACAAGTCAGGACATTAGCTAGCGGAGAAGGATGACTACAGCTGCATAGTTTTCCATCCTCCATCCACGTGTAAGTAATACATATATTTAAACATGAATTTAATTTAACTTGGTGAGTGATAATAGTCATTGGCCTTTGTGAAACGTTTCTCAGTGCAATTGTTTTCTCTTGGCTTAACGTTACAATATAATTTGTGTTTTTGTCGTTTCTCAGTTAACTAGCTAACATGGACATTTGCTAGCTTAACTGCGCCTTGCTAGGTTTCAATAATTTTCACTCCGGGTAAATTGTTTCTCGTAATAACTTTTTTGCTGCATGTAAAAAGAAATGGATATAAATAAATAAATAAAATGTACAACCAAGTTGTAAGTTGCTCTGCAGGGCGGGAGGGTAAGAGGGAGAGTGCCAGCAACTAGTCATAGCCACAGTGAAATGTATTTTGAACATGGCTTTGAGCGGTTAACGTTAGGCTTAAGTGATCATAACTTTTAATGCTTTTAACTTTTTATAGCTCAAGCTATAGTGCAAGACTGTAGCTAATATATCCGCGGACTCGTTGTTATTGTAACGTTTTATTTTTTTACAACAGAGTGTGACGACGACAACCGCGCTTCTCGGAGATTTTCGGTTAGGGGTCTGGCTAAATAACGTTACTGTAAGATTAAAACTGGAGGGTAAACAGGTCTGTCGCAGCAGCTCTGGCAAGGTAATACGAAGCAAGTTATAGATAAATCTGTAGCCTCAAAATGATATATATGTGTAATACAGATATATATATATATATATATATATGTGTGTGTGTGTGTAATACAGATATATAGAGCGCGCTCTGCATTAAGTTGAGTAACGTCTGTTATGTGTAACTACAAATACTGAAATGCCTATTTGCAACATAAATATTGCTTATGTTTTTAACATTTTAAGTGTTTATCATTTGTCACCAAAAATTCAAATCAAAATGTATTTATTTTTTCAATTATTTTATTTCTACAGGCAAGTCATTTAGAACAAGTCCTGTCCCCATGCTCTGAGACGTACCTCATAAAATACATGATAAGTTAAAAATATTTATATATTTTTATCAAATTGTTTATCTGGTGCCATATGTACACACATCAGCGTTGGAGGATTAGTGATTTAGCTGAAGTTATTAGAAGTATATTTGGTCTTATATTTATATATATATATATAGCCTCCTTGTTAGCCAATTTCCTCCAGTTTTGTCTGTTCAACTTTCGCATTTTGCTGTTAATACAAACTCATCATCAGTTAAAAATTTGGCATTTCAATGGAAAAAAATCCTACTCCTGATTATAGCTTGAAAGATGTGTTACAGTGATATTGAACCTGTTGAAAATCTGCCAGAAGTAATTGAGCGGAAAATAGCAGCAATATTTCATATTCCAGCAAAAGGATTAGATGAGTTTTTGGAAGAGTTAAATTTTTTAAGTTTAGCTAGTGTACCTGTCACAAAGTGTACAATTGCTGACATTTTTAAAAGGCATAACCTCAATATTGGTCAGGCAGTTGTCGAAGAACTTGCTAATTCTGTGTATGTTTCTCACCCTGTCACTAGAAGTTTTGAAAAGTGCGGCCCTCTTGCCACACCTCATAAAAGAAAACAATATTACAAGGTACATTTTAGAGTTGTAGAGCCTGTTGAATATGTTTTATCTGTAGAACAAAGGAGGTCGTTTCAATATGTTCCATTATTACAGTTATTGCAGGAAATACTGAGTCACAATAAATTACTGGATAAAGTGATTGAAGAACACACAGCTCAAGAAAGCACAGAAGCTTTGCATGGTGATCAGAGAGTTTACAGGTCTTTTCGAGATGGTGAAAATTATAAAAGAAATAGCTTTCTAGCAGTTGATAAGTTGAGAATTTCCATTAAACTTTATATTGACGAGTTTGAGGTTTGTAATCCTCTTGGGACTTCGCGCAAGAAGCATAAGCTTTGTGGGGTATACCGGGTCTTAGACAATTTACCGCCTGGCTCTCATTCTGCTCTATCATCAACTTATTTGGCTGTTCTTTGTAAAAGTGATGACTTGAGGAAATTTGGTTTCCAAGAAGTGTTGAATCCACTTTTGAAAGATCTGGTAATTTTGGAGGAACATGGTGTGTTCATCAGTCAGTTGAATGAGTGTATCAAAGGCACTGTCAGTTGTGTTATAGCTGATAACCTGGGGGCCCATGGCCTGGCAGGTTTTGTAGAAAGTTTCTCTGGTGAATACTTCTGTAGATTCTGTACAGCTAAGAAAACAGAAATTCAGTTGATGACAACTAGTCGTTTTGAGCTAAGAACGCGGGAACTCCATGAAGCACATTTGAAGTGTGCATTGGAAAAAGCAAGTGCATGCTATGGTGTTAAACGTGAATGTGTGTTGAGTAAGAATCTCTCCCATTTTCATGTTACTGCAGGCTACCCTCCTGATCTTGCCTATGATCTATTTGAGGGCATAATACCTGTAGAGCTAGCGTATTGTTTTTCTCTTTTGATTTCAAAAAAGTATTTCAGTTTAGAAAAACTTAACAATTTGATCCAGACTTTTGAGTATAAATGGGCAGATAAAACAAATAGGCCTCACCCAATACCTCAGACTTTCTCAGTAAAAAAAAGCATTAGTGGAAACGCACACGAGAATTGGGCTCTGCTTCGATTGTTATCTCTAATCGTTGGTCCACTTGTGCCGGAGGATGAACCTGCATGGCATGTTGTTTTGGATCTCAAAGACATAGTGGAGCTTGTTGTAGCCCCTGTCCACACTGCTGAGTCAGTATCTTACCTTGAGTGCAAAATTGATGAACATTGTCAGAGATACCAATAATAATAATAAGCTTTTTCCCCAATAACAATCTTCTCCCTAAACATCATTTTTTGGAGCACTATGCTGTTCTGATTCGCCTTTTTGGCCCTCTTGTCCATAAGTGGACATTAAGATTTGAGGCAAAACATAGTGTCTTAAAACAGATTGCTCGCCATACCAACTGTTTTGAAAACATACCTCTCACACTTGCCAGAAAACATCAGCTTGTGATTGCCTCTGACTTGCACTCTCTTGATCATAGGACACCTTTGGTGGTAACGCGTGTCTCATCAGTACCAGTAGATGTTTTGCAAAGTGACATTGCAGCTGCTAGTAAGCAACGACTACCAGATGAGAACGATGTCCACATTACAAACTATGTTTCATACAATGGTATGAATTACAACAAGGGAATGATTCTTGTCCATGGGCAATTATTTGGTATGCCAGAGTTAGCTGAAATTCTGCAGATTTGTGTTTTGCAAGGTCAGATCCATTTTATTGTGAAAAAGTTCTCCAGTTGGTATAGAGAGCATTTTAGAGCGTTTGAACTGGACACATCACATGTGAAAGAGGTGGCTCTGATTGAGCATGGGGAACTACTTGATGACTACCCGTTAGCTGCCTATTCTGTGGGAGGCCTGCGTCTGGTTTCTCTAAAGAGAGACACCCTAAATTGCACGGAAAATGGGAGTAATACGGAATTTTGTAAGTATTTTCCCCCACAATCAACCCAATCATGTAGCCATCACGCATAAAATGTTTTGTTGTGGTGGTGTCCTAATTTTGTGATTTCTTTTTTTATTCTTGTGTTGGGGTTTGTATACTACTGTGTTAGGGTTGCTCGATTATGGGGAAAAAATTAAATTACGATTATTTTGGTCAATATTGAAATCTCGGGCCCCTGGTTAGATCACCTGGTAGAGCGGGCGCCCATATATAGAGGTTTACTCCTCGATGCAGCGAACGCAGGTTTGACTCAGACCTGTGGCCCTTTGCTGCAGGTCATTCCCCTTCTCTCTTCCCTTTCAAGTCTAAGCTGTCCTATCCAAATAAAGGCCTATAAATGCTGAAAAAATAATCTTAAAAAAATAATATTGAAATCACGATAATTTATCACAATTACTCGATTTCTGGAAAGATTTTGCTATTATTGAACTTAAAAAACTGTGGGAAAAGTAAAATAAATCAACAGTAAAAAACACATCCAACAATAAACTTTGCCTTAATTTGCCCTATTGAAACTTTTTTTTTTTCATTCAGAACACGAGAAAATAAGTTTATTTGCAAAACGTAATGAGCTAAATAATTTTTCTCAATTATTCTGTTTTTGTCATCATTGGGAGGCAAAACCATAATCAAATCAAATTTTGATTAATTGCACAGCCCTAGTGTTAGGTTTTCCTTTCCACAAAGATGTTAGTCTCACTCCTGCTGAGGAAGGGACATAGGAAAATTAACTTATAGCCTACTCTGTTAATGCTAAGGACATGTGTATTGTACCCGTCAAATAGATTTAACATTACAAGGCACAGTTTGTCATAAAAGGGATTTTTTTATTTATTTTTTTTTGTGTGTGTGTTCAGGTCTCCACAATGAGCCATCCTATGAGACTGAGGATCATTCTGGGTGAAGATGATGCCAGAAAGCTAATCCTGCCAGCAGGGATACCAGGATCCAATTGTACCAGACTATAAAGACTAATTTTGGTATAGAGCAAGATTTTCGTCTTCAATATCAAGATGTTGATTTTGGAAAGGAGTTCATAACTCTGTCCGTGATATCTGAAATTGATGACAAAGCGACTTTAAAGGTGGTCTACTTGCAAAGTTCTTCAGAAGACGACTCAACGATGCGTCAACCTCTAGCAGTCCAGAGCCTTACTGATTCCTCATCAGTCTCCTCGGTTGACACGGATAATACAGAGCCTGCTTCATCATCGGGGTCGTCGCCATCTACACGGCTGCACATGTGGCCAAGTGTTTTTACAGTCCCTCCCTTCAACTATGAGTCTGAACATTTGTTACGTCCAGGCTGGACTATTGTAATTCCCTACTGTCAGGTTGCTCAAATAAGTCCCTTAAGACTCTCCAGCTGATCCAGAATGCTGCAGCGCGTGTTCTCACAAGAACTAAGAGAAGAGATCATATTTCTCCTGTATTAGCTTCTCTGCACTGGCTTCCTGTTGAATCCAGGATTGAGTTTAAAATCCTTCTATTGACCTACAAAGCTCTAAATGGTCTAGCACCATCATATCTAGAAGAGCTCCTAATACCTTATTGTCCCACTAGAGCACTGCGCTCCCAGAATGCAGAGTTACTGGTGGTACCTAGAGTCTCTAAAAGTAGAATGGGAGCAAGAGCCTTCAGTTATCAGGCTCCTCTCCTATGGAACCAGCTCCCGATCTGGGTTCGGGGCAGAAACTGTAATCGCTTTCAAGAATGAACTTAAAACTCTTCTATTTGATAAAGCTTATAGTTAGGGAGTGAGGAGTTGCAGTGTTCACCTAACTGGCCCACCTGCTTCTCTTCATAATTGTTAGACTAATAATACATAACAAAGTAGAGGGAGGCAGGCCAGCCAAGCCCGATCCGGCAGGGGAGAGTTCTAAGCCGAAAAAGCTACCTCTCCTTATGACCTGTCTCTCTTAGTTACGCTGTTATAGTTACGCTGTTATAGTTCTAGACTGCCGGGGGACTTCCTTCCTTCCTTTGACACACTGAGCTGCTCTCTCCTCTCCCTTTCTATTACTTTTACTATTACTATTTGTGTGTATCCAGTCCCAGAAATGCTTGTTACTAATCCTAGCTTCTGGGGAGTTTACTCCCGAGTCCTTATGTTTTTTCCCCAGCGTATTTCCTTGGAGAACGTTGGCACCAAGATCCTGGTTCCAGCTGTCGCCGTGGTCCTGCTGCACTCCCTGCCGAGCTCAGCGGTGCCCTGCAATGTCATGCTTCTTCCGGCTGAACCCTGCAGCTTCCCGCTACATCCAGTCACTGTTCCATTATTAATGTGACTATTATTGCCACTGTTCATCACACCCCCAACCGGCCCGTCAGACACCGCCTACCAAGAGCCTGGGTCTGTCCGAGGTTTCTTCCCAAGAGGGAGTTTTTCCTCGCCACTGTCGCACTGCTTGCTCTTGAGGGAATTACTGTAATTGTTGGAATTGTTGGGGCTTTGTAAATTATAGAGTGTGGTCTAGACCTACTCTATCTGTAAAGTGTCTCGAGATAACTCTTGTTATGATTTGATACTATAAATAAAATTGAATTGAATTGAATTGAAAATTGAATTGAACTACAACTGGAAACTGCCAATGCTGACTGCAGTGCAAGTGGAACTTATTTGAGCCCGCCACCAAAGCTGAAATCTCACATTCTGGAACGACTGTCTGAAGAAATTCTTAATTTCAAAGTCTATCCAACTGACAGTGATCTTAATGACGTTGCAGAAGCACTTGTAAAAAAGCATCCTTGTCTGAGAGAGCAAGGATCATTCAATGGCTGTTATGGCTGGAAGATTAGCCTTAAATATAAAAAATGGCCAACTTACGGTCCAAACTGAGAGGCCTAGGATGCCCTGAAGTGACAATAAATTCACTAAAGAACAAGAACCAAGACAAGCGTTTGGCAACGTCGAATGTGAAAAAACCACGAAGGGCAGAAGTCAATTACTGTCCGCAGCATCCAAAAGGAGAAACCACTGAGAGTCTGGAGAAAGAGAGTGCCACACTGCTTTCAGAAATCAAAAAGAGGAACAATGAGCATATCGTGAAGTTGAAAATGGAGAAGACTTTCTCATACAGGAGGCAAGAAATCCTTAAAGGAGAGCCTTTGATTGCAGACTTCAAAAGCAGATGGCCAGCTCTGTTCACTGCTCTCGACCAGTACTCTCCACGCCTGATGGAGATATTTCGAGGCAAAGGTGGAGCAGCTGGAAGGAAAATAAGAAATGTCATGGTGGAGATTTCCAAGGTTTGTATTGAAATGTGTTGATTTATGCTCATACACTTTTTTTATAGTACAATGTTCTTAACAATATTCTACTTAATTAAAAGGTACCATAAATTAAAAAAGTAAACCCATCTAAAAATCTACTAAATTTAAATTGCAATAACAAAATAAAACACTGACCCATATCTAAAAGACTGAGGGAGGTACAAAGTAATTTTTTTTAAAGTGGGGTGTTAAGAGATACTGCACTAGTTATGCCTACTAATAGGTGTTACCTGCAGTAGACAGTGGTCAGCACTCTACCTTTTTTGAAGGATCAGAGATACACAGCTGAGCACGGGGTAGCAACAAAATTATTCTCCTGAATGAAGTCTAGTTAGTTGCCATGTTGTCCCTGTGCTCAGCAGTTTATCTTCTGATTCTGTCCCTGCTTTGTGCTCTGCTTTTGCAAACTGGAATAGTGCTGAGTGCTGTCTATTACGGGTAATACACTGTAAGATAGATATGCAGCAGTGGGGTCTGACTTGTGATTTTTAGCACCTGTAAATGACCCAATACAAAGTATTGTTCAAGCTATAAAGTTATAATTTTTATCCATCCATCCATCCATCTTCGTCCGCTTATCCGGTGTCGGGTCGCGGGGGGAGCAGCTCCAGCAGGGGACCCCAAACTTCCCTTTCCCGAGCAACATTAACCAGCTCCGACTGGGGGATCCCGAGGCGTTCCCAGGCCAGGTTGGAGATATAATCCCTCCACCTAGTCCTGGGTCTTCCCCGAGGCCTCCTCCCAGCTGGACGTGCCTGGAACACCTCCCTAGGGAGGCGCCCAGGGGGCATCCTTACCAGATGCCCGAACCACCTCAACTGGCTCCTTTCGACGCAAAGAGCAGCGGCTCTCCGAGCTCCTCACGGATGACTGAGCTTCTCACCCTATCTCTAAGGGAGACGCCAGCCACCCTCCTGAGGAAACCCATTTCAGCCGCTTGTACCCTGGATCTCGTTCTTTCGGTCATGACCCAGCCTTCATGACCATAGGTGAGGGTAGGAACGAAAACTGACCGGTAGATCGAGAGCTTTGCCTTCTGGCTAAGCTCTCTTTTTTCCACAACGGTGCGATAGATTGAATGCAATACCGCACCCGCTGCGCCGATTCTCCCACCAATCTCCCGCTCCGTTGTCCCCTCACTCGCGAACACAACCCCAAGGTACTTGAACTCCTTCACTTGGGGTAAGGACTCATTCCCTACCTGGAGAAGGCATTCCATCGGTTTCCTGCTGAGAACCATGGCCTCAGATTTAGAGGTGCTGATCCTCATCCCAACCGCTTCACACTCGGTTGCGAACCGATCCAGTGAGTGCTGAAGGTCGCAGGGCCGATGATGCCATCAGGACCACATCATCTGCAAAGAGCAGCGATGAGATCCCCAGCCCACCAAACTGCAACCCCTCCCCACCCCGACTACGCCTCGATATCCTGTCCATAAATACTACAAACAGGATTGGTGACAAAGCGCAGCCCTGGCGGAGGCCAACCCTCACCTGAAACGAGTCCGACTTACTACCGAGAACCCGGACACAGCTCTCGCTTTGGTTGTACAGAGATTGGATGGCCCTGAGAAGAGACCCCCTCACCCCATACTCCCGCAGCACCTCCCACAGTATCTCCCGGGGACCCGGTCATACGACTTCTCCAAATCCACAAAACACATGTAGACCCGGTTGGGCATACTCCCAGGCTCCCTCCAGGATCCTTGCGAGTGAAGAGCTGGTCCGTTGTTCCACGACCAGGACGGAATCCGCATTGTTCCTCCTCAACCCGAGGTTCGACTATTGGCGAACCCTCCTTTCCAGCACCTTGGAGTAGACTTTACCAGGGAGGCTGAGAAGTGTGATACCCCTATAATTGGCACACACCCTCTGGTCCCCCTTTTTAAAAGGGGAACCACCACCCCAGTCTGCCACTCCTTTGGCACCGTCCCAGACTTCCACGCAATGTTGAAAAGGCGTGTCAACCAGGACAGCCCCTCCACACCCAGAGCCTTGAGCATTTCTGGACGGATCTCATCAATCCCCGGGGCTTTGCCACTGTGTAGTTGTTTGACTACATCAGTGACTTCCGCCTGGGAAATCGACGACAATCCCCCATTATCCTCCAGCTCTGCCTCTAACATAGAGGGCGTATTAGTCGGATTCAGGAGTTCCTCAAAGTGCTCCTTCCACCCTCTATTACCTCCTCAGTTGAGGTCAACAGTGTCCCATCCTTACTGTACACAGCTTGGATGGTTCCCCTTCCCCCCTCCTGGGTGGCGAACAGTTTTCCAGAAGCACTTTGGTGCCGACCGAAAGTCCTTCTCCATGTCTTCTCAAACTTCTCCCACACCCGCTGCTTTGCCTCTTTCACGGCAGAGGCTGCAGCCCTTCGGGCCCTTCGGTACCCTGCAACTGCCTCCGGAGTCCTCCGGGATAACATATCCCGGAAAGACTCCTTCTTCAGTCGGACGGCTTCCCTGACCACCGTGTCCACCACGGTGTTCGTGGGTTACCGCCCCTTGAGGCACCTAAGACCCTAAGACCACAGCTCCTCGCCGCAGCTTCAGCAATGGAAACTTTGAACATTGTCCACTCAGGTTCAATGCCCCCAGCCTCCACAGGGATGCACGAAAAGCTCCGCCGGAGGTGTGAGTTGAAAGTCTGTTGGACAGGGGCCTCCTCCAGACGTTCCCAGTTTACCCGCACTACACGTTTGGGCTTACCAGGTCTGTCCAGAGTCTTCCCCCACCCTCTGACCCAACTCACCACCAGATGGTGATCGGTTGACAGCTCTGCCCCTCTCTTCACCCGAGTGTCCAAAACATACGGCCTCAGATCAGATGAAACGATTATGAAATCGATCATTGACCTTCGGCCTAGGGTGCTCTGGTACCAGGTACACTTATGAGCATCCCTATGTTCGAACATGGTGTTCGTTATAGACAATCCATATAATTTTTATAGTGCTTTTATTTTGTGTTGTACTGTAAGTTGGTAAAGACGCTAAGAATGTCAACAGTAAATTGAGCTCTGACATGTAATGGGAGAAGAAAGGAAAGGCGTCAACAGAGAAGTAATAAAAAGCTTAAGAACTACAGTTGGAAGTGGCTACAAGCTCTTAAGTTGGTCTGTGAACCTCATTAGGACCTGAAAAATAAAAATGGCATCAGCCCTGTCTTCTTTTTGACTGGAATGCTACAGCGCAAGTTTGTTCTGTCCATTGTACACTGCAGTAGTTTTATTTATTTATTTTTTCTACTCAAATCTATGAATGTGCTATAAAGTAAAATTACAGATTTTAAAACGTACAAGTACACAAAAGTATTAATTACAGTAACATGACTAAATGTAATTCGTTACTTTATACCTTTGGTGTGCAGCTGCTATTATATTACGTCAGCTGAGATCTTAAAGTAAAGGATAAAATCCCATGGTAAACCTTTTGGGTAGGACTCAAAAAGCACCATGTGTTGCCTTTTTAAAATAATCTCAAAAATAAAGAATATTGCCTAAAAGGAGTTTCCTTTTTTTCTCCTCAGGACGACACAATTCAAACGAGACAAGCATGTGTCCTCAAGTCCTTGTTCATCTTCTTGAACAAAGACCACGAGAAACTTGTGAAGGATTACATGGTGAGTTACGTATGTTTGGCAAATAAGCTGTAAACCAGTTGAAAAGAGCACATATTTACTTGCTTCTAGGGATGTAACAATGCATCGTGAGTCAGTTAAAAAATCTATTTAAATGTGTTAAGATTACAACTGGTTGAGATAAAAGAAAAGAAATTTGCGATGCAACAGCCTAGGGCTTGGCTCTTAACGTCAGTTAACATACAGCAGGTAACCTTAGCTTGCTTAATCAGGGTTAGATGGTCTTTCGTGTGACTGTATTTCAATGGAAAGGATTCCAACACCGGGACATGTAACAGTCTGCGGCTAAAGAGACAGAGGAGACTTGCTGCGCTTTGAGACACCATAGTCAGATTTGGATAAGGGACTTGGTGTTGCATTTGGGTCCTGCTCCGTAACCTTGTGTTGCATTCAATATTAAAAAATACCCTTCTGTTTCTTTTTGTTGTTAAAAAAAGCAAATGAGTGGTGAAAAATATTTCAGTTAATTTTAAATAATGAAAATGTAACCATATGGCCTATTTTTTTTTTATTTAAGATAAAATACTATTTCAGTTGCACTTTTGGTAAGAGGACACATCTCTTGTTTTGCACAATTTAAATAAAAACCGAATGTTTTTTAGTCATTTAATTTCGTTAAAGTAGTGAGAAAATCGTGAACTTTAAATCGTCAATTTGTGAGTTGAGTTACATCCCTACTTGGTATGATAAATTCAGAGGATAAATTAATGGTTTTAAGTTGAGGTATTTAAGGTGCAGTGTGTAACAGGAATTTGCGTTTTTTCAGAACGGACTTGGTATAAATTAATTATAATATTCATAAGTGCTTTAATTATTTAAGTTTGGACTGACCATTTTAATCTATTCTGTGCAGAGCTTAAATTGACATCATAGCTTCAAGCACACATAAAACATTTTACCTATTACATCCCAAAGACCTCGAGGCCAGTGCTTCCATGGAGCAAACTGTGATGGGGGTGTATGTCATACTGAAGGAGGGTGCGGAGCCTGAAGGTAACCCAGAGGACATTGGTGTCCTGATCAAAGGTGTGGAGGTCCTCCGTGAATTAGGAAACGTTGGGGACGCCTGTGCTCTGTTATTTGGACTAATATACTGTCTGAACCTGAGTTACCCAGCAGACCTCAAATGCACTTTCGAAGTGATGCAGAAGATTCATTGAGTAAAGTAGCTCAAAGTGGAAGTCTACTATGCAAATGTTTTTCTTTTCTTTTTTTGACTGTAAAAATGTGAAGTTACCCACCAGAGCTCAAATGCACTTTCCAAGTGATGCAGAAGCTTCTCATGAATCTGGATGGAAAGAGGTTGTTGTCCCAAGCACACTTCCCAAAAAACAAGCTCATGGAGCAAATGTGCTTAAAGTAGAAGTCTACGAGGCAGTTTTTGTTTTCCTAGTTTTCACAAGGACTTTTAGTTTACAAGTTAAACAATCTTTTAGCAGGACTGAGATATTTCTACTTATGTGAAAAACATGTTTGTACTTTTCCAGAAGAAGCGTTAAATTTAGAGATGTTCCGATATAATGTTTCTCTTGCCAATTCCGATACCCAAACTTGAGTATCGGCACATACCGATCCCATACCAGTGTGTTAAAAATGCTTACATTTTATGTTTTAACAGCTTTTATGCCTGTAATGGATGGGATAGTATTGCTTTCATTGTTGTGGCCCAGGTTAAACTTTTTGTGGTCATACACAAACCATGAATGCCATAGAAGTTTCTTTTATGTAGTTTGACAGGGAGTGTAACAGCTTTAAAGTACATTTTCTGTCTTTGCTAAATTACGTATTGGATTGCATTATTAATGCATAAACTCCAGTACTTGCCGATGCCAGGATTTTAGGCACTATTCTGATATTTCTATTGGAAAATCTTGTTACATTATCTGGTAAATTCTTCCCAGTTAGTCAGTAGCCATTTGCTACAATTGGCTGTGTGTGTAATGCAGGCAAAATGTTTTATGAGGTCAATGTTACATTAATAAAAATGTAAAATGCACTGTTAATTTTAACAAGTTGACTTTACTTAAAAAATGTATGGAAACTCATTGCCTTGAAAAAAGTAAGTTCAATAAACTTAGTAATGGAAAGTTAGTGTAGCTTAATTGTTCTGAATAAACTATACTTAATAAACTGATACCTATTAAGTGAAGACAACTAGTTTTTTTTTAAGTAAATTACACTTAATTAGCTCACTTTTTAAGTGAGCACTACTTAATACTACTGACTTGCTTTCTGGTTCAGTTTACAGACTGAAAATGACCAAATACCAGTATACAAGTAGCATATACCTCCATTTAAAAAAAAAAGAAAAAACAACTAAAAGAATGAAATGAGAAGGTTGGTTTAGATGAACCACATAATTTCTTTATTTTTAAAGCATTCACATAGAACACCATATAAAATCTTTAGTAAAACAAGAGTGCTTGGGCTCTGTAGTAAAATAATAGTAATAAAAACATATCAAGCAGATATAAGGTTCCACCATAACACTTGACATCAGGTATTATTAAAACCAAAAGTCAGAACATTTCCTCTTAAAAGTGCACTCCCTGAGTGTTATCTGAAAGACCAACCATGTCATAATAAATCTATAACTTGACAGTCATCTTCAATGTAACATGCTCTGCAATAATAAATTGCATCATCCTTGCCTACTGTATATTTCTGTTTTTCTTTAAAAGGAACACACAGACATATTGGGAATTTAGCTTATTCACCGTAAACCCCAGAGTTCGATAAGTCCATACATACCCTTCTCACCTCCGTGCATGCTGTAAGGCTGTCTGACGGCTCCAGCGGCAGTAGCCCATTACAGAAAATGCAGGTGAATGGTTCCAACAATCCTACTGCTCCAAATTGTGACAAAAATAACGGCAACATGTTCCTATTTACATGTTGTGATTTGTAGAGTCACAGTGTACAAAAAACAACGTAACATGAGACACAGCCATCTTCTAACTGTAAACAAACCGGGAACTATATTCTCAGACAGGCTTGGTGAAAAGCAAATCACTCCACCCAAGTAAAAGAAGTAGCAGAGCTTTGCCTTCTGAGAATATAGTTCCCAGTTTGCTTACGGTTAGAAGATGGCTGTGTCTCATGTTACGTTGTTTTATGTACACACTGTGATCATACAAATCACAACATGTAAATAGGAACATGTTGGTGTTATTTTGTCACTTATTCGGAGCAGTAGGATTACAGGAACCAGTTACCTCCAGGATCTGTGCTGGCCTGGAGCCGTCAGAAAGTGTTACAACACACACAGAGATGAGAAGGGTATGTATCGACTTGTCTAACTCTGGGGGTTACGGTGAATAAGCTAAATTCCCAATAAGTCGCTGTGTTCCATTAAGACTGGGACATTAACTAAGAAGACTAAACAAGGAAAATGCCTGGAGTTGTGTTATTAACAACAAAAGTATGAAAATGACTCTTAATAAAAGACCCAGAAGCGCAGTGTTATTTTAAAGACCCAACCATGTCATAAAACCATAGGACTTAACAGTCACCTTTAACATATTTTTCACAATAATCAAAAAATTGCATTTTACTTGCCTACTTTATATTTAGATTTTTCTTTAAGAAAGAGAGAGAGACTGAGAAGATTAAACAGTGTGTGGCTACCATCAAAAGCAGGCTATTAAGAAATTCCTATTTAGGTACAAAGGTCTCAAATCTCCCCAAAGTTAAGGATTGAAATCCTTTTGAAATTGGATTCATCCAACACGAGTATAGTGGCCAAAAGCTATCTCAGTAGGGCATCGCAGACATAAGGTGTTAACACCAAAAGTATGAAAATGACTCTTATAATAAAAGACTCCGAAGCGCAATCGAGTGTTATTTTAAAGACCCAACCATGTCATAAAACCGTAGAACTTAACAGTCACCTTTAACATAAAAGACAAGAGCACTTATATTTCACAATAATCAAAAAAGTGCATTTTACTTGCCTACTGTATATTTCGATTTTTCTTTAAGAGTAAGGATTTAACTGAGAAGATTAAACAGTGTGTGGCTACCATCAAAAGTAGGCTATTAAGAAATTCCTATTTAGGTACAAAGGTCTCAAATCTCCCAAACCTAAGATGTAATAACCTTGAGGTTGGATTCATCCAACATATCAGTCTGGTGGCTAAAATCTATCTCAGTAGGTCATTTTTCAGACTCAGCAACTTCGGTGGGAGGGTTTTGCTTCCCAATCCCAGCATGGCTGACTGAATGAATCTCAGGGTATTTGACATGCATTTGGGATAATCGAGATGTAAAGCATATGTGAGGCCAAACAGGAGGCAAACAGCCAGGGGCAAGTCTGGAATATTGTCCATCACAATACTTCCCTCAAGGATAATTGCATGGGACCTGGGCTGCAATTCCAACGAGCTTGGACCCGGAAGAGGTTCGCCGTCCATCTCCCCAAGAACAGTGAGCACACCAACAGTCACCGATGCAATGGCCCCATCTGTCACAGTGTGCTGTAAAGAATGCAAAAGAATGTTATTTGTAAGTCTTTGGATTCGTTACTCTACATTTAACTTCAGATGACTGAAATAACTGAAAACAGTAAAAGTTGACCAAAAATAATTATGTACAAAGCCAACTACATGAGTCTGAGAAGTTAAAGAAAAACTCAACTCTCAAAAACTGTCAGATGCAAAAAGAACAAGCAAATTTGGTACAGACCAAATAGCGGATCAGCAGCGAAGGCCAACCTATGAGGGCAAATTAATGTAGGTTAGATTAGCTTTAGTTGGCAGCTTGTCATTCACTCAATGTTGCACCAAATTTGATCATTTTTTGCCCATTGATGTCACCTTGCACAACAGCGCTATGGATTGAAAATGGCTGGACTGTTTTGGGCATCAGCAATGGAACTGTGTTGACCTATGCATCAGCCGTATGTCCGGAAGAGTGGTCGGTAGTTTTTATTTTTTATATTTTAACCCAACACACAACCAAGAAAAAAATAAATAAAATCAACTAGAGACAATTGGCTATCACATTAAGCAGCAGTTCAAAACAGCAATACTGCAGCAATCCCCAAGAGGGGTATTTTGTTGCATTTGGAGAACACAAATAATTCCTGCCATTGTTTTACAACTAGGTCGGTTTTCCTAGGATAATCTATTGTTATTAGCCTGAAAAGCCAGACCCACATCAACATGTAGGTTCTGGGAACTCACCATTGACGGAGCTCAATCCAAGGGGCGGGATAAACGGTTGTCTTTCAAATTACCTCTGCACGTAATAGAATAGCGCTACAACCAGGCAGAGCAACGAAGAAGGTAGCGGAGCTAGTTGATAGATAAAACTCCGAACATATCTTCCTTTTTTAAGAATGATTTCAGTGCCGTTCTTTTCTCAAAGAAAAGCTTAACTCCAAGTCTTCCAGAAGACCGCTGTTCCCAGCAGCAGCCATAAGCCCCGCCCACCAACTCTATACACAATGTGATTGGCCTGACCAAAATTTGGTTTTTCCAGCTCGCAAGTAAATGGAGAGTGCCTAAACCCCCCTGGCTGCAAAATAAATTTGCTGTCACTAGGGTGCGTCTAGATTTCTAGGCTATATTGTTATATGAACTAAAAAAAAAAAAAAATAGTTCATATTGTTATATGAACTAAAAATATACATATTGTTATATGAACTAAACAAAAAGTAGTTCATATTGTTATATTAACTAAAAATATACATATTGTTATATGAACTAAAAAAAAAAAAGTTGGTTGTAACCTAGACTTAGATCTCACCTACGTAATATACGCATCAGGCTAGCTACAAAGCTAACCTGGGGGGGACCTTTGAACCGTTCCTTTGGCCAGTCATAATATCTTTACAGGAGCAATACAACACAAGCTGCTTCTTCACGGGACACCACTGTGCGTGTATACCTCAAATAGTGTGGGGGAAATTTGTGCAGGCAGTGACACACCATTGCTTTTGATGAAGTTGGTTAAAGTCCATTGAGTTATGTGAAGGTTTATGCTGCTTTGCACACTGTGTATATTGAATTATACTTGCACAGTGGTGTCTACCAGGGAACCCAACGTTTTGCATAGCTCTTGTAATGATTTTCTGAGAATGTTAAGAGGCCAAAAGCAAGGTTTAAAAAGGTTTTCCCATAGGTCACCTGGGGGAGATCTAGGTCTACGTTGGATCTTTGCTATGGTTTTTCGCTTCCTGCAACACTCAGTGACTCTTGGAAAACAGACCCAGATGTCTCCTTTAAGTCAGTAAAGTGTAGGTTAGGTTGAATAGGATAGCAAGTGTATATCCTTAAACTATTTTATAAAATGTCCAACCAAGACATTTACGTAAAACACATGGGGAATAAGTGGCAATTTCCAATGTGCATTGCACAAGATAATAGTAAATAAATATCTTGTGTAGATAAATAACCATGAGTAGATATGATAATTTTCTAAACAAATTGAGATCAAGATTTTTTTTTTTTCTTCTTGCAAGTATACTTACAAATGCGGTCCTGTAGAACTCATTGGACTTGTCCCCAAGTAAAAGGGTGCGCTGGGCTATCACATCTGATGTCTAATCAAGACACAAACTAAATATCGTAACAGAACAAAGTTTAAGTCTCCTTGAATTCTACAGGATCCCTCAAAATACCACTTGTCTGCCACTAGGGCTGCAACTAACGATTATTTTAATAATCGATAAATCTGTCGATTAATCGATGAATCGGATAAAAAAACAAAAAAGCATTAATTTACATCAACTCAATACATACTTGTTTTAGTTAATAGTTGTGTAAAGGTAAGTAACCCAAATAGCAGATACAGACAAGACAGACACACACAGACAGACACACAAACACTTATTCATTAAATTATTACCATCATTGTAGTAAGTGCAAGTTAAGATCATTTATACACCACACACTAATATATTTGTCAACAATAACTGATATGGGACAAAGCACATAATATATACATGACAACAGATTGAAAAATGAATGGGCCAAAAAAGGCGGGTGAATAAAACCGTGTCTTTAGTCTTGTAAACTATACCACCCCTGCTTTATTACTGTTATTACCGAGCTAACGCTAGCTTGTCATGCTAGTCAGCTGGATAACGAGTAAACAGCAGCACCAGAAGAGCTACTGGAGGGACGGTACGTTCCTCCCTTCAGACCGGAACAGAAGTAGGATAGTGTAGTGACTTTACCCTGCTGTTGAACTCCCTTCCTCCTCATCAAGGACTCCAACATGTTTACGTTTTAGGTGCTGACTCATCACCGTGGTGCGCCCGTGCCATGCCGTGTCGCTTTTGCTTATCTTGCAATTAACACGTTTCTGATTTATTTAGTGTGAAATCCTCCCACACCTCGGATGACTTGGGTCATACTGATTTCTCTGCCTCCGCCGTGTGTTTCAGAACAACGTTACCGGTTTCTCCGGTCTCTCTCCGTATTTCCTCTACCCCCGCTCTGCTCTTTTTTTCTTTTCTTTCGTTTGTTGAATTAGGGGTATTCACAGTCTCCGCTATATTTATATAGGCGGGCAAACGCATTTTTGTCTCCGTGCATGCGTTGTCTTAGTCCAGGCCTGCCGCTGGTAGCTTAACGTAATGAATGGAATCCTTTGTTGCTGTGAGCATGTTGTGAGTAAAAGTGACCCAACATCAACAACAAAAACAAAACCTAATTACTTCTTGTGGTCTGCATATTCACAACGAGTAAAAATAGCAATGCAGATTAAGGCCGGTTACACACTGGCTGCGTGGCGTGAGCGTGGCGTTTCTGTTGCTTGGCGTTTTCTATGTCTTTGCACACCAGAAACGTGTCTGACACGGCGCTGCTGCTGCTAGCCTTGTCTGGACACATGTATGTTTCCTATTGATAAAATAAAATACCATGTTAAACATAAATATATACTGATTTGATTACAGCAAAGACAATGTCAGCAGTATTGACAGCAAAATAGGCTCCAGAATATTTCGTTCTGTATTGACAGGTGCAATATTAGAAAATATATTTTTTTTAAATTAACAAAAAAAAGGCAACAAAGTATTCCATTCATTACGCTAGCCTATGCTAGCGATGGCGCCGCCGGACTAAGACAATGCATGCACTCAGACAAAAATGCATTTGCCCACCTACATAAATATAGTCTAATATAATCTCACCGTATTCCTTTAACTTTTCCATGAAATTACTGTTGATCTTACAAAATACTGAAATCACCCTTGATAAAATGTGAAGACATTATATAAAATTCCTTACTACAAAGTTGATGTCCTGCATGAGTTCTGTCAACTTCTGCCCAATGGCCCCTTTTCGGTCCTTGAAAAGTTGCAAAGAACGCGGAATGAGCTGGTCCAGCGCCTCAAAGAAATCTCCTTCCAGATTCTTGCTTGCTACTCTGTTGAACTCAGCACAAACCTGAAAAATATGTGGGTTGGGGGAAGCAGGGGAAATGTACATTAAATTTGAGTTTGATCTACTTAATAACATTCAACATGATTGAGCCTGAAATCATTATGATAACAGCATTAATTTATTCTACTTTGAAATAGAATAAGTAGAAGCTTACCTGGCCTTTGGTGAAGAGAGCCGGCCATCGGTCCACCAAGCTCCGTACATCAGGCTCATCTCTGACGATCTCCCTTCGTTGCATCGGGAATGTTTGATCCATTATTTGCAGAATCATGATTCCATTTGGTTTTTTCTTTTTTAATTCTTCAACTAGATTGTTTCTAATTGTTTCGAGGTTTGCTTCAGTTTTTCCTTTGGGCATGTTTGGCAGGTAGTTTGCCTCACCTCTTTTTGGTCTTTTGATATTTTTTGAAGGATGGTCTCCTCCCGGGTTGACTTTGCTTCTCTTACTGCCATTGATAGCAATTTCTTCCAACCCAGCCCTTCTTAATTTAGTACGTAAATTTCCCATCTTAAATTTGAGGCTGCTTTTCCAGCCATACCAGCATGTCTGGGTCCCAGGTTCAGTAAGGCTTGGGTGCTTAGAGATCAAGGCCTTTGCCACATCAGTAAACTGCTCATCTGTAGGGTAAGCCTTGAAGGAATAAATGGCTTCGGAAATTTTTTCAAGGATGTCATGCTTCACGTCGCGTGACGGAACCAGCCGAGTACCATTATTTAAGTAATCAAGATCTGCTTGCCTCAATTTGTGATTCACGTCAACAGAAAAATTTGGAATTGGAAAAATCTGTGGCCATTGTTGTCTTGCATGGTTGAAATGTGATTCTGGTGGCGACAAAGTGTCTGTTTCACTGCCAGACACTGATGTTGACACAGGTGATGTAATGGAGGTTAGATTTAGTGTGACCATGGGGATAATTTTTAGTGTCGCTTTGTTGGACAACTCTGTCATATTAGTTAAGTTACACAAAGTTTGATCAAAATCCTGATCTTCATACTGGATGTGAAAGTCATACTGGAGCTGTAGTTCATCTTTTAGGCGGCTTTTCAGCTCTTCCACATCCTGCGGTCTTTCATTGATTTTAATCTTTCGGATGTCATCTTCATTTATGATGACTCGGAGTAATAATGTTTGAGCCATTCTAATGAGGCTGTAAAAAAAAAGAAGAAAAGTTAGATTTGTTTCCAACATTACTTAGCACAAGATAAACCTTTTAAGTGTAACCAACTGCCTGTCTCTAATGCTGTAGACTGATAGGGGAAAAACGTCATTCAGTTCCCTTAAGTGGGTGACCAAGAAGGTGGATATATGATCGCCACACAGTTCATATGCCCTAAGATGTTCGTTGTACCACGCTTTCATAAGTCTGCAGACAAACACAACGTTAGTGTTGATCACCACAATCTTTGTTATCATTCTGAAATCTGGGAGCCCAGAACAAGAACCAACAGAAACCACCATGTCTGCACTGTACTTAACGCTGTCTACGCATACAGAAGACGCCACAAGGACTGTGCTTTGCCGGTCATTCATTTCATAGAGTGAGTTCTGGACATTTTCTGGAAATGAAGACACCATCACAGACTTCACTTTGGTAAGTTCGATGGATGGCTTAAAAAAGGAGGTTGCAGCTAGATGGAATGATATCATTTTCTGATGCCTTACAGCTAAAGAGAGGGCTATGTTCTTGAAATTGTTGGTGTGACGGACCGCTTTTTTGAAAAATTTGTGTTTCCCCTCAAAGCGCATCGTCCACACATGAGACAGAGGTCCAAACATTTTAATGAGCTCAGGGTAATGTTCTACATAGTGGTGCTTAGGTCGTAGTTTTTTGTCAGGGAACACTCTTTGAAATGCACCTCTGTGTTCTGAAATTTTGCACTGCAGAAAGTACACAGACTCCTCTGTGAATCCTATGGACATTGACAACTCCACTACAT
Organism: Perca flavescens; assembly: GCF_004354835.1. NCBI lineage: Eukaryota > Metazoa > Chordata > Actinopteri > Perciformes > Percidae > Perca > Perca flavescens. The sequence continues at coordinate 1,702,391 of NC_041337.1, forward strand.
CTTTTAAGTGCATCAACACTTCCCAAGTCTCATCACTCTCTGGGATGAGATGGCCTATCAAGAGAGGTAGCAGTCGAAGAAGTGCCCAATTTTCGTGGCCATTTCCCCCAATTGTGCCCTTTGAGGCAAATGTTTTGCCGATGACCTGAGGCTGATTCGTTTTGTCAGAAAACGAATAAGGAAACTGTTTGATGGCCATATTCAAATTAAGAAGTGAGAAGTATCCTTTTGCTATCAATGCCTTTAAACACAAGGCCAATTCAAAAGGAACAATGCCCTCCAAGAGATCATGCAAAAGGTCCGGTGAGAAACCATTAATAACATGAAAGTATTCTAAGCTATCACTCAACAAGCAGCTTCTTTTTACACCATACTCTGGAGCCATGGTTTCATCCTTCAATACCTCTTGCACCTGATGATCATGGTTTTCTTTTGTCCTTTGTTGGAATGCACCTGACTGCACTTCTGTGTGTTGTATTCCTTCCCGTGTGGCCATACAGAAACGACACATGTGACTAAATGTGAAGCTTTCAAAGAATCCTCCCAACGAGTGAGCAGCAAGATTGTCTGCAGCAACAAATGATACAGTGCCTCTAACGCTAGCTCCTAACTGCTCGACGTACACACCTTGACGCTCAAGAGAGACAACATCCTTAACAAGACAGCGAAGAAGTTCATCATAGCCATATTCCTTGATGGAGTCAACCTTGCAAAGCACTGCAAGCTGAATGACATGAAGTGTGGAGCGATATTTTGGGTGGAGATTGCCAAGCACCCAGTAGATGGCACATAGCTTGTGCTTCTTTCTAGATGACCCCAAAGGGTTTGACATTTCAAAATCATCAATGTACAAGAAAAGCGAAATTCTGAACTCTTCCTCAGAGAAAAGAGAATTCTCTTTGAAAAGGGAACCGTCCCTGTGAGACCTGTATCCCTGTGACACATGTGTCTCTGCTGCCATGGCCTTATCTAACACATCTCCATTGTTAAGCAATGTCTGGAGCATTTTGAGAATGGGAACATACACAAATGTCTGCTTGTTTTTTAGAAGAAGCTCCTCAGGCATTACTACAGAGAATTCCCTTAAAATGAATGATGCACGGTTGCTAACAGTTGAGAGTGAACCTCCAGTAGAAGTGACTTTGAGAAATACATTACTCTCAGTAACTGCTCTCACTATCTTACTCACTAAAGTCTCATCAACATCTCCAAAATGCTGCTGCAGTACTCTTTGAACTGAGGATCGCAACAAGTGCTGTGACAGCAAATACATTTGGTTGATCTGCTCTATCACATCTTGCAAGGCATTTTCAGTGACATTGAGAATTGCTGACATTTTCAGAAATAGAGCAGCTATATTATGTTCTAACTGTCTTTCCAAGTCACCCACATCTTCATCAACCTCAGAAACATCTAACTCAATATCAGTTTCAGTTGCATCGTTTACAAGTTGAACATCCAAATTACCAGCCGGTTCGGAAAGTACACTGTCTCTAATCTCAGAAACGATTTCAGGTTTGAATGGCCTCTCATGTTGATGCTCTTTGCTTTTGTGCGCATTAAAGGTGGAATAAACATTGCTCCTGAAGTTACAGTCTTGATATGGACAAACAACTATTTGCTTTAACTTCAGATGTCTTCGCAAATGTGTGAAAAATTCATTCTCATTGCAAGGCTCCATAAAATCACACAGCTGACAGTGAAATACAGTTTGACCTACTCTCCCTGGATCTTTCTGAGTGTGCCATTTTGCTAAATGTACCTTGAGTGAATTGAAAGTTTTAAAAGTGCAAAGACATTCCCTATGAAGGCACGGGAAAGCGGATCGAGCGTGGGACCCATGTTTCAGGCGATAATGCTTTAGCAAATAGCCTCTCTTATCAGCACTAAAAGTTCAGTACTTACAGGTCCACTGCATTCAGGGATTTGGTCTGCTTGACAAAATCTAGACAGGAAAGAAGAAATTATAATTTTAGCACCAAGCTCAATGAAATTAACTCAATTATAATAGAAATAGTAAACATTTGCCCAATCTAATGCTTTTGCTTGGACAAAATAAGTTGTGTGGATATAAAATAACACTAAATCAAATAATTTGAAAGCATTTCCTGTTCCCTGATTAAATAGCTAGAACTAATGACCAAGCTGTAATAATTCCGGTTGAAACATGCTAGCTGACACGGAGGACGAACAAACAAATCATGATTCATTCCCTGTTTAGCTGCTATACATGCAGACGTGAAACCAGAGTTTTCCTAAGGCCGGTTAAGGCGCCGCGCGAGCGTGTCAGCTGCGTGGCGTCCGTTTATATTTTGGCTCCCATGTTAACAGGTTAGAGCTTACTGCCTGCTCAAGCCGCGCCATAAACGCGTGCCTGCTAGAAATAGGACCAACGCCTATTTTTCACGCCACAGGCAAGCTGTTGGAAGCTTCCAGGCAACAAAGAAAATGAAAAGATGTTTATATGTCATTTAGGCACGAATACATATTAATAAATTACATGTTGATGTTTGAAAGTATCTAGGTTTTCATATAAATTGAATTAAAAAAAGATTTTCTAACATTGCACCTGTCAATCCAGAAGGAAATATTCTGTACCTATTTTGCCGTCAATACTGCCGACGTTTTGTTTGCTGTAATCAAATCAGTATATATTTATGTTTAACATGGTATTTCATTTTATCAATGGGAAACATACATTGTGTCCAGACAAGGCTAGCAGCAGCGCCGTGTCGGATACGTTTCTGGTGTGGAAAGACAGAAAAATCCACGCAACAGAAACTCCACGCTCACGCCATGCAGGCAGTGTGTAACCAGCCTAAATTTCCACTTTTGGCTGGAGTTTTTAGAAATTATCGTTTTCAGTGATAAAACCTGCAAGTGAAAGGCCAAATGGGCCAATGGAAATATAAGCGTTTTTATTTCCGTTTGTGAATGGGTCGGAATGCTTTGCTAAAACAATTAGCCCACGCGTGGCTTAGCTACCTTAAACTGGTAATGCATACTAGCTGCTAGCCTGATACAGACTGTGCAGATCAGATTATTGTCTTCCAAAAATATAAGGAGCAAGTTAAAAAATACGAGACATTTTTATGTAACACAATTTTAAACTTACGCATGAGCCACGTCCGAAAAGGGTGTATACTCTTTAATATAATTTAGTGGTTCTAACAGACATGATTGTTAGCAACGAACGTTGGGCTAGCTTAGATAGCTAGCTATATGCTAGGCTATTATACTTAACATAAGGCACAAGTCACATAGACATTGACATATGCTGAACAAAAGTAAAACTAGCGTTGAATGAATATACATCAAGAAAGCAAATCTATTTCAAACTTTTACTCACCAAATGAACCTGTAAAGTACTCCAGCGATGTCCGTGTGTGTTTCGTCGTGTCTCCGTCGCTTCGTGTGCTGCCTCCCTGCACGATCCGACAAGCGCATACGCAAGACGTACCGAGAGGCTTCTGCGCATGGCCATGTGTTGGACTAGTGTTTTGTGAGTGACCTGAACTTTAAATGACTCAGTTTGTTTTCATTTTTGCTCTATACTCAGATAAGGCGAGTGTTCTCATCAGATTGGTCAAAACTAAGTCAACCTCACTTACTATTTCTTACTAATTAGAATGTTTGAATTTACAGTGTGGATTTGCATGTTGTCATTTTGTATGCATACAATACATTATTGTCCTAGTAACAAAAACCACACTAATTAAACCAACAAGATTGACATCAGTTCATTCAACAACACTGACATTACTATAACTGACAAGCCTTATATGAGTTGATATGTCAAGGTGGGATTTTGTTCTACTGAAGTATTTGACAAATGTAGAATATACTCAAATTGATTTAACTAAATTAACTAAGAACAAACATATAAATTCAACAAGATGCAAATGAGTTGAATGCAAACACTACTATTATGTTTAACCAACACATGTATGCTGTGTTCAAATGACATGATGAAGGTTGGTTGACTTAACTTGGTTTGTTTAGATGGAATATAGGTGGCATGATTAAATCATGTTCATCCAATGAATTTTTTTTTTGAGTGCACTTCGAGCATTTAGCGAGCTGGGCAGAGAAGCTAGCGGCGATAACAAGTGCGGAAATGGAAAACAGTTTCGCGTTTTTCCGTTGTGATTCGGCCAGAAACTTCAACATTGTGAGGCGAAGAGATCGTTTTGGAATATAAAGCTTGGATATTACATTTCCTTGGACTCTTGGGGATTTATGAAAATCAAGTTTTGGTCAAAATACCACTTTGTTGCTGAAAGGACAACGAAAACAGGTATGCATGCACTCTCGGCTGCGCAGATTACGGCTGAATTGTTTTATTTTCTGTTACTTTGTAACAGTTGGGTACATGGCTGTATATTTTAAAGAATTAATGCTTTAAAGTTATAAAAACGCTCATGAGTGGAAGTTTTATCGAGGTTACAATGACGCCCCAGTCACAAAGTGTCCCGTTGACGGGACGGTGATCCTCGAGAGGTTAAAAGTTTATTAATTCTGAACGCGTCTGGCCTGTCTATCTATATTGCACCAAATACGACACTGCACTCCCTTGTGAAGTCGTTTGGATAAAAGGTTCTCAAAATAATGAAAATGCAAACAGACAGACACATAGAGATTCCTGCCTTTATTAGAGATAATAATAATAATAATAATATGTTCAGCCCCCTCTCTCCAAAGCTTCGAATATTCTATGTGGTGGTATTTGGACCAGCCCTAGTATACACACATAGCTTCTATATACATGTATACACACATAGCTTCTATATATTTCAGACGTAAACGTGTCCCACCTGTCCCCTGGTCCGCTGACAGCTTCCTCTCAGACTTCATGTTAAAGTTCCTCGCGACTCTGCGACCTGTTTCAGGAAATACAACAACAACACGTTAGCAGGAGCTAGCTGCTAACCTTAGCTTTAGCACCGACTCCCTGTGCGATTAAAAAAGAAAACAAACCTGCTCTGTGTAGCTTTGTTTCAGCTTTTAAAAACCACATCCAGCAGTTCTTCTTCTTCAGTTGATTGTTTAACGGCGGATGCGAAACAACCAGCAGTTTGGGACATTTCTTCTTCTTAAGAAACTAAACACTGGCGCGTTTTACGCTTTTATATATGTCAATGGTTTTACGCCGCAGTCCTCACCACGATGTGACACACAAACAGTTAACGTTAGTTCCGGGGACGGACGGTATTACGGGTCGTACCAACAACTTCCGGGCAAATGTTTGTTTACTAATGTAACCGCGGGTTTCTTATGTTGTCTAGACTCTAGACAGTTATTTTATAGTCAAACCGTTTGGCTATAAAATAAAGAAACACGGGCGTCCAATGCCGGAACCAAGACGGCACTGCACGTCTCACTTTATTCAACCACAATAATACAACACTTTATCCACTTCCGCTTTCCCCTTCACAATAAAAGCTCTATGGTTTACTGTAACTTCCTCTTAACCCTGCTGGGGTCCGTTCCAGGAAGGAGGTTTAACAAACTCTGAGTCCAACCCTGAGGCCCGTTCCAGAAAGCAGGTTTAGTGAAAACTCAGAGTTTGTTAACCCTGAGATGAGGGAAACTCTGGGTTTTCCGTTCCAGAAAGAGAGGTAACTTAACCTCATATAAAAAAAAAAAAACTAAATCCTCTTTACCAAATCAATTTCCCTTAGAAACTTTATAATACAGTGATATGCCGGCTGGTCACCCCAAAAGCCCTGACAATGAAAATGCATGTTGATCTGCCTTAGAAGTGTCTGAAGGTGCTCTCTCTGGGTGTCGTATTCCTTGCAATGAATTAGAACATGCTCAACAGTTTCTGGCTGATGACGGTATACGCAGTTTATGTTTGCCTATCTTATGTAATGAATATTTAAGACCTGTATGTCCAATTCTGAGACGAGTAATGATACTTTCTTCAATACGTTTAAAGCCCACCTTCCTCCCATCACCAACACCGCTTTGTATACTGTAAAGATGTCTTCCTGTTTCACTAATGTCCCAATACCCCTGCCAGGTTAAATAGCAAAAAATTGCCGGTGCAACACGGATGTCTTCTACTTGATGATTTTTTTTCTTAAGGTGCATAACAGTGACTAACGTTTCGATGTATAGTTACATCTTCATCAGAGTCCTTGGAGAGAATGGGCAATGGAGCCCTTAATAAGGATCATCAACAGGTGTGATTGTGCTCAAGAGGGGCGGTGACAATCGAAAGTTACACCCATCTCAACCAAGGTGTTACCGGCAATTTCCACTGGATGTGGAACTTCTGCGGAACATCTCCGGAACGTCGACGGAGTCATTAGGTTTCCATTAAAGTCAGTGTGTGTATTTCCACTGACTGCGGAACGTCTGCGTCCCGACTCCGTCGACGTTCCGTCAGTCCGCAGCCCTCCGCAGCAGATACGCAGAGCTTCTATTTTTGACGGACAACGGAGAGCTCCGCAGCAATTCAGCACACGGCAGATAGTGCGGGACAGGAAGTCGAGCACATAAACCAAATAAATATCTGGTTAATTTTCAAAATAAAATACACCCTGCTTACGACGGATCATATTTCCCTGCACTACACCTTGAAAACACAGCACAGAGTCGTTTCCCCTCGACTCCTCTGAATGGAAACAAACTGTTGTTGGTTTTGTGGTTCTATTCTACGCGAATTTGCGAACTTGTGGGTCCTCGTGACTACAGCTGTCAGTCACGGCCACAGCGGTTCCGCAACAAATCCGGACCTGGTGGGTGTTGACGGACGGCGGAGCACGCAGCAGACACGCAGCGGAGCCGGTCCGCAGCTGTTACCCATCCAGTGGAAATCTCCAGTAACACTCAGAAATCAGGCGTTAAAGGGCAAATGCCCATAGCCAAGCCAAAAATGAATATATAGAAACAAAAATATACAAATGTATACAAATGTAAAAAATTTTAAAAGTTTTTTACTAAAATGTTCACAGGGCAATGGGAACTAAAAGTATATTTATCTAAATACTATACTGTAACACACTTTGAGATTAGAGAAAGCAAGTCAGATTAAATTCTTCATTTAAGCCTAAAGGTTCTAAAGAGCCAAGTGTATGTATCCAAAAGGCTTCCCTGCATAGGAGTCTATTGATAATATCACCACCCCTGGGTGGGGGTGTGATTTTCTGAATTCCCCAGAACCTCAGTGATGCAGGGGAGCCATGATTAGCCTGCATGTAATGCCTCGCCATGGCATAAGTTATGTTCTGGGTGCGAATATCTGTCTTGTGTTCAGATATCCTTAATTTGAGCTGACGTTTAGTTTGACCTATATACGCCAGTCCACAAGGGCATTTTAGAAGGTACACTACATGTGTACTGTTACAATTAATAAATGAAGAGATAGAATATTTCTTGCCAGTGCGGGGATGCGAAAATTCCTTCGTATTGGTCGAATTTGAGCATTGCGCGCAATTACCACATTTATAAAAACCAAGGGGTGGGTTGGAAAGACAAGTATTCTGAGGTGGGTTAGACATGTCTGAGTGGACCAGTCGGTCACGAATATTAACGGCACGCCTAAATATGAACCTGGTCGGATTGGCGCATATGTCTTTCAGTGTCGGGTCACTCTTAAGGACATGCCAGTGCTTGCGAATAACATTTTTCATTCTTCCTGCTTCTGGAGTGTAGCTGGTCGAAAAGAATACACTGGGTGTTATTTGTAACTTAGGTTTTTTCTTCAAAAGTAAGGCGCAATCTGAACTTTGAGCCCTGTCCCATGCTTTTGTAATGTCAGATTTACCTCGTTGTTCAAAACGGTGCGCTAAATGAGCTGCTTTGGACATAAAATTAGCTAAGGTACTACAATTTCTCTGACTCGCAAAAACTGACCCACTGGTATATTACGGACCAGATGAGGCGAGTGGTTGCTATCGGCTCGTAACAGGGTGTTCCTACTGAGGGGTTTACGGTAAATGGTAGATTGTAGAATATTATTAGCGTCCTTAAAGATGGTGAGATCTAAAAAATCAAGGGGGGTCACTCAATAGAAAAGCCTTTTCTTTATCGATTATCCAGCCTTTTTTGTGAGATATATCAATAAATTCATTGATCATATTTTTTTGTGCTGGAGGTAGGGTTACATAGAAGAGGCTGATAGTGTTTTTCATCATTTAGCAATTTGAATAAACCAAAATCATAATTCTTTAAACCCATAACAACAATTGCGCCCCCCTTGTCGGCAGGGCGAATAATAATGTCCTGTCTAGATTCCATCCATCCAGTTCGCTTTTTGTCATGTTTTTATTTTTAGAGGGACACAGCGCACTTATTTTGGCCATATCTTGCTCAACTAACTGACTAAAAGTAACAATGGTGGCATTTAGATTAGAAAAAGGCAAAAACTAGATTTCTTTTTAAAGGGAGTCACTTCTCTGGGGGTTTCGCTAGTACTTGAATCATAATTTCTGCTTACAGTAGTACTGTTAGACAAGACACTAAACCTAGAAAAGAAATGTTTAAGGTGAAGCTGTCTGAAGAATTTGAACGAGTCCACTTTCAGAGAGAAAGAGTTGGTGTAGTTAGACGGTGCAAACGAAAGTCCTTTCTGAAGCACTGCTTTCTCTGTATCCATAAGGGCCGAGTCCGAGATGTTAATTAAAGTCTCCTCTGGTGATTCTGCAGGGACCAGCACGTTGGTGGCGGAGTTTCTCTTCTTCCCCCTTGAGCCCCGCCTCGTCTTTGTCTTTGGTGTTTGTAGCCTCGATCCCGAAAAGACATAGGGTTGGAGTGTAGTTGACCACCACCTCCGACATCACTCAGGTCATCAGAAGAGTCTCTCTCACTTGCTGTTGAAAGAGGCATGTGCCTGTTTGTCTTGGGTAGAGATAGGCGGTTATTCCTAGGAAACTTCCTTCTGTTTCCTTGCCAATCATAGACTGTCCCGTCTGCATAATCTTTGGTTTCCCGTTCATATTTTCTTATCTTATAGGCCTGTAGATCCTTCACAAAGCCGGACAGAATAGAGATTTTCTCTGTAACCTCAGCAAACATATCGGCATTGACTTTGCTCTTCATTTCATCTTCTACCCATTTCACATCAGTTTTTAATTTGTCTTGTTCAGACTTGGTCTTCTCAATTATCAAGAGCATTAAGTCAAGGGAGTATTTGTTCCCATTTTTGCATGAAGGATTTATCATCCAGACCAAATGACGGGATTTTATTCATGCGTAAACTGCGCGAAATGCGCTTGGCTTTCCAATATTCAGACAGAGTTATGGAGTGCCAAAGAAATCTGGACTCTGATTTATTAAGATCTTCCAGTGCTTTAGTCAGGGACAGTATGTTAGGTTCTAACGGCTTAAAAGTATCTTTAAATAGAGAGTGTGACACAATGATGTTAGCACCTTGCTCATCAGTGTAAAATAATGTCTCTGACCCCTGCCAGGTTGTTTGTGCAGATGTCCTAATGAATGATTTAACTTCCGCTTTTCTCATTGGGACCTGTAGGTCTACATCTGAAATCTTAAGTGCTTGTTTGGCCAGAATATCCACCTTCTCATTTCCCTCCACACCAGCATGGGCAGGAACCCACATGAAAGTTGTAAATAAACCCTTAATTTGCATTCTGTACAATACAATAAATATTTCATTGATAATATCTGTTCTAGATGAAGATCTGCCTGTTCCAATGCTAGAAAGTGCAGAAACTGTCGGATGCAATAACAGTTTTGGGTAAACCCTCCTCTATCCACCGTAATGCCAGTAACACTGCCATCAACTCTGTGGTGTATACTGATAAATGATCAGATAACCTTTTCTTTATTGATGTATCACTCATATACACTGCTGCACCTACACACCCTTTTTCTGGATCTTTAGAGCCATCTGTGAAAATGAAAACAGAGTCTGATAAATTCTTTCTAACATAATTCTGGACTATGCGCCATACTTGAAGAAGTTCTGACTTATTCTTCAGTTCCTGATATATGCTAAGATCTACACTTGGCAAGGGGAATAACCATGGAGGAATGGAGGAGAGTGAAACAGTAGGACTATATTGTAATTGACCTAATCCAATGCTTGTTGCTTTAGCATCACCAATCCATCCAAAGCTAAAGAAATCTGACTCGTTTTGTTCCCAGCAATCCATTAAAATTCCCTTTGCAGGATGCAAATCCCAATGCCCCTGGAGATTAACCCAGTATGCCAGCATTAACTTGACCCGTCTTATTCTCAAAGGCATCTCTTCCATTTCCACCTGCATGTTGCATACACCTGGTCCTCCATCCGTTCCTCCAACAATCCTCCACCAGTTCTTGATATTTCTCCCTCTTTCTCTCTTGCGCCAGAGACCAAGATGATGTCAGGTCTCAATTTGGACTGGGTGATGTGTGTTGGAATTTTCAGCTGCCTTTCCAGGTCGACTGCCATCGCCCAGTCTCGGGCCGTGGAGAGCAAACCTACAGAGCAGTTTTTCTGTGTCTTCTCTGGCTTTTGTCCTTCCCTGATGAAGTGAATGGCATTGGCTGTAGCTTGGGTGTATCGGCTGACCTTGATCCTCACAGGGTAGTGATCGCTACCCACTGTCATATGCCTCACCACCTTCCACGTATGTATACCTGCTAATGCACTGGATACAAAAGTCAGAGCAAGTGCTGTTTCAGTATTTTGCGTGCTATTATATTGTGTACCTTCCCCAGTATTAATACAGACTAAACCGTGCTCATCAACAAATTCTTCAATAACTGCACCATTAGCATCTGTTCTAGTACTATCCCACAGTGAGTTATGAGAATTAAAATCTCCACACCATACTACCCTATCTTGCAAAGATCCCCCAACATCCTCTAAAATATCTCAACTTAATTGTCCACAGGGATTATAATAATTTATTATACCTATAGGGCCTCTTTCTGCCCATATCTTGATCCCAATTGCTTCATGACCTGTGCTCACATAAACAACTTTATAACTCATACCAGTCTGTAGGAATGTTGCAACTCCTCCCCCTCTTCCAGTTTCCCTATCTTTTCTTACTGCAGTGTATCCCTTTACAACAAAATCCAACTGTGGTTTCAGCCATGTCTCTTGTACACCAAGCACATTAGGTTTAACTTTCAAATTATCTATATACTTCTTGAACTATTGACCATTCGCTGTTAAGCTTCTTGCATTCCACTGAGGTGTACGTCACCACTAGGAAGGGCCAGCCCATGTCTGAGAAACTGGTACATCATTATTAAGAATATCTTTATCCTTTTCCCAGGGAAACCCTGTCACATCAAGGTACTTTTCAGCTGCCTTGACAATTATTTTGATCCTTTCGTTTCTATTTGTCTGTGCTGAACAGTTGATTATCTCTGCCATAAACAGAACAAAATCATTTTTACTCACAATCAAAGTGTCCTCTTTCAACTTATCACAACTGATACTCTTTCCTGCATCTTTGTTCTTATTATCATTTTGCCTTGTGACCTGCTTGTCTCCTGAAACCCTTTCGCTGCCTCAGCGTAACTAATTCCCTGGGTAACTCTGACTCGCTGCGCCTTTTCCGCTTTCTTACTAACCTCGCATCCGCGGTACGCTGAACTATGTTCCCCTCTACAATTGCAGCACTTCAGCTTTGCCCCATCTTCACATTTGCCGTATTCATGATCTCCACCACATCTGCCACATCTCTGTTTTCCCATGCACACTGCCGCGACATGTCCAAATCTCTGACACTTAAAACATCATAGGGGTGGGGGGACATACAGCCTCACATCATAGCACATATATCCTATGAACACCTTATCTGGAAGCCTTTCTTCATCAAAGATTATCAGAACCGATAGACTCTCTGTTTTAATCCCATTCTGACTAGCTTTCAGACATCTGACCTCACTTACTTTTGCATTCGTAATATTACCTGTGATATCATCTTCTGATATCCTTACCGGAATCCCTGTCACAACTCCCCGTACCAACTTTCTGCTTTTAAACACAGAACACTGCACTTTCTTGACATCTACTCTACTCATCCGGATTGCTTTCCCTTGTTGTTCACCATCTTTACACATGATTAACATTGCTCCATTTCTCAATACCTTGGCACTCCGTACTTCCCCAATTTCCTTAGCGATGGCTCTAGTTAACTTTATTGGATTCCATGCGCCAAACAAAGCACCCTCCTGCATAAGTTTGACTAACACTTTAAACTCATCTCCACTCCTTTCTGCTACATTTGCTCTACGCACGCAATCATTATCACTATCATCTGATTTAGCATTCCTACTCTTTTTGCGTTTATTTTTCCTAACTACATCCCAATCTCCAACTTCAAAACTCCCACCACCTTCATCCATCTCCAACCCACTTCCTACTCTATCACTTCCCTCTGCCATCTCTCGCCCAGTCGCAGTCCAGTGTCCGCCAAACCGCCTTCAGGAATTGCTATTCTCGAAACCACAGGTTCCCTATCGCACACACACCACACTGCTGCCTGGGAAACTGCGCTCCGTCGGATAATGGAACTGTTCGTTTGTTTGTTTGTACACATGTGAATAAAATTGCAGAGAAAGAATAAAATTGGCTCTCTTCTTTTGGGGGGACCGCTGTCAAAATAAAAGCAATTAAATTATTCTAATTTCACTTTTTTCTTTTTTTTATTTCTTTTATGAGGATATATTTTGTTACATTTAGGAACCCTGTTTTACTGTTGTGACTTTTTAAACAGTAAAGATTATTAGAAAAACTGATGGATTGATTTATAATTATTTAGATCTGTTTATAGCCTTAATTGTTTGATAACCTACATTTGATGTATTACCTGAGTTGAACACACACACACACTCACACTCACACGCATGCACACGCACATGTACGCACGCACGCATGCACACACGCATGTACACACACACACACATGCACACACACGCACACACACACACACACACATATATATAAATATAAATATAAATATATATATATATATATATATATATATATATATATATATATATATATATATATATTTATATATTTATTTTTATCATTACCCAAGGTGCAGTCAGAAGAAATGTGTTTTTAGCCTGCGGAGGAAGATGTGTAGGCTTTTGGCCGTGCTTATCTCAATAGGGATTTTTAGGGATTAATTCATGTAATGCTATACATAAATGTAGATATTTTAAGACTGAACCCTCCCTGATCCATTGGAAGAATGAGTTCAATCACTCATGTAAGTCATTGAAACAGGCTGTAGACATAAAATCCCTTACATTGATTTCTTTACTTGAGACACTTAAGTTCATTTGAGATAGCGCTTTTTATTCTTTTATCTTCTTAGATTTGTTAATCTCCTAAAGGTTTTGTTTCTATGCTCGACCCGACTGTGTACCTGTATGTGTGCTTGCGTGTGCGCGTGTGTGCATGTGTGTGCGTGTGTATGTGTGCTTGTGTTTGTGTGTGTGCGCGTGTGTATGTATGTTTTTTGTGTGCGTGTGTGTTTGTGTGTGTATATGTGCTTGTGTGTGTGTTTGTATGCATGTGTATGCGTGTGTATGCGTGTTGATATTGTCTTGAAATATATTAAATAGATACATGAAATGTATAAAAATGACATAAATAATATTAATATAAACCACGCCCTCAGTTTTTACAAATTTACGTTATAATTCAACATTTAACAACAGTAAAACATGATGCCTAAATGTAACAAAATATATCCTCACGAAAGAAATTAAGAGATTAAAGAAGGCTTTTATTTTGACAGCGGTCCCCCCGGAAGTGGTGTTTGTTGTTGTTTGCCCGTGCTGAGCAGCGGGAGCAGTGAGGAGAGAAGCCGTTAGCTGAATCCAGATCAGGGAATCCCAAACAGCGTTTCTTAGTCTGTTCATCAGAGATGGAGCGGCACCGGGAACACACGGAGGAGACCAAGCTGCGGGGAGAAGGTTAGTCTGACAATCTAACTGCTCTCATAATCACGCTAAGCTAATGATAGCCTGTTAGCCGCATGCAGCTAGCTCCTGAAGCTAATGTGTTTCCATCAGAAGAGTCGTTGAGTCGTTTCTGTTGTTGAGATTATTCCTGAAAGCAGCTGTGAACGGTTTCCGGGTTTAAAGGGTCTACACACATATTCCTCTTGTTGTTGTTGGAGGATCTCGGTGTTCCGGTGTTATGTCCCTAATCAGGGGCGCAACTACCCAGTGTCAGAGGGGTATGCAACAACAATTTTGGCGCCCCCCCAACAAAAAAACATATAAATAAATAAATAAATAAGTGTGCCCCCCCCGTTCTGATATGTTTACTACGTCCCGCTGTCAGACATAGGCTAATAGTTAGATTTTCCATCTCTGTCTGCACTATTTTTTCCCCAAAAAGGACACAGTGAATACGTTGGTCAACAGAACTTCAAACCATACTGGACATTTAGTTTAGTGTGGTCTAACTAATAGAACTCCTACCTGATGTCATCACTGGGCTCATCTCTAGCCAACGCTGACCTCATGTCTTTCTCATTCACTCCTTGCCTCTGCTCTTCTCCACTAAGACATATTGTCAAACAAACATTATGTATTAGTTTTTCCATAATATTAAGAAATTAATCTGTTGGTATCACTTCCACCTGTCTCTCCTGATCCACCATCCTCACACCTGAATGAAATGAACTCACTGTTAAATATAGCAGCCTCAATTCAATTCTTAAATCAGCCTAGTGATGGCAGCTGATAAGACAACTAGTATGCAGTAAGGTTGTGCTGCTGTTTTTTTGGGATTTTAAAAAGTACAAATATGGAGAGCCACTTAGCACATCGCTTTGGCGCCCCCCCGGTGCTGCGCCCCTATGCGCTGCATATAGCGCATACCCACTTTTTGCGCCACTGTCCCTACTGGTTTCTACACTAACTGGTTTCCGTATGTTGTGTTTACCTAACAGCTGCCGATGTGGTCCGCCTCTGTCACCAGAGGCCCGTTCCAGAAAGCAGGTTTAGTGAAAACTCTGAGTTTGTTAACCCTGAGATGAGGGAAACTCTGGGTTTTCCGTTCCAGAAAGAGAGGTAACTTAACCTCGGAGTCAGTTACTATGGTAACTGAGTCTTTAAACCTAACCTGGTCGGGAGCAGGTTTTCTTCAAGAAACAATCTCCTCCCTCTGAGCGGGAGGAGACTGAGAGAAACGGGGGAAAAAACTCGAGTTTCTCTCAGAAACTCATTTCCTCATTCATTCATTCAGTCTGTATCAGGCGCATTTTAGTGCAGTTTTATCTGCATAAATAAAAAAACGTTCATGTTATTCAATATTAGGCAGATTATAAAATGTTTTTTTCTCACACGTCATGTCCTTTTGTCGACGATCCCATTGATGAAAAAGCTGTATTAATTCACAGAGAGTTTACGTCGGTAGGCTATTGAGTCCCGACTATAGATGTAGCCTATTTTCATTTCCACATAACTGATTTGAGAGGTATTTTTTATCACAGTCCATTAAATATGTAGATACATTATCTGTCCTCCTATCACTAACATCAACCATCGTGGACAGGCTTTAACATCCCAGCAGATTCTTTGTATCGCATTACGTTTTTTGCAAACGGCAGTTTTCTTTATAACAGTGACAGCGGATCATAGCCTAGGCCTACTGTAATAGTAAAGCCACTGTATGCAGAGCCATCAGAAAAGTGTGACTCGCTCTTAAACGTTTTTTAAACGTTTTTGTAGTAGTAGCCTAGAGCCATTAAAAAGAAATAGGACATCATTATACATTATAGTTCTGTTAATGATATGGTGCTGCAGCCTCAGAATGGGATTAGTATAGTTTACTTTTTCGCCCGCAGGATTGCACCTAAATGAAATTATAGGTGTAGCCTAATACAATTCCAGTTTTCACCAGTAATATTATAAGTTAACTGTGATTAAAAATGAAATTAATACACTGTGAATGTGTACGCATTGACTCGAGCAGCAATTTTCTCCAACACCAATTCTTTCTCTTTTGCAGCAGCAGCCTCTGTCTTGTTTTTTTAACGAAATACATGTTCAAACTCACTGTTTGGGCGCATGAGTATTTCCGCCGACCCGTTTGTTTGTGGTTGTTACCATGGTGAATCGTAGAATCATGGCTCCATTCATACTGCCTTTTCCTCTATCTCAGGGTAAATCAACTCAGAGTTCAGGGTTAGACTCAGAGTTTGTTAAACCTCCTTCCTGGAACGGACCTCAGATTCGTCACATAATCACAAACATATTACTGATGTAATGGTGAGGAAGATGTGAGGAAAGAAACGTGAAAACTATCATCTGGTATTTCCTCAACAAAGCCCAGGTAACCAGTTGTTTTAGATCAGCTCAAATCAAATTGTTACCTAGGTGATGACGTAGCTGATAGATACGTTACTGGAAGTAGTTTCATACAGAGCTTTGATAGATCACTGCGTAGAGCTGCCGACTCGGGTCTTAACTATTATATTTATGCCACCAGATCGAAACCAGCTTGACCCAAACTTGAATGATTATATTGTTTTTAGATCTTTTTTTTTTTTTTTTTTTTTTAGGTGGCTGTGATGTGGTGATTACTTAGAAAAACATTTCTGCGACAGTAGATCTGGGAAACGATTTGAAAATCGGCAGTAATATGTTTGGGATTATGTGACGAATCTGGTGACACAGGCGGACCACATCGGCTGCTGTTAGGTAAACACAACATACGGAAACCAGTTAGTGTAGAAACCAGTAGGGCTATAACACCGGCAGTGGAGATGCTGCTGAGCGTATTGCTGCCCTCCACACGTCAAAGTTTAAATATTTTAAATATGGAGTTAGAATCATGCCAAAACCTCACACACACACAAAACGTGTTTTACTCACGCCCAACGATTCACAAACTAATGCATTTTGTTCTGCAAATAAGAAACCTACCTATCAAACAAATACAGTATGTTTTACACATACGAAGAAACGTATTTCTTCAATGACAAAAAATATCCTGCAAGTACAAACTAAAATCTTTCAAGTACAAAAAAAAATCCTTCAAGTACAAAACAAATTCTACAAGTACAAAAAACTGTCACGTGACTTTTGGCACTAATTTTCCGCCTTGTTGATCCACACACAAATGCCCTCAGATCCACACACAAATGCAGGTAAATTTTCTAACAAATGTCCTGTAATTTGCACTCCACAACAGCAGGTGGCGCTGTTAAGTCAATTTAAGCCTACCAGGACCATAGATATATACACGCAGATTTTTTTAAACGTTATTATGGTTCATAACTTACTGGAACAAAGCTGAGCAACATGTTGATGGGTGACAAAACCACTGATTATATATATGTATATTGTAGCGAAACTGGCGTTAAAGACCCGCTGATCGTTGTCTGATTCTCTAAAATGAATGCCGGCATTGCATTGTGGGAAATCGGCTTTGCATGCGCCCAACTCTGATCATATCTGTTCTGTCTTACAGCATACTGTAATATTTCACCAGTAATAAGACCAAAATAATATTATTAAAATAAAGAAATGCATACTATGATAATATCTACATATATGTTGCTAGATGTAGTATTATAGTTTAAAAAATATCAAAACAACAAAGCAATCCACCTTCCCTGGCCGAAATAGACCGAAATAATAACATTAAAAGAAATACAATTAAACCATGATAAGATCTGGTGAATAAATGTTGATTAAAACAGCGGTTATTGGGCTAAAAATACCAATAACAGCAAAGCTGTATACAGCTTCTCTGTACAGAAAGAAACATGCTGTGATCAGGGAAACTGTGCGTGGACCACGGATGATGATGTCATTGACCTACATGCATCGCATCCGTGGGCCCGTCACAGAATTTTCGGCGAATCTGTGAAACTGCCACAGTTTTTGAGTTAAGGGGCCGTGTTCATTTCACAGAATTCTGTGACATCGGCAGCCTGTAGGCTACTGCGAAGCAAGATCTGTTGCTGTTGTGGAGTGCAAATTACAGAACATTTGTTAGTAAAATTACCTGCATTTGTGTGTGGATCTGAGGGCATTTGTGTGTGGATCAGCAAGGCAGAAAATTAGTGCCAAAAGCCACGTGACAGTTTTTTGTAATTGTAGAATTTGTTTTGTATTTGTAGGATTTTCTTTTTTTGTACTTCAAGGATTTTTTTTTTGTACTTGAAAGATTTTAGTTTGTATTTGCAGGATATTTTTTGTCATTGAAGAAATACGTTTCTTTGTATGTGTAAAACATACTGTATTTGTTTTAGGGCTGGGCGATAAAACGATAACGATATGTATCGCGATAGACACATAATCAATATCAATAGAAAATGCGGTCGATAAAACGTTCGATAACTTGTTTTTCTTCATCAGAAGAAACCAGAGGTTGTGAATCAAGTTTGGTTGCATGAACAAAGGCCCTCACTCTCTGGCAACCTAGCAACGTGGGGAGTGACACTCTAACAGCCAATCATGTAACAGTATCATGTTTGGTTGCGCCACATCGCTGTCTCGTGTTCTTCAATAACAGAACCGGTGTGGAGTGGAAAGTGAGTGCCGCAGCAAGCGAGGAAGTCGTTGATAAAACAGGAAAAGTCAGTATGGCAGTTTTGGGGATTTTATAAGTCCGACCGTAGTCAGACCAATGTCGTCAGACCAACAATGGTAATACCATAAACTTGTTTTACCACTTTAGCCGCGCTCACACTTTCGAGCACAGCCGTATTCGCCATCAACGTCCAACAACATCTGCAGCTGCAACACAGCACAAGCAGCAGACCGCCATGGAGAGGTACTCTGCATCAGCGCCTTACTAAACACTACAAGCAGCAGACCACCATGGAGAGGTACTCTGCATCAGCGCCTTACTAAACACTACAAGCAGCAGACCACCATGGAGAGGTACTCTGCATCAGCGCCTACTAAACACTACAAGCAGCAGACCACCATGGAGAGGTACTCTGCATCAGCGCCTTTACTAAACACTACAAGCAGCAGACCACCATGGAGAGGTACTCTGCATCAGCGCCTTACTAAACGCTACAAAGAAATAACGGAGGCAGACATGCTGAGCACTGTCCAGAAGCCAGGTTACCAACCTAGCACTAAACCTGCAGAAAATAGTTCCTTCTCAGGTTTCTTATATTTAGCTAACACTTTGCACTATTTTATGACACTTTATTAAGCATTTTTTACTTATTCTTTAATTTTGCACCTTAATGTTAAGAGATAATTGTTAAGTGTTCATTGTGATTTTAGACCTGTTTACATTTTAATTATCGGAGTGTTTTCCATGGTTGTGTTGACATTTCTGCTTTTATAACTGAGGGGATTATAATCAGAGCAGGGTTAAGTTTAAAATAAAAATGTTTAAATTTAATATATTTTTCTCCTGGTCCTTATTTTAAATAGGTCATAAAAAATATCAATAATTATCGATATCGACTGATATGAAAAAATTATATCGTGATACAGTTTTCAACCATATTGCCCAAATTTGTTTGATAGGTAGGTTTCTTATTTGCAGAACAAAATGCATTAGTTTGTGAATGATGTTTTGTATTTGCAAACCTCACTGAGTTTGTTTGTGAATCGTTGGGCGTGAGTAAAACACGTTTTGTGTGTGTGTGTGTGTGTGTGTGTGTGTGTGTGTGTGTGTGTGTGTGTGTGTGTGTGTGTGTGTGTGTGTGTGTGTGTGGTTTTGGCATGATTCTAACTCCATAGTTTAACCTAGAGTCTTCCATCCAGTCCTGCAGATGTTTCCGACTGTGTCCAAACAAAGATAAAACAGATAAAGCCTCAACTCCAATCCCTGTCAGTCTAACAAACATTACTTTTCTTTTACACTATACTCTTTACATTCTAGAAAAACACGCTTCACCGTCTCAAGACCCCCAGAAAAATGTTTTCCTACAACGCACAAAGAGTAATCCACCCTCAATCTTCACAGTTTAACCCTCCAAATTTGACCCATTTTCTATATAAAAAA
Organism: Perca flavescens; assembly: GCF_004354835.1. Lineage (NCBI taxonomy): Eukaryota > Metazoa > Chordata > Actinopteri > Perciformes > Percidae > Perca > Perca flavescens. The sequence goes on from NC_041337.1 coordinate 1,722,312, forward strand.
TGTGGGTTTTCTTTCAACCAAATTTCCAAAGAAAAGTAACGTGGATGGTTATCTACAACGCTCTTTACAAGTAAAATAAATGATAAATTCCCTACTTTCATTGAATTTGGTTGCTTTATTCAATAAAATAGCATTTAGAGAGAAATAAATTGATAAAATGATGTTGAAAAAAGTGACAAAAATTTCTGAAAAAGCTTCAAAAACGTAAAAAGGTGCTGAATAAATCGACAAAGACAAGGGAAAAAGTGAAAAAAAACTGGGTGGCCTAGTGGTGGAGTGAGCGCCCAAAGTTGCCGGCACAATTCCGACCTGCGGCGCTTTCCTGCATGTAATCCCCCCCCTCTCTCTTCCCTTTCATTTCTAAGCTGTCCTGTCACTAAAGGCCTAAATGCCAGGAAAAAAAATATAAAAAGGGACAAAAACATCGGGGTGGGGGGGGAGTGACAAAAGTGTCCAAAAAAGACAACCAAAACGGTAAAAAAAAGTTTTTAATTTTAAATTAATTAAGCTTATCAACACTAACATGTAGACTGGCTGGATTGTGCACTATGTCATCGTGCAATAAGTAGGTTATTGGGGTTATGCACTATGTTAGTGGTTACATGGGCTGTTGGATTGTTCAATATGCTATTGTGTACTGCATATGTTATGTGGAAATGTGTAATGTGTGCAATACGTAGGCTATTTGGGTTTTACAATGTTATTTGTGCAATTCATAGGCTATTGGGGTTGTGCAATAAGTTAGCTGTGCAATTCGTAGGGTATTGGGGTTGTGCATTATGTCAGTGCATTGTGTCATTTTGTGCAATACGTACAGGGTTGTTCAATTAAAAACTTCCACTGAAAGAAGGCGTTAATGTGCTTACTATATAGTCACCTGTCTAATGTATGTGAGAGCATGTTTTGTGTTGCATGAGAGTATGTGTTGAGAGATGCTTATTTTCTGTATTTTGTGTGTAAGGCTATACAATTTATTAAAACACCCAATTTAAATGAAAGTAGTGAACTGATCATTTATTTTACTCGTGAAGAGCGCTTTAGGGAACTAACCAAAATTTGATTGAAAGAAAACACAAATTTCTGATATAAAAAACTTTTTGAAAATGGGTCAAATTTGAGCCGAGGACACAAGGAGTGAGAGAAAACCGTGTTTCCACAGAGTGTACATTATATTCTTCACTGACTGCGACACAGAACTATATATAAAGCTGTGTTCCAACCAAAACATACTTTTGGTTCAATACCCAAAGAACTAGAGCTGTTTTTTAGGTTTTGTGTGTCACTATTGTGATTTTAAAGTCCCATGTCTATTCAGGTAGGAACTTTTAACAGGTAACAGGTGTGTTGTTAGTCAGAGGAGCACAAATTTTGACTGCATCGCTATACGCAGCGCACCGGAACGTAACGCTCATGTATCAAATGTTGGTTTAAGAAACATGATGGATTCTTGCATGTTCATTTTGAAGACCATTGTGGTGACAGGGTTCCTGCATGGAGGAGTTTTTGGCAAAAAATCCCCCAATGAGATTAAAGCCAGCCCCAAAAGAAAATCCCCAGCACCAAAATGATAGGAGTTGAGAGTTAAAATAGGGATTCATACTAGGGCTGGGCGATAAAACGATAACGATATGTCTCGCGATAGACACGTAATCAATATCAATAGAAAATGCGGTCGATAAAATGTTCGATAACTTGTTTTTCTTCATCAGAAGAAACCAGAGATTGTGAAGCAAGTTTGGTTGCATGAACAAAGGCACTCGCTCTCTGGTAACCTAGCAACGTAGGGAGTGACACTCTAACAGCCAATCATGTAACAGTATCAAGTTTGGTTGGGCCACATCACTGTCTCGTGTTCTTCAATAACAGAACCGGCGTGGAGTGATAAGTGGAAAGTGAGTGCCGCAGCGAGCGAGGAAATTGTTGATAAAACAAAAGTCAGTATGGCAGTTTTTGGGGATTTTATAAGTCTGACCGTAGACAGACCAATGTCGTCAGACCGTCGTCCCCACCAACACTGATACGACCACAAACTAGTTTTACCACTTTAGCCGCGCTCACACTTTGGAGCACAGCCGTATTCGGCAGCAACGTCCAACAACATTGCAGCTGCTACACTGCACAAGCAGCAGACAACCATGGAGAGGTACTCTGCATCAGCGCCTTACTAAACACTACAAGCAGCAGACCACCATGGAGAGGTACTCTGCATCAGCGCCTTACTAAACACTACAAACAGCAGACCACCATGGAGAGATACTCTGCATCAGCGCCTTACTAAACACTACAAGCAGCAGACCACCATGGAGAGGTACTCTGCATCAGCGCCTTACTAAACACTACAAACAGCAGACCACCATGGAGAGGTACTCTGCATCAGCGCCTTACTAAACACTACAAAGAAATAACGGAGGCAGACATGTCTGTTCAGAAGCCAGGTTACCAACCTAGCACTAAACCTGCAGAAAATAGTTTCTCAGGTTTCTTATATTTAACATTTTGCACTATTTTATTACACTTTATGAAGCATTTCTTACTTATTCTTTAAGTTTGCACCTTAATGTTAAGAGATAATTGTTAAGTGTTCATTGTGATTTTAGACCTATGTTTACATTTTAATTATTTGAGTGTTTTCCATGGTTGTGTTGACATTCCTGCTTTATAACTGAGGGGATTATAATCAGAGGAAGGTTAAGTTTAAAATAAAAAGGTTTAAATTTAATATATATTTTTCTCCTGGTCCTTATTTTAAATAGGTCATAAAAAATATCAATAATTATCGATATCGACCGATATGAAACACTTATATCGCGATACAGTTTTCAGCTATATCGCCCAGCCCTAATTCATACCCTCTTAAGAGCAATTTACCAAACAATCGTTGAATATAAACTTGAATATGAGCGCTAATCTCAGTTGTATCTCCACAGTTGGCCTGTACCTGACTCTCCCGCTGATTTATTTAAATATTAATATTATTGTTTTAACCAGTTTTGTTATTTACTCTTGCATAATATACATTTTTTGTTAATCAAAACGGGCAAATGCATAGACTTCTGGCAAATTAGATAAAACAGACTCATTGCCTTTACTGTACGCGGACTGATCATGCTTTTTTTTTTTTATGTTTTTGTTCTTTTTTTTTTTTTCACTTTTTTTAAATCTTTTTTTTTTTTTTTTCAGACATTTTGTCTGAAAAAGTTTCCTGTGTCATTTTTTATTTTTTTTTAATGCTATAAAGTTGAATAAAACACCCAAATTCAATGAAAGTAGTGAACTGATCATTTATTTTACGCAACCATCCATGTCATGTTGTTGTAATAAACCCAAATTGTCTGATATGGAAACTTTATGAAAACTGGTCAAACAGTGTTTGTTTTAGTTTTAGGTTGTAGTTTGACTTCTGTTTGCTTGGTTTTTCACACATTCATCTACACTCATGCACTCACTCACACCACAGATAATACAGATATACATTTTTAATAATACTTTTCAGTAGGGATCGATGCTTTTTTTTTTTATACGGCTGATGGAGATTATTAGTAGTTAATGAAACCGATAACCAATATTTTAGAACTGATATGCATTTACAGTGAAAATGAAAATCTTTAAGTCAAAATTAAGATTTTGAAATGTTACAAACTCCAACACAAAACTTTGTTTAAATGCTTTAAGCAATTGTTTAATACAACTTTCAACATAAGACTCAGTTACATAAAATTATAAATAGCTTTCTCCTGCTATGCTAACAGTTTGTTTGGACGTGTTGCAGACTGCTGTCTCTGGTGTTTTTTTTTTTTTTTCGAAAATCTCCCATACTGCACTTTGTTGTTTTTTTTTTATCCATCTGCAGTGAGATTTTAGAGAGAGAGACAGTGAGAAATGAAAGTAGTCATTATGTTAACTCACCACTAGCTTTGTTATTTAAAACATGTAACTATCGCTCTATATTAATAATGCTAACGGTGTAGTTACAGTAACTCTAAAAGACTAAGGCTATCACCACCAAAAGTTCATTCTGGCTTTTTAAGTGATATATCCTGGCAGGCTTGTCATTATAGAAATAGATCACAGGGTTGGGGGTGTTTTTGCAACTTTAGTGTGAAAGATTATAATGTTTTTAACTTTAGAAATTCCTGCAGTCTTACCTTTTGAAGCGTAGCGTGACAAACTGCACGGAGAAGGAGATGCTTGTGCTCCAGGCTGCTGCATGTCAGCTGCTGTGAGGTTGATGAGTGTTGATTGGCTGTTAGCAGCGACATTGAGTGTTGATTGGCTATTACTCGTACAACATCAAGCCAATCAGACGGTGTTGTGGGCGGGACATTAAGTCAGACTCAGTGGTGCGTGAAGCCGAAGCAGAGGGACAGACACAGAGCTGCAGTAGAGCCAAAGTAGAACACTTTTTAATTCATTAACATATCGGTTATCAGGCAAATAAACACCAATACAGATAATCTGCAAACTGCCAAAAAAAACGGACCGATAATTGGTCGATCACTAGTTTTCAGTAAGATTTATTATGGATTAAATAAATTGGCTTTAATTTAATCCTTAATTCTATGTGGTCTCTCTTGTTTTGTCTTGAATTTGAGCTGGTTCATGACACAGTCATGCCTAAAAAGCTTGTATTGTGGCTAGTCCAGATGTCAGCGGGAGTTGACACATACTCTAAGCCAGGGGTGTCACACAGGAAATGAGAATCTCATCAAGGGCCAGACATGTATAGTTTATTAACATGTTATCGCATGTCTCATATAGTTTTCTCACTTACAGCTTGGTCGACTTAAAGGCGTAAAAAAGTCAGCAAAAAAGTTTCTTAGCCATCGTAGAATTTAGTAAATCAAGCGAAACAAAGATTTCATTTTTATAAGCAGCTACCACAACGCTGACTCCCAGCAGCCTGTTTCACAGCCTGAATATGAAACTATCTGCTTCTGGGGGGATTTATCAAAGGCTCAAAGTCGCCAAATCTGCCTAAATCTGCTCTGAATGTTGCGTAATTACAGTGTGAAAAACAGTTTCCTGCTTTTTTGGTTTGGCGCACAACTAGTTGGGCCAAAATTCATTGTGAACCTAAATTGGTATTCAGGTCAGGTCATCAAAATTTGCAAGGGGCCAAATTTGGCCCGCGGGCCTTGAGTTTTCATCTCGACCACCAGCCGGAGCAGAGTGGAAGAATGAGTTTATTTAAGGGTGGTAGTGTAACAGCTCAGTTTTGTGTGATGACCTTTGGGGACCTGGGATAAGTCGGATGATTTCATTATGAAACTGCATCCTTATCACAGTGAAATCAGCTAATTAGCAAAGTATTGTTGAGACTCCCATTAATGGCTGTCTGTCTGTGTTTCAGCTTTACCTCCAGATGTTCTTAAAGTGATTGTTGGTGAAGAGGAGCAGCAGGAGTGTAGCTCCAATGTGGACCAGCAGGAGCCAGAGCCCCCCCCACACATTAAAGAGGAACAGGAGGAACTGTGGAGTAGTCAGGAGGGAGAGCAGCTTCAAGGGCTGGAGGAGGCTGATATCACCAAGTTCCCATTCACTCCTGTCCCTGTGAAGAGTGAAGATGATGAAGAGGAAGCTCAGACCTCACAGCTTCATCAGAGACAAACTCAACACATGAAAACAGAAGCTGATGGAGAGGACTGTGGAGGACCAGAACCAGCCAGGAACTCACATCCACTTTTACAACCAGAGACTGATGACAGTGTTGATAGTGATTTTTGGAAAGAGACAAGACAGCGGTCATTTAGCTGCTCTAACTGTGGGAAAACATTTGCCTGCAAGGCAGATCTGAAACCACACATGAAATCTCACACAGGAGAAAAAGCTTACATCTGCTCAGTCTGTAAGAAATCTTTTACACGGAAAGGAAGTTTACGGTCACACATGAATACTCACACAGGAGAGAAACCATTCAGCTGCTCTGAGTGTGGTAGATCTTTCACTCAACGTGGAACCCTGAAGACCCACATGGTGACTCATTCTGGAGAAAAACCTTTCAGCTGCTCAGTCTGCAAGAGATCTTTGACACACAGTGGAGCTTTAAAGATGCACATGAGAATCCACACAGGAGAAAAACCTTTCAGCTGCTCAGTCTGTAATACATCTTTTACCCAGAGTGGAGATTTACAAAAACACATGAGAATCCACACAGGAGAGAAGCCATTTAGCTGCTCAGTTTGTAAGAAATCTTTTACCCAGAGTGGAGGTTTACGAACACACATGAGAATCCACACAGGAGAGAAACCATTTAGCTGCTCAGTTTGTAATAAATCTTTTACCCAGAGTGAAAATTTACAGTCACACATGAGAAATCACACAGGAAACAAAACTTTCAGCTGCTCGGAGTCGGTGAAGCTTTCACTGAAAATTGACACTTGAAGACACACATGAGAACTCATACTGCAGTGTTTGTGACAACAGATTCAACTGATTCAAGATTTAAAATTCTTTATTAATCCCACAAATAGGGAAATTCACAGTTACAGCAGCAAGGGATAAAAGGAGAGGACACATGTTAACACACACTAATAAAAATAATTAAAGAGAGTAAATATGAAATAGTAAAATGTATTTACACTAATTGCACAGTCACATGTTTTATTGCACGTTTTATCAGCCCTGGTGTGTGTGTTTTGTGGAGCAGTCAGGAGGGAGAGCAGCTTCAAGAGCTGGAGGAGGCTGATATCACCAAGTTCCCATTCACTCCTGTAAAGAGTGAAGATGATGAAGAGGAAGCTCAGACCTCACAGCTCAATAGCTGCAGAAACAGAAATGGCACATCCTAAGGAATGCTCATTGTGGCACTGGCTCTAGTGGCTGTAATTCTGCACCAAGGCTGAATTTCGGGAAAGAGACTTCAGATACAGTATTAGGGGACCACTAAGGTCTATATAAAAGAGACTTCAGATACAGTATTAGGGGACCACTAAGGTCTATATAAAAGAGACTTCAGATACAGTATTAGGGGACCACTAAGGTCTATATAAAAGAGACTTCAGATACAGTATTAGGGGACCACTAAGGTCTATATTAAAGAGACTTCAGATACAGTATTAGGGGACCACTAAGGTCTATATTAAAGAGACTTCAGATACAGTATTAGGGGACCACTAAGGTCTATATAAAAGAGACTTCAGATACAGTATTAGGGGACCACTAAGGCCTATATAAAGAGACTTCAGATACAGTATTAGGGGACCACTAAGGTCTATATTAAAGAGACTTCAGATACAGTATCAGGGGACCACTAAGGCCTATATAAAAGAGACTTCAGATACAGTATCAGGGGACCACTAAGGTCTATATAAAAGAGACTTCAGATACAGTATTAGAGGACCACTAAGGTCTATATAAAAGAGACTTCAGATACAGTATTAGAGGACCACTAAGGTCTATATAAAAGAGACTTCAGATACAGTATTAGGGGACCACTAAGGCCTATATAAAAGAGACTTCAGATACAGTATTAGAGGACCACTAAGGTCAATATAAAAGAGACTTCAGATACAGTATTAGGGACCACTAAGGTCTATATAAAAGAGACTTCAGATACAGTATTAGAGGACCACTAAGGTCTATATAAAAGAGACTTCAGATACAGTATTAGAGGACCACTAAGGTCTATATAAAAGAGACTTCAGATACAGTATTAGAGGACCACTAAGGTCTATATAAAAGAGACTTCAGATACAGTATTAGGGGACCACTAAGGCCTATATAAAAGAGACTTCAGATACAGTATTAGAGGACCACTAAGGTCAATATAAAAGAGACTTCAGATACAGTATTAGGGGACCACTAAGGTCTATATTAAAGAGACTTCAGATACAGTATTAGGGGACCACTAAGGTCTGTATTAAAGAGACTTCAGATACAGTATTAGGGGACCACTAAGGTCTATATAAAAGAGACTTCAGATACAGTATCAGGGGACCACTAAGGTCTATATAAAAGAGACTTCAGATACAGTATTAGAGGACCACTAAGGTCTATATAAAAGAAACTTCAGATACAGTATTAGGGGACCACTAAGGTCTATATAAAAGAGACTTCAGATACAGTATTAGGGGACCACTAAGGTCTATATAAAAGAGACTTCAGATACGGTATTAGGGGACCACTAAGGTCTATATAAAAGAGACTTCAGATACGGTATTAGGGGACCACTAAGGTCTATATAAAAGAGACTTCAGATACAGTATTAGGGGACCACTAAGGTCTATATAAAAGAGACTTCAGATACAGTATTAGGGGACCACTAAGGTCTATATAAAAGAGACTTCAGATACAGTATTAGGGGACCACTAAGGTCTATATAAAAGAGACTTCAGATACAGTATTAGTGGACCACTAAGGTCTATATAAAAGAGACTTCAGATACAGTATCAGGGGACCACTAAGGTCTATATAAAAGAGACTTCAGATACAGTATTAGGGGACCACTAAGGTCTATATAAAAGAGACTTCAGATACAGTATTAGAGGACCACTAAGGCCTATATAAAAGAGACTTCAGATACAGTATTAGGGGACCACTAAGGTCTATATAAAAGAGACTTCAGATACAGTATCAGGGGACCACTAAAGTCTATATAAAAGAGACTTCAGATACAGTATTAGAGGACCACTAAGGTCTATCTTTTACCGATTGACTGAGTAAGATACATAAAACAAACTGAGCTGCATTGGGTCGGATTGTCCGTACGTTATAAGTGACGGGACAAACGACCCAACGGAGCGACCGATTCAATTCTATTCATAGTATACATAGTGTACTTTACAGATTAGGTTTAGACCCCACACTATAATTTACGAAGACCCAACAATTCCAGTAATTCCCCCAAGAGCAAGCATTTAGTGTGACAGTGGCGAGGACAAACTTCCTTTTAGGGAGAAACCTTGGACAGACCCAGGCTCTTGGTAGGAGGTGTCTGACGATGCCGGTTGGGGGTGTGATGAACAGTGGCAATAATAATCACAATAAAGATAATGAAACTATGACTAGAAATAGTAGTTGTAGTAGTTCATGGTGTTACAGGGTGTAGCAGGGCATAGTAGGACGTAGCAGGGCACTGCAGGGTGTAGCAGGGCATAGCCGGGCGCGGAGCAGGTCCACGGCGATAGCTGCAGCCATGATTTAGGGGCCACCCTAATCCAAGGAAAACTGCTGGTCGACAAAAAACATGAGGACTCCAGGGAATAAGCTCCCCAGAGCTAGGTTAGTAACCAACATGAATTTGACGACTATGAAGAGAAGCTGAGAAAAAAAAAACCTGGTGTCATTACCGACATTTCTTATTAACCTTAGCTACCTGATTGAGTCTCCATGTAAGAGAGCGCTAACATTAACCGTTAGCTAATCTTCAGTCTGACTATATTATCAGTAATGTTTCCCAGGGTCCTCAAACAGTCTCTTGTTATCCCACATTCGTTAAAGCTAGGATATTAAAGACCAGTATGTCTTAGCATGTTACATGAATAAACTCCATGTAACTGTTACAGTTTGGACCGTAGCAGCAACGTTAGTGGCATTAACACCAGTTTGTCTATTCGGCAGTATATCAAACTTAAGATCAGGATTTTTTTTAATATTATTTGGGTACAGAATGCCACACAGCTACTTTTCAGCATTGTACCAAACAAAAAACAATCGTATATGACAAAGAGTAAAGAAGAACTGCTAACAAGGTCCATGCTAGGGCTGCACAATTAATCAAATTTTAATCACAATCACAACTTTGGCTTCCCACAATCAAATTTGCGTGATCGAGCATTATTTAAAATGCTTCATTCCGCTCATAGAACGCTCCTTATCAAAGTTTTTGCAAAACCAATCTAGCGTAAACCGCTGTCTGATCACGTGCCTCCATGAGCCAATCAGAGTTGTTCCCTGCACCGCGCAGCTTAGTTTCTAGACGTAGACAGTCACAGAGGACCGAGTAACGTGAGGAAAATTCCACATTACGGTAGCAGTCGGTCATCACAATCCGGTCACGATGTTTACCAGTTTACCAGTAAACGCAACATTTTGTCCCGTCTGTTTTGTTTTTCTAACAACAGCAGTGACTATAGTGCTAGTTTGTGTCTTTAACTCATAGCTTTAGCAGCGGACTGTTTGAAGTCCTGCTGTTGGAATCCTGTCACACTACACCGTTTAGCTGTCAGCATTTTAGCCGTGTTTAATCCAGTTACTACTGTGGCTAACGGTAGGCTAACGTTACCTGCTGTGTAACGTGTTATTAGTGTTTACTAGCGTGACGTGCAGCGTTGTTTATGTTGCTTCTAACGCGCGTTTTCGGAGCATCAGAGCGCAACGCAGACATGGATGTAGCAGTGTAATAAGCCACGACATCCGCGTTTCTATTTCGTCAGGTAGATACCTTACGGAAAACGTGCATGTATGAAAGCGGTCATATGGAATGCCGTTTTATTCGCAATTAAATAAATGAATAAATACATAAATATCCGTCCATCCATCCATCTTCGTCCGCTTATCCGGTGTCGGGTCGCGGGGGGAGCAGCTCCAGCAGAGGACCCCAAACTTCCCTTTCCCGAGCAACATTAACCAGCTCCAACTGGGGGATCCCGAGGCGTTCCCAGGCCAGGTTGGAGATATAATCCCTCCACCTAGTCCTGGGTCTTCCCCGAGGCCTCCTCCCAGCTGGATGTGCCTGGAACACCTCCCTAGGGAGGCGCCCAGGGGCATCCTTACCAGATGCCCGAACCACCTCAACTGGCTCCTTGCGACGCAAAGGAGCAGCGGCTCTACTCCGAGCTCCTCACGGATGACTGAGCTTCTCACCCTATCTCTAAGGGAGACGCCAGTTACCCTCCTGAGGAAACCCATTTCGGCCTCTTGTACCCTGGATCTCGTTCTTTCGGTCATGACCCAGCCTTCATGACCATAGGTGAGGGTAGGAACGAAAACTGACCGGTAGATCGAGAGCTTTGCCTTCTGGCTCAGCTCTCTTTTCGTCACAACGGTGCGATAGATTGAATGCAATACCGCACCCGCTGCGCCGATTCTCCGACCAATCTCCCGCTCCATTGTCCCCTCACTCGCGAACAAAACCCCAAGGTACTTGAACTCCTTCACTTGGGGTAAGGACTCATTCCCTACCTGGAGAAGGCATTCCATCGGTTTCCTGCTGAGAACCATGGCCTCCGATTTAGAGGTGCTGATCCTCATCCCAACCAATCCCAATATCCTGTCCATAAATATTACAAACAGGATTGGTGACAAAGCGCAGCCCTGGCGGAGGCCAACCCTCACCTGAAACGAGTCCGACTTACTACCGAGAACCCGGACACAGCTCTCACTTTGGTCGTACAAAGATTGGATGGCCCTGAGTAGAGACCCCCTCACCCCATACTCCCGCAGCACCTCCCACAGTATCTCCCGGGGGACCCGGTCATACGCCTTCTCCAAATCCACAAAACACATGTAGACCGGTTGGGCATACTCCCAGGCTCCCTCCAGGATCCTTGCGAGAGTGAAGAGCTGGTCCGTTGTTCCACGACCAGGACGGAATCCGCATTGTTCCTCCTCAACCCGAGGTTTGACTATCGGCCGAACCCTCCTTTCCAGCACCTTGGAGTAGACTTTACCAGGGAGGCTAAGAAGTGTGATACCCCTATAATTGGCACACACCCTCTGGTCCCCCTTTTTAAAGGGGGAACCACCACCCCAGTCTGCCACTCCTTTGGCACCGTCCCCAGACTTCCACGCAATGTTGAAGAGGCGTGTCAACCAGGACAGCCCCTCCACACCCAGAGCCTTGAGCATTTCTGGACGGATCTCATCAATCCCCGGGGCTTTGCCACTGTGGAGTTGTTTGACTACATCAGTGACTTCCGCCTGGGAAATCGGCGACAATCCCCGTTATCCTACAGCTCTGCCTCTAACATAGAGGGCGTATTAGTCGGATTCAGGAGTTCCTCAAAGTGCTCCTTCCACCGCCCTATTACCTCCTCAGTTGAGGTCAACAGTGTCCCATCCTTACTGTACACAGCTTGGATGGTTCCCCGCTTCCCCCTCCTGAGGTGGCGAACAGTTTTCCAGAAGCACTTTGGTGCCGACCGAAAGTCCTTCTCCATGTCTTCTCCAAACTTCTCCCACACCCGCTGCTTTGCCTCTTTCACGGCAGAGGCTGCAGCCCTTCGGGCCCTTCGGTACCCTGCAACTGCCTCCGGAGTCCTCTGGGATAACATATCCCGGAAAGACTCCTTCTTCAGTCGGACGGCTTCCCTGACCACCGGTGTCCACCACGGTGTTCGTGGGTTACCGCCCCTTGAGGCACCTAAGACCCTAAGACCACAGCTCCTCGCAGCAATGGAAACTTTGAACATTGTCCACTCGGGTTTAATGCCCCCAGCCTTCACAGGGATGCACGAAAAGCTCCGCCGGAGGTGTGAGTTGAAAGTCTGTTGGACAGGGGCCTCCTCCAGACGTTCCCAATTTACCCACACTACACGTTTGGGCTTACCAGGTCTGTCCAGAGTCTTCCCCCACCCCCTGACCCAACTCACCACCAGATGGTGATCGGTTGACAGCTCTGCCCCTCTCTTCACCCGAGTGTCCAAAACACACGGCCTCAGATCAGATGAAACGATTATGAAATCGATCATTGACCTTCGGCCTAGGGTGCTCTGGTACCAGGTACACTTATGAGCATCCCTATGTTCGAACATGGTGTTCGTTATAGACAATCCATGACTAGCACAGAAGTCCAACAACAAACAACCACTCTGGTTTAGATCAGGAGGCCGTTCCTCCCAATCACGCCTCTCAGGTGTCTCCATCATTGCCCACGTGTGCGTTGAAGTCCCCAGCAGAACAATGGAGTCCCTCACTGGAGCCCCATGCAGGACTCCAGTTAAGGTCTCCAAGAAGGCCGAATACTCCGAACTCCTGTTTTGTGCATATGCACAAACAACAGTCAGAGTTTTCCCCCACAACCCGCAGGCGTGGGGAGGCGACCCTCTCGTCCACCGGGTAAACTCCAACACAGCGGCGCCAGCCGGGGCTTGTGAGTATCCCCACACCCGCCCGGGCGCCTCACACCCTGGGCAACTCCGGAGAAGAAAAGAGTCCAACCCCTATCCAGGAGTACGGTTCCAGAACCAAGACTGTGCGTGAGGTAAGCCCCACCAGATCTAACCGGTAGCGCCCACATCCCGCACCAGTTCCGGCTCCTTCCCCACAGAGAGGTGACGTTCCACGTCCCCAGAGCCAGCGTCTGCCGCCCGGGTCTGGTCCGTCGAGGCCCCTGACCTTCACTGCCACCCATGTGGCATCGCACCCGACACCAACGGTTCCTCCCACAGGTGGTGGGCCCATGGGCTGGAGAGATGGGAGCCACGTAGCTTGTTCGGGCTGTGCCCGGCCGGGCTCCGTGGCAAACCCGGCCACCAGGCGCTCGCCGACGAGCCCGCCGTCTGGGCCTGGCTCCAGACGGGGGCCCCGGGCTTCCTCCGGGCAGGGTCACTCCATCTCTACCTTGCTTCTTCATTGGGGTTTTTGAACCATTCTTTGTCTGGCCCCTCACCTGAGACCACTTTGCCTTGGGAGACCCTACCAGGAGCACAAAGCTCCAGACAACACAGCCCTCAGGTTCACAGAGACACACAAACCTCTCCACCACGATAAGGTGATGGTTCACGGAGAGGTAAATACATAAATAAATGAATAAATACATGAATAAATAAATAAATATGCCTTTGAAATACATTATGAAATAAATAAATGGGGCAATAAATACATAATTAAATTTAATTATTTCATGGTACCTTTATTTCATAAGTCCACATTTATTTATTTCAAGAGATTTTTTTTTTTTTTTTTTTTTTTTTTAAAGATTTTTTTTTTTTTGGGCATTTTAGGTCTTTAATTATAGGACAGCTAAAGAAGTGAAAGGGGAGAGAGAGGGGGAATGACATGCAGCAAAGGTCCGCAGGCCGGAATCGAACCCGGGTCCGCTGCGTCGAGGTGTAAACCTCTACACATGGCCGCCCGCTCTACCAACTGAGCTATCTGGGCGCCTATTTCAAGAGATTTTTATTTCATAAGTCTCCATTTATTTATTTCAAGAGACTTATTTCATAAGTCCCCATTTATTTATTTCAAGTGACTTATTTCATAAGTCCACATTTATTTATTTCAAGAGACTTTTATTTTCCTAATGCCACATTTATTTATTTCAAGAGACTTTTATTTTCCTAATGCCACATTTATTTATTTCACTCTCCTATTTATTTCAAGTTCTTATATTCAAATCAGGGGGCGTGGCTATCTCTCACATTCAGAACAAGGTGAATGGGACTTCTTTGGCAGACCAACAACAGGACAATTTTAACAATTTTATTATTATTATCTTATTCATCGCTAAATTCACTTCTGAGAATGTTTTAGGCGAGAAATGAACTGTTTAGATTTCGAATATAGGCAATCTTGCAAAAATCGTTGCCGAATTGACAATGTGCTTCAAAGTTTTTGGAGTTGAGAAGCTCCATATAGTGATGCGACAGCCAGCTAGCGTCTGCCGGGGCTGCTAGCTCGTCGCTCGGAGAACCCAATGTAAGCTGGAGGTCTCACACACACACACACACACACACACACACACACAGGCGGGGGAGAGAGAGAGATACCTGTTTCTCTTCGAGAAACATTCCCATTCACCTGTCTCACTTCACCTTCAACGGAAATGTTCAGTTTAATGTGAATTAGAGCAGTCGTTTGCCCGCTAGCTCACTTAACAACGCCTCAGCTGTCGTGTCAACCCGCAGTGGACAGAGTACCACGAGCTGCCTGTTGTGGTGCTCCGTCAGGTCAGCGCTAGTTGGTGGTCTACTTACCCCAGAATAGGTGACTGTGGGCTGGGCACACAGCACCGCAAACTGCCGGTTGTGTTGCACTCTCACTTCGCCAGCCTTTTTTTGCCCACGGCTCTGTGCTGAATGTGAGAGATAGCCACTCCCCCTGATTTGCATATACAAACTTGAAATAAATAGTGAAATAAATAAATGTGGCATTAGAAAAATAAAAGTCTCTTGAAATAAATAAATGTGGTTTTAGGAAAATAAAAGTCTCTTGAAATAAACAAATGTGGCATTAGGAAAATAAAAGTCTCTTGAAATAAATAAATGTGGCATTAGGAAAATAAAAGTCTCTTGAAATAAATAAATCTAGGCTTATGAAATAAAATTCTCTTGAAATAAATAAATGGGGACTTATGAAATAAAAGTCTCTTGAAATAAATAAATGGGGACTTATGAAATAAAATCTCTTGAAATAAATAAATATTATAATCATGCAGCCCTAGTCCATGCTCATTAATTACAATGGTTTGTTTTACCCCACAGCATAAACGAAAAGTAGGTTTTATTGGGCGTTCCCGGTAATGCCGACAAAGTCTATTCTGGCGGGTCACAGATTTCGGTGTAACACCGGAAAAGCCTCATGCAGAATGACCTTTACAACAGCAGGTGTGGTTTGGCCACTACCCAGAGGAAAATTGTATAGCTCAATGGTTGCTATTCTACAGCTGAGGAGACAAAACTGTGATTCTCAGTTCAGCCTTGTTTTTATTTAAGTTTTGTCTGACCTATTTCTTATATGTTACTCCTAAAATTCACTAGGAGAAATAGGTGAGACAGAGCAACATCAGCAGGAGTCATAGTTGAGACGTGATGGAGATAACTTGCTCAGTCTCGTTAATGGCTCATTTTGTTCTCATTTTTGTCCGACCCATTTCTCATATGTTGCTCCTAAAATTCACTAGGAGAAATAGGTGAGACAGAGCAATATTTGCAGGAGTCATAGTTGAGACGTGATGGAGATAAAATGAGCCAGTCTCGTTAATGGCTCATTTTGTTCTCCTTAAGAAAAGAAAATTTACAGTACCAGAGCTAATATTGAGCAATATATGAGGCATATATATATATTTATATATCCATAAATGAAAAAAAATCAAGGACACTTTCAACAAATAGACCCTTTATTGTAAAAAAAAATGTTTACTCTTTGACAAAAAGGTCTCTGTTGGGTGTCCTGTCCATAATGTTGTTAGACAATTATAATCTGAGCCCGTCAGCAGCAAAAACAACTCCGAAACAGCTCCAAACCCAGATCTCTATTGCCAAACCCACCAGACTCGTTTAAATAAACGGTAAGTTTAGTGGTATACAGCCAGTATATTTCCATGTGTAAACGGGTGAAATAAGGGTTTATTTGAACCACAATGGTGATTGTTGAACAGTAGTTCAATAGTTGAATGAAGTGTGTTTAACCATGATAAAATTAGTTTATTTAAATGGAGTTTGGTGATGGTGATTTCGGGGCTGTTTCATGTTAAACATAAAGGATCTCTTTAACAAAAAGGTCTCTGTCTGTAGAGATCTTATCCATAATGTCTGACACTTTCAAACAGCACTTTCAAAAACAGCACTTTTCGGCAACATTAGCAGCAAGAACTTAAATATAAACATAAATAAAAACATATCTCCACCTCTCTAGTGTGCTAGAGAATGTAGTGTCTATGTCTTTGTGGTCCTCATGCGGCATTTGTTAATCAAGGCTTTTTTGACCTTGGCCTTGTCCACAGGTGTCCATCAATCAAGTGTTCCACAGCGCATGATGTAGGCTGCAAGAATAAAAGAAAGCATAAATTAAAGATAAATTCACCTTGCATACAGTAACCATGGTGTAGAAAATCCTGACTAAATTGTTACCAGGGAAAAAGTTAATCTCCTATTTGTGTCCTGATCTCTCTCTCTCACACACACACACACAGGGTGGGAAATTAGCACCCGCCAACTTTGCCTTGTATGCCAAGACAGATTTTGCACAATACCTGTGCATCATCTTTTTTTAAACCAAAATAGTCCCACACAAGTGACATACTGTTCCTATTTGGCACTTAAGTTTCTGTCGAGCCTGAGGCCATTGTACAAAGGTCAAGGTTGCCCAGTGCATTCTCTGCAGAGTGCAGACTGCTTTGCTCTCGCGAGTCACATGACCAAATCACACCTTTTGCGAAATTGTGTTTTAACATATTGCGATATTATTGCAAATGCCATTAATCGTTCAGCCTCAGAAAATCCCCATGACTGAAACATTGACAAACAAACAATTTAGAGGTGAAAGGTGTGAGTGGGAATTTTCTCTCTTTTTGAATGGATCTTCGGGGGAATTAATTCCCTGCGCCACAAAGGAAACCAAGCAAATAGTGTGTGTTGCTGGCTATTCAATGATTAATTCATCAGCAACAACTTCATGTGGATGTTGTAAAACAAAACATGAAATACTCCAACTGTGTGAATAAACAAACACAAAACGCAGATCTGCAAAAAAACAGTGATCTACAAAATGACAAATGTGTAAGAATCCCATCGAATTTGGACTTGTCCAGGACTGCTTTCCCTTCTGGCAACTTGTTTTGGCTCCGTGTTTTCCAAATGCCACTGCATTTTGGCACCCCTCAGCAGTGAAGAATTCATCAAAAAGCAGATGAAATAGTCAAAGGCAGTCCTTTCTTGCATCTGCATGGATTGCAGCCAACCGGGTAGAGGACAGGAAGAGGCCACAACCTTGGTAAAGCTCTTGTTTCCCTGATTGGATTTTTGTAGGCACGACACCAGCCTGAGGATGTATCTTTTCAACTTGATCCAGAAAGCCCCGTAATGCCTCAAGTTGTACAGCACCTGTAACACCGAAGAGGAATTATTACTTTACAATGTAATCCTGATGCGACATAAACACAACAAGACACACAAATATGTACTTACTGATACTACACAGCACATCCTCCAATTTCCCCTTCACTGATATTAATTTTGCCACCTCATCCTAACATGCCTAACATCTCTTGATTCAATTTGCACACGTGGTTCTCCATATCCTGGTAGTGGATCACGTTCAATGCTACAAGTGTCTGCAGATGATAATGAGCTTGATGAAGAACTCTCGTATTGAGACGTACTAGCCTGACTCCCCTCAGTATGAACAGTAGATGATCTTTTAGGAATAGTGGGACTGTACATCATTCTAAGAAATCTTTCTTTGGCTGTTAGGTTATTTAGGGTTGTTGATTTCTGTTGTTGATCCAAATCCACCAAAACAGGCAGCTGTTGCAATTGGTCTGGAGGCATGAGCTGCACAACATGAGGCTGTGGATACTGAGGATGGATGTAGCAAAGTTAGGTGTTAGGTGTAGGCTGGTGCTGTGGCTCAGGAGGTGGAGATGACCGAGTAGGTGGAGGGTGAATGGTACTGCACTCCAAACAATTTGGGTTTGGCTGTGCAGAGCAGGATTGAACGCCTTGAGCTAGTGAGTGGAGTTTATAGAATCTCTCAGCAACTGCATCTCTTTTTTTAATGTCTTTCTTTGAGCCTTTCCTTGCATCCACTGTCTTGTCAGCTGTTCCAATGTAGTCCACTGTGGCATTGTAGAATTTGTTGTCAGACCATCTTGCTAGTACTACATCACCAGTTATAGGTTTCTCATCTTTGTTTAGTACATGACAGACCTTAAAAATCTTTGCCGTGTATCCATCTTCAAATGTCAAAAATACAAAAACACCTGAAATTGAAGGAGTAAAAAAATTTGCTTTTTAGTAAACAAGTACGTCATTACTTTAATCAAACATACTACTATTGTTGTGAATTCCTCACGCTACAGAGACTGTGCAGGTTATAGTGTGTGTTAGTTACAGCTAAGTTAGTTACGTAATTTGCGTAAGAAATCCCAGAGATCGCCTCGTGTTTTCATAATGAAACATGCAGGTGACTGGTTCCAGCAATCCTACTGCTCCAAATTGTGACAAAAGTGACAAAATAACACCAACATGTTCCTATTTACATGTTGTGATTTGTAGAGTCAGCGTTATTTTGTCACTTATTCGGAGCAGTAGGATTTCTGGAACCATTCACCTGCATGTTCTGTGCTGGCCTGATGCCGCTGGAGCCGTCAGACAGCGTTACAGCACGCACGGAGATGAGAAGGGTATGTATGGACTAGTCTAACTCTGGGGGTTACGGTGAATAAGATAAAGTCCCAATAAGTCGGCGTGTTCCTTTAAACTATTCTTGAGTTGTTTCAGTCTGCAATGAGTACTGAATGTTAACCGTTTTTACCTGTGATGTGAAGCTGCTAATTCATCTGTTTTTTGCTATCTTGCTAACTTCCCACTACATCACACGTTATTAGTTAATGTGTGATTCGTTTTTGGGAGGCTTTGGTCATTACTGTGCTGGAGAGGATGTTTATTTAACTTGCACAGTGTGATAACTGTACATTTTATTTCAGTATTTGTTAATAAGGGATTAATAACCCACTGTTATATCAGATAATAACAGCGGTGACATTAATGTACCTTTTTGGGGTTTATTTCAGACTCTTTATCTACCACTGTACAGCTTACTGCCTGTAATGCACCATCTAGGGTTGGGCAGTAATACGGTATACCGCGGGCTCTTAAAAATAGCAACGGTATCAGTTTCAATACTGTCATAAAAAAAACAAATGCAATGCACTTATATACAAAGTTGACAAGGATTAAAATATTAAATATAATTTATGTCATTATGTGTGGTTGTCATCACGTGACAATGTGGAGGAGAAAGTAGTTTTTTTGTAAGTTGTTTTTATGTTATTATTGTTTCAGTATAAGTGTTTGGTATTCAGTTTCTGAATGATGCACAGCCAACAGTTTGGTGACGCCGTCTGAGTCTTACGTCATCATTTTTAATTAGTCACGGTAATACTGTATACCGCGGTAAAATAGGGAGGAGGTTTGACAGTATCAAAATTTGGATACCGCCCAACCCTAGCACCATCTAACTACCAAGTAAAAAGTTGAACACCATAGGTGACTCGTGCTCTCTGATAGGAGCCCTGAAGCGGCTAATACACATTATCCAGCATTAACATGGTTAAAATCCCAACAACTATATTACCATTCATAAATTCATGAAATACTTAGAATGGGGAAGGGGCTAAATATAAATTTTATGTTATGTTGTTGAATTAAAAACATGTTACAATTAAATTATTTTTGTGTTTTAATGTATTGACGGTGCACAGTGGTTGGTGGCCTGTTATGATTTCAGTATTAATAACTAGGTTCAAAGGATTCACTACTCTGCAAATCAAGTAGCTTTTTAACTTGTATTTATAATTAATTTAGGCTTTCAGGTAGGGTACATTCAGTCCATTGTGGCCCTAATCCTAGAAACTAAATATATGTTATTATCATAATATGATCCAAAATAAGTTAAAATTAAGAAATATTTACTTAAAGAAATAACATTACATTAAAAAGATGTGCAGTAAAATCACAATGATTCAATTACCATGCTGGTCATCTTTGGGTGGCCTGGGGTCTGGTTCATATAGTCTCATCTTCTTTGGTGGTATGCGGGCTCTTTTAGGCATGTCCTTTTTAGAACTTTCTCCTTGGCAATCCATTCTGTGACATACATAAAAGTACAGCCCATGTAAATGAAAATGTAAATGCAGTTCTAGGTTACTCGCCTCAGTATGTTTGCACTGATACCCTTTGTGACACAGTGCTAAATTTAACCCTTTGACAACACTGAAGAATTGATAAACATGCTCAAATATACTTGAAAATACAAAATTAAGACACCAAACACTTAAGGAACAACTAAGAAAAATTCATGCTGTGATTTGATATCAAAACGTTTGACAGTTGATGATTTTACAGCATTTTTAACTTAATGGGAGAAAAAGAGCATTTACTTGGGTTAGCTTTTACCTAATACTGCATTTTATTAACATAAAAAGTCTGCAATTGTGCGACCCTCATATAACTTACTTACCCATATTCAACTATTTAAAATGACAATAGCCGTTTTCTCTCTCTCTCTCTCTCTCTCTCTCTCTCTCTCTCTCCCTGTGGCCGTGTGTGTGTGTGTGTGTGTGTGTGTGTGTGTGTGTGTGTGTGTGTGTGTGTGTGTGTGTGTGTGTGTGTGTGTGTGTGCGTGCGTGTGTGTGTATGACGGCGGACAAACGAAGTTGTCAAGCCCGCAGGCGCTTGTGGAGTTTAACGCCAAAAGGCAGTAACCACAGGTTCCCGTTAATCTGATGATGGACATTTGTCGTGATATTTAAACAAACGATCCGTCAACGGCGAAATAAAAGCCTCTTATTTACGAGACCGGTCTGAGAGACCCCCGGCTGACAGCGGGGAGTCCCAGGATGACAGGCCGGCCGGCGAGCAAGCGATCCCGGCCGCCACCGGCTGGCAGTCCCGTCACTTTATGGAGTTTCTCAACTCCGAAAACTTTGAAGCAAATTATCAATTTGGCAACGATTTTCGGAAGACTGCTTATATTCGAAATCTAAAGAGTTCATTTCTTGCCTAAAACGTTGTCAGAAGTGACTTTAATGATGAATAAGATGGCAAAAATTGTTTAAAATGTCCCGCTGTTGCTCTGTTTGCAAGTACAGGCGGCGCGCTGCAAGATCCGGGTTGGCAGTGGGCGTGACTTATAAGTTCGACCAATCAAGTAGATCTAGGAAAAGGGAAAAGACCCTGCTCTGAAATAGGAGCTAAAAAAGTCCCATAATACAGCCAGAGGAACTTAAAAATCCCCAAATTTGTCTGGTGGGAACATGATGAAAAAAGTGTTCTAGGAATGTTTAAGTTCTAGGAACTGCAAAAATCCCCCCCGGTCGGAAAGCGGCTATTTACAAGTGCATAGGCATGTGCAGACGCGGCCTTACCTATGTTTCACCCGTTTCAATTGAAACAGGCCCCGCCCTCCAAGGGGGCCCAAACAGACCAGCAAAATCCTATTCATTTTCTCCGTAGGATATTGATTTTCAGCCATAATGTCTAAACCATCCAAGGTAGATTGACCACGACAACAAGGTTGTGAAACAAAAGTTTCTACTCTTATAAAAGCCACAAGGTATGAAATCAACCTTGTTATTTGCGATCTTCTGGAGAAATACTACGCTAACCACAATTCTAAGCAAAATGCTGACGTCTCTGATTGGTCGAACTTGCAGTTACCATGGCGATGTTTACCGCCCCCCGCGAACGGCTTAAGCAATCTGGAGTACAATACCGGTAGTTTATGTGTTTATACCTTTGCCTTTTTGCCGTTAGGTTAAAATGTTATTATGAAGAAAAGAATGTTAAGAGGAAATGAAACGTACATATGCCAGTGGTGCTGGAAAACGAAAGATATCAGACAACAAAAGAAAAGCTTTATTCAGTCTACCAAAAGTGACCTCTTTCATCTGTAACCCTACCGGCAACAGCAGCGGCCGAACCCCCGTCACAGGATGCTGGCCAAAATACAGATTATCCGTCTTCAACTCAAACTGCTGGCAATAATGATGACCAAACACTGTTAGTAGAACAAGAACATGACGATCAAGATCCTACCGCTGAGACAGGTGAGGGAGATGCCAGGGAGAAAGCCCCGTTTACAGAGACAGACCCGGGGTGCTGGCCGGAGCATATTGCCGATGACCAACGAATTGATATTGTTAGGAGCGGTCCTGTTCAGATAGAGGAGTCTAACTTCCCACAAAGCCAATCACACCGCCGTTTTACCAAGGACAGATATTTCATGAAGATGAAAAATGGAGAAAAGATACGCAGGTCGTGGTTAGTGTACTCAAAATCATCCGATTCAGTCTTCTGTTTCTGCTTACTTACTTACTTATTTGGCAAGCGGACGAGTAGTCTCACTCACCGAGGTTTCAGAATGTGGGAACGACTCACTCTCACACTCCAGGATCATGAAACATCTAATACACACCGTGCCAATATGGACAGCTGGCGCGAGCTGGAGAAGCACGTAAAAACGCACAGTAGCCTACCATTGACAATACACCCTGAAAGAAAGCTGCGTAAATATAGAAAAAACCCTCGGCGATGTGGATGCTGAGGACCTTGTGCGCAAGAGCTCGGCTGCTGTCACTACCGTGCCAGCAACAGAAACCACTGGCCTGCAGATTCTGAGCTACACCTACAGAAACCTCAGCATTGCCCTCCGTCTCATGATGACAGTGCCTGTGACTGTAGCGAGCGGAGAGAGGAGTTTCTCTCGCTTGAAGCTAATAAAAACACAATCATTAGTTTTAAGTCTTCTGCAACACAGCAAAATGTTAATTTTTTTAATTATGGTCTCGGCGATTTTAAAATCGGCGATAAAAATACACCTGGGTCAACAATGCTCCAGGAGCAGCTCAGCTCTCGCTCGGATTTCAGTTGAGCACGAGGTGACAAAGTCGCTGGACAAAGATGAACTTATCAGGGCATTCTCAGCTCTCAAACACAGAAGGGTGGATTTCTAAAAAGGGCTCAGGTGAAATATACGCCCGCCGCCCGGTGAGATGACCACGGTGCTGAAAAAACATGGAGCCTATTGTTATTTATGATAAGTTCAGTGTCAGTCAGACACGTTTTCCTTCTTTGCTTTTGTTAAATGGTTTCAAGTTCAATTCAAGTTGATGGGATGTTGGTGGTGTTTTTCTAAAGTCAGCTCAGACAGCTGAAAATATACTGCGCAAATCAATTAAACAGAGAAGTTGGCATCCGTGAAAGGGCGAGGCTTATTCCAATGTAAAATGCTGTATAATTGTATATAGTTTTAATCAAATAAGGTTGGATTATTTCTATGTTGAGCTGCCTGTTTGTTAAGCTGAGAGTGCACTAATAAAATAATATACCATTGATGCAAACCAACAGGAATCCTAGAAACATAAACATAATAGAGCAGAAAAAGGATTCCAGGAATTCCTGGAATCCTTTTTCTGCTCTACTATGTTTATGTTTTATGTGGGTAGGGCCCCATATTAGTTAGTGAAACGGGCCCCCAGATGCTTAAGGCCGCCGCTGAGCATGTGGTATAATGCGTAAAACCTTAGCTTGTAACGTTATGGGCCTTTGGCCGAGGTCGGGGGTTTCCCCGTGATTTTTTAAGAGGTGCATAGCTACTTAATAGTTAGCTTATGTTAACGCTCTCATGTTAATAGCCACATAATCTAGCTAGCTAGCTAGGTTTAAGGCTAACGTTTGCTAACCTTAGTACCGGTGTTATAGCCCTACTGGTTTCTACACTAACTGGTTTCCGTATGTTGTGTTTACCTAACAGCTGCCAATGTGGTCCGCCTGTGTCACCAGATTCGTCACATAATCACAAACATATTCCTGCCGATTTTCAAATCGTTTCCGAGATCTACTGTCGCAAAAATGTAGTAATTAAGGCTATGAATGTGATGTTTCTCATGTTATAATATGCTGGTGTTTTATTTTGTCCACAAGGGGCACACTTGGTTAAACCAAGAGAGAAACTCCTATCACTAAAGCTACTTTGCTGTATCGGAGTTAGATTTCAGAACAACTTTACATCAGTTTGGATGGAATGATTCGATTAGACACATTAACATGCTTGGTTAATTCACGGCCAAACTCAAGTAGGTTAACACTTCATTACAAGCCGTTATTTTGCAAATTCTGAGGTCTATATTAGGCTACTATATCCCAGACCATAGAGGTTACAGAGAAGGAGAGACGATGACTGTAAATCATGAAGACCATGCATTCAAACTGAGTCATGTACCCTACTACCACTTTTCTGTGACTTGGTGGTAACAATTGTGTATATCGACAATATTAGACCACGAGTTATCGTTACTGTTAAAAACTATGTATCAGTCACAATGTGTAGCTTAGTATGTGGCTGTGATGAAGTACTAGTAGTCCATATGGCCGTAGATGTGAGGAAAGAAACGTGAAAACTATCATCTGGTATTTCCTCAACAAAGCCCAGGTAACCAGTTGTTTTAGATCAGCTCAAATCAAATTGTTACCTAGGTGATGACGTAGCTGATAGAAAGGAGACTGGAAGTGGCTTCATACAGAGCTTTGATAGATCACTGCGTAGAGCTGCCGACTCAGGTGTTAACTATTATATTTATGCCACCAGATCGAAACCAGCTCGACCCGAACTTAAATGATTATATTGTTTTTAGATCTTTTTTTTTTGTAGGTGGCTGTGATGTGGTGATTACTTAGACAAACATTTTTGCGACAGTAGACCTGGGAAACAATTTGAAAATCGGCAGTAATATGTTTGTGATTATGTGACGAATCTGGTGACACAGGCGGACCACATCGGCTGCTGTTAGGTAAACACAACATACGGAAACCAGTTAGTGTAGAAACCAGTAGGGCTATAACACCGGTATGTGCCATAAAATAATATAGCTACAGTATGTCAACCATTTTCTTCAAAAGGTTTCCTAAACTATTTCTAAAACTTACTAATTTCCAAATAAATACCTTCTGTTACAAAAGTATACTTAGCAAAGACTTACTTTTTGCGAGTGCTTTTCTCCTCCATGCGTTGTTTCTTTCTGTTTCTCCTGTCCTGGCCGCTCTGCGCTCTGTGTTCCTCTTATGTTAATCAGCCCACTTTTCATATTGGCCAATCACGATGCAGCATGTGTAATTGACAGTGCTCTTGTCCAATGAAATGTCCTAATGCTGGTTCAAAGTTCACATCTTTTTGCGCTAAATTTGTTCAACCACAAAAGCGGTAAGTGGATAAAGCTTAATATTGCTTTGACCAAAAATAGATAATTTATTGAGAGTAATCAAACGTAATTATTTATTGAGAGTAATCATTGGAAATTATGCTGCACTTGTTTAATAATTAGGAAAAATCTGTTGTTGCTAAGTTTGAATCAGTAAAAAGATTATCGCCTATGTGAAGAACCATACCCCAATGGAGGGTTATAAAAAAACAGGGTTAACATTAATTTAACTTTAACTAATATTGGCGTTTATTATTCTATACTCTTTATAACATGTTTATGAAAAAAATATATGTTATATGCTAGTAGCAGTTTGTGCTGCTTTACTGTGCTGTGGTTTTTATGTGACAGTGCAGTGTTGAAGTTAACATCATAACTGTGATTTTTTTTAAGAAAAGCATGTCCTATTAATGTAGCCTACTCTTCAGTCATGAGATAAATGTATATCCTATTATGGGCACCAGTGTGCAAACAGTTGTAAAACCAACTGTGTGTCTTTTCTGTCTTTGCAGCTTCTGACACCAGTCAAGCATGAATTTCTCTTCTAAAGAAGTTACATAATGTATTTGATGGTATTGGGGTGAGTCTTTATTACAGACCTAGCTCTATTTGTGTTACACACACATACAGACTGATAAAAAGAGTTAGGAAAAAAACAGCATTTAGTGTCTCAGCAAAGTTTTTGACACCACAGGCCACCATTACAGCTTAAGTGGGCCTTCACATAGATTCTCCAATTATCTGAAGCGAATAGATGATAAACAAAAGATCTGTATAGAGTGATAGAATGACACATGCCTACAAAGATGATGAAAAAAGTTATACAGTAAGATGAGCCATCCCTCTCCATATGCTGGCATTTTAGGATTGTGTTCTGTTAGAGGAAGATAGGTTAAATAAATACAAAGTTTCTCTGAGTGACCACCTTTTTCCTACAATGAAACATTTATGATGGGAGGGGTCTCTTACAGGACGTCCCCATCCATAGGGCACGAAGGGTAACGAATGGTTTGATAAGTTCAAAGTCATGAGCTCTCAACCCAGTTGAACCCACAGGGGAGATTTAGGACTGACTTGTGCTCTCCTCCTACATCATCACCATCAAAAAGATGAATGAATCTTTTGGAAGAATAGTCTTCATCCTCCAGTATAGTTCAGAGACTTGGACAATCAATGTCAAGGAGCACTGAAGCACATGTGGTGGCTCAACACCTTACTGAGGCACTTTATGCTGTTTTTTTCCTTTTTAGCCTGTATGTATGTGAAAATATGATTAACTAGCATGGCCCATCAGTTACTTGCAGTTGGAAATGTAATGTAATTGGTAGAGAGAGAGAGAGAGAGAGGGGGAACTTTGATTTTGATCATATGATTAATTTTTTTAATTTAGTTTTCAAATGTGTATTTGTACTCAGAGGTTTGTGTCTGTATACATTTTTTCAGGCAAACAGTTAACACTTATTAAATTTGAAAATGGCACAGTGACTCACGATGGAGAAAAAAAGTCAGGGGCCAGCAAAGTACTGGCAAAAGATACAGAAGAAAGGTGAGGAACAATCTGATGTTTTTGTTATATTGACAGCTGTTATTTATGTTCTTCTCCCAGTCCCATTTCAGCAGCTCCTTTGCTTCTGACAGCATTGCTTAACACGTTTCTATCTAAGAATATGATATTGTTTGAAATGACAGTTTACTAAGAATATTTATTTACTTGCCAATATATTAAGCACACACAAATAGAAAAAAAATGCAGTATAATACAAAAGCTTTTCAATAAAGCCTCCTTCATTCGGATTATACATGGTTTTATTGAAATTTAGAGGTCTTGATTTATTTTAATGTTCTATTCAATTCCTTTTGTTCATTTTGTATGCTGTAATTTGTGGTGCTGTTGAACTGTACTGAGTTTTACTGAGAGGTTTTACTAATATTTTGCACATCCCATTAATATGCATTATGGGTGATGTTTGGTAACTATTATTTCTCTCTATTTTCAGCTGAACAGAAAAGTAGTGGAGAACACAGGTAACAACTGTTCAAAAATTGAAAACATCAGCCCAGGTTACTCTGACACTTAGATGTCTGGTAATAATGTGTTTAGACTGACAGAAGTACTGGTGAGCCACGAACTCACCGATGCCGCTTTTTTTTTTTTTTTTTTTAAATGTTGTGTATGTGACTGATTACAACAAGACAACAAATCTGTAAGTGTATTACAATTGTTTTGTGGTTTGGGTTTCTAGAATCAACATTGAGGCAAGATGACTGCTGCACTGAAGGAGTACCTTCTTCTGCTACTCTTGAAGCTGAGGACTTTGCTGATCAGGAAAACCTGTCAATCATGGATTCTTGTGACGTTTGTAACTCCAATCACACATTGTCCCAGTGTTATGAACACACAACAGAGACACATCGCACTGGCCTTAATTCAGAATCAGAGAGTGAACTGTCTTTTCACCCACATACATTTGTCGAGGAATTTTTTGAGGAGGGGGCTTCAGATGCAAACTTCACATTTAAAATATCTGATGACCTATCATTTGAAGACAGCATAGAGCTTAACATAGAGGAGGGAACAGGACTCAAAAACTCAACAAACACTGGAGATGGTCCACTTTACAGAGATGCACCAATTTATGTTGCAGAGAGTCTGCTACTCATAATAACATTTGCAAACAGACACAAAATAACAGGAAAAGCGCTAAGTGACTTGCTCACACTAATCACTCTGCACTGCCCCTCCGACATCCAAACTGAATGTCTTCGAAATTTACAGAAATTCAAAACATTTTTGAAAACTCCTCTTCATCTTCTCTACTTTTGCACAGATATTGTAGTGCATGCCTTATGTCTGTTGAGAGTACAGACACTCACTGTAAATCCTGTGAAGCAAATGTGTTGATCGAGGGCTCAACTTCCTATTTCATTGAGGTTCCTATTGAAGAACAATTGAAGTCATTATTTGCTATGGAAAGTTTTGAGGAAAAACTAAAGTTCAGGTTTAATAGACAGAAAAAGTGTCATGACAGTATCGAGGAAATATACGATGGAGAAGTTTAGCAGAAATTAACAACTTGCAATGGGCCTCTCAGTGATCAGAGAAACATTTCTTTAACTTGGAACACAGATGGCATACCCATTTTCAAGTCCTCAAAGTTTTCTGTTTGGCCTTTTTATTGTGTCATAAATGAGTTAAGTTTTGTTCAACGCACAAAACGAGAAAACATGATATTTACAGGTCTTTGGTTTGGGGACTCAAAGCCATCAATGTTGACATTCCTGGAACCACTGTGCGACACTCTAAACAAAATTGAAAAAGATGGAATTTATGTTCAATTTACAGGAGCTCAAGAACCTTTCATATGCAACCACCATTTTTGATTAGATTCCCTCGCTCTGTGGCTTTTCACAGAATGTTCTTTAAAGCGTCTGAGTATCGGTCCATTTTATTGTTTTTAGGGCCAGTTTTATCCCGGGGCATTCTTGCAGGCCTATACTTTAACCACTTCCTGCTCCTTAGTGAGCCTATCTTCATTTTTCTGATGGAGTCAATAACGCCAGCACAAATAGATCATGCTGAAAAACTGCTGTGGAATTTCTGTTCTCAGATGAGTGGCCTTTATGGAGAACGATACATGACAGCCAATATGCACTTGCTTGTTCATCTAGCAGATAGTGTAAGATCTCTTGGACCTATGTGGACACACTCTTGTTTTTACTTTGAAGACAAAAATGGGCACTTACTTCGTCTTATACATGGGACCCAAAATATACCTTTCCAAATGGTGAATGCTGTAAAGATTATACAATGTCTCCCTAGCTTCACACAAAACACAAAACTGAAAACTGCAGCCTCTGAGTTTTCGGCCAGAATGACAAGTGATAGTAGTTATCAAGCAAGTAATGTTGTCAGCACTGTGTCGATGATTGGGGCATCATTCAGTCTATGCCTTGAAGCTGATGATGTGTCTCTTGTGGAACAAGGTCAGTAGTTGCATTTGAAAGTATTTTGGGAAAGTTGATGTTTATTGATTTGTCCTCAATGCCTGGTATCGTGTTTACTGCACATTTCCCCAACAGACTTGAAAAGGACTGAACATATTTTCAAGTCAAATTCTCGTCATATTCTGAAGAGAAGAGTCTATGATTTTTGCAACTAGTTCTAATTTCCTATTGAAAATGAGAAGTCTAAGTTGATTAACATGACATATGTGATGCCATACAGAAACAAATACTAGTGATCTCGCAGTGGTATTATTGTAGCCTTATCTGTTGTCACAAATAAAAGGTCACTTCTGGGTCCTGTATGATAAGATAAAAAACATCTAAATATACTACATTTACACCAGTTCTAAGATTTTGGCCCATTTTGCTTTTATACAACTAATACTGTCTTGTCAAGATCACTGCATTACAAAAAAGTGATAATTTTATGAACTTGAAAGACACTTGAAGCTGAGTGATATTAATGTCAGACTAACTGGTTTTCACCCTCATTACTAATTAGCTTTTTTTCTATGTCTATTTGTCCTATTCAAGAGCAATTAATATTGATAGATTATTGATTTTGTCATATGCTGTGAAAAATATTGTTAAATTTGCTTTTGTATGCATTATGGAAACCCAATTTTCACCATGTAAATATCAAATCATCTGTTTAAAATGTTAGGAATTTGTTTTTCATCATGGACAAGCAATAAATGTCATTACAATGGGCAAGTTGAGTTCATTTTTTATTTTTAAAGAATAAATCTGGATGACATTCAGAGAGCCCAGAGGAAAAGAAAACTAGAAAAGAGCTCTCAAAAATGTCTCATGCATTGCTCCTAGACAACAGTGTGAAACCAAAACAAGATTATGGCTTCTCATGTTTTTCTCCTGAGAAAATGCCTCACAAAATCTCAAATTAGTCTCCTTTTGAGTTTTAAAATAGATCTCATCAAGCTCTGAAATAAGTCTGAAAAAAAAAGTCAATTTTGACCCAGAAAAATAAAAAGTTGCAAGGTCGACGGGAAGACAACACAAGGGTTAAATAAAGAAAAAGTAGACAAAGAAGGAGGCTTGCTGTAGTGCGGAGCCTTTTTGATCCCTGCAGCTACCGTAGTGTAGCAGTATGAGTTGAACTCCTAACTACCTGCCGCTCTTTTGTAGTGTTGACGAACTGACCGAAGAGCCGGTTAATTAACCCGACTCGTGTCACTGAACCGGGAGACTTGAGTGCCATACGTCAATGAACCGACTCACTCCTGTTTTTTTTCTTTTACTTCATTCGTGCCGTTGTGTGTGTAGCTGGTATTCTTCTGCTACTGTGTGTGTAGTAATCTAGCTCATTAGCGCCTCCACTGGAGTGGTGGTGGTAGAATCCATAACTACCTAGACCGCGCACCAGGCTACTGAAAGAGACTGTAACCGTGGCTAATGCATGAGTCATGTAATCAAACGGGTGTCTAGGTTCTCGGCAAGTTTGAGTTACCGATAGCAGAAGCCTTTATGTCTCGTGCATTTTAGAATTGTGTTCATGGAAATTCATAGGCTACATTACCAAGGGGAAAGTATATCACATACAAATACACATAATGTTATCTTGGTAGTTATGTTAAAGTGATGGTTCGGAGTAATTTACCCTAAGGTCCTTTGCACCATGACCTCGAGCCAAACACCCCCCCAGAAGCTTTTTTCACCTGGGTCTAACATTGGGCGAGTTAGCGTAGAGTAGTGTTAGCCGCTGAATAGCTTAGCGCAGGGGCTAATGGACCCACGTTTGTATCTCTTAAATGACCCCACTAATAATGCCCGAAATGATACCAAACGTCTACAGTAGTACATATAGGTTATGCACTCATAAAACGATGGATTGTAAAGTTTGTAAGTACACCAGAAGTTTATTTAAATAACACTTGCCTGCTGGCTTCTGCTCTCTGCTGTTGCTGCTGCTGCTGTAAGACGAGTGCTTAGGGACGTCTACAAATTACAACACCGAAAAGAGATGCAACAAAAATATTTTTTAATTTAACTTATTTTTTAAAGTAAGTGCTGTAATATAACTAGCATGAGACAAGTAATAATTGAGGTAAGTTTGGAGACATTACCTTATTTAATTATTAAATTAATAAATATTTTTGTTGTATCTCTTTTCGGTGTAGTAATTTGTAGACGGCCCTAAGCACTCGTCTAACTGCAGGTAGCAGCAGCAGCAGAGAGCAGAAGAGAGCAGGCAAGTGTTCATAAACTTCTGGTGTACTTACAAACTTTCCAATCGTTTTATGAGTGCATAACCTATATGTACTAGTGTAGAAGTTTGGTATCATTTCGGGCATTATTACACTCTTAAAACTGCTGGGTTAAAAATAACCCAACTTGGGTTATTTTGGTAACCCAGCGCTGGGTCCAATATGGACCGATCCAACGCTGGGTTGTTTTAACCCAGCAGGGTTGGGTTATGGCTTTGACCCAGCATGTTGGGTTATATTTTCTACCCAAAAATGGGTTAAAATGACCCATGTTGTTGGGTTAATACTACTCAAAATGGGTTGGAAAAATACAACCCACCTTCTGGGTTATCTGTATTTTTTTTTTCACTAGATGTTTTGCATTATGAAATGTATTGATGAAATTATGAAATAATCACGCACATAACATTTCAGCATTTTGTTTTTATTGCTACAAGCCAAATATATCACTTAAGACAAAATTAAACAGTTCAATACATTTCAGTTAACATTACAAGTTGTATAAAAGAATACAAGATTTTATAAGCTGTGGAACCGAAAAACTGAGCTGTTAGGAACACAAAACTGGATATAGACGTGAGGAATCAGCAGAGAGATCGTTACGTTTGCAGCAAGCATTTAATTAAGTAAAATATCCAGATGTCAGTTTTAGACTAACTACAGTCTGTAAGGTAAGCTAACTGTATCCACTTTTGTCTTCATAAAAGCTGAAGTTTTTCGGTTTGGCAGCTTCTTAAAACTTCTTCACAATGTTGGTAGTGAATATCATCACACAGCATCTTTTAAAAATGTTTGTTTTTTGCTAGCAGATGGAATAAAGAGTAAACTTTCACACAATTAGAGATGCACCGATTGACCGGCCGGTGACCGGAATCATTAACATCAAGCAACATGAGCGCACCGCCGCTCAATCAGCTGTTTATGAAATGTCATAAAGTCGTAATTATACACAGCTCTGCAGAGTAGTCTGCTCTACTGATCTCAGCCGCTCTCTCTCTCCTGAGGCTGAACAACTGGAACATGAAAACCTCACTCACGCAGGTTCCATGAAATATGACAGCTACAGTTTATTGGAAAATAGTGTCGGGCACACTGACTTTGATGAATTTAATGTTTATCAAATGAGACAAGAAGCTAACGTTAGCAAACACTGCGGTCCCTCTGCCGCATCAAAAAACAAAGAAAAAAAAAGAGACGCTGTATTTCTCCGACACGCTGTATCAACGTTACCGTTTAAAACACTTTCCAAGTTAGCGGGGATGTATACCGCTCCAAACCAACATTAAAAACGTAGTAATCTTCCTTCAGAGTTTAGTTTTGTTTCTAAACTATGTGTAAAATGAGCGGTGACATTAAATCATCTGTGTGACGTTTATGTTTTCAGGTAACTTTACTGTTTACGTTGTGAGAAGGAGGAAATGGTTCTAACATTTCACTTTAGATGTGTGTGAATGTCACCAGGAGTCATTTATATAGTTATATTTTATAGTGATCCATTATCTGTTCAAAAAATTTTCTATAAAAAAAAAAATAGAAAATAAATATTTGTGTGTGCTGGAAAGTCGTTAGAAAATATGAAATTGGAATCGGCTAAAATCGATATCGGCAGATCAAACTCAATGAAAAATTGGAAATTTGAAACAGCCTAGTAAGTTGAAATCGGTGCATCTCTACTTATTACATCATTAAACGGACAAAATAGTCACAATTTCTCAAACTTCATGCATTGAACTATCAACTAGCAATCTGAGCTCTCATTAATTTGACAGTGTTTGATTCATGTCCTGGTATCTGAAAGACGGTAGTCTAGATGAACTCCCAAAATTTAACACAAAGTTGACATTGAACAACAATCCCAGCACCACAACACAACATTTTATTTTGTAAGATTCTAGCTCACCATGCCTGGAGTGTCCACTAAGCATGGAAACTCTGTGATAATGTCTACCATTGATGTAGTCCCAGTGATGGGATCCACTGTGCCCTATGGATGGTAGTCTCCAGCATGTGTTGGCCAACCTGGGACTGTGGCCAGATGTTGTTCTTCAGTCACTCCGTCAACTGGAGTTCTAGTTGGTTCTGTGATGAGCAGAGAAATGAATAAGTTCTACCAAGCTGTGACATATTAAGATATCTAATGTTTTAATAGAGTGGGCCGGTTTCCCATACAAGAATCAAGCCTAGCCCTAGACTACAAGAACAATTAAATGAACAGTTATGTAAAAAGTTTAATCTCTGTATATGAAACTGGCCCATATAGTTCAAATAAGAAGTACTTGTTATGTTGCAAACAGGAGAGAGGATAAGTCAAATCCACTTCTAAATGCATCAACATGAATAGGATTGAAATGGAGGAGCCAGACATCTTGCTGTACCTGGTAAAATGACTCGGGTGTCTTGTGGCACTTGTGATGTTAAATGTACTCGTCTGCCAGAGTGGAGTCTTTTTCAGACATTACGGAGATGCTCTTCCAGAAAGCCTGTTGCCCGGTTTATGCCCTCTCCCTGGGGTGAACCATGCGTCGTCCTAAAGTTTAGAAGTAAACAAAAATGATAAAAAAAAAAAAAAAAAGAATTCAAACACATTAGGTAATAACTAAGCCAGAAGCAACTCTGAAATTAAGAGCTGAAGTTAAAATTAGGATAAAGCTGAGCCAATAATAGCATAGCTCTTGCCTTACATGTCCTGCCTGATTCTGCACAAAAAGCTCAAACTTGGTTGACGTTGTCTTTCTAAAGATGATCGTATTGTGTTGCAACTTATGTTGTAAGGTTTAAGCCCATGTTTTTTAGGGTAACTCCCTTCACTTTACCGCCAGTAGGCTATCAACACATGAAGCCACCTTGTCTTGAGAAGCTTGTGGTTTTGTTGTTCACTTTTAACTCACTTTGCATTATCTTTTTATCTCTTTTTCCTCTTGCACTCATAAATGCTACTCTCACCGCTCGCTTTCCTTCTGCGGCCACACTGTCCCTGATTTAAGGCACCTGCCACACTACTCTCATAACAGGAGGGGGTTGCGATTAACCCCCATATTACGTGATACACTGCTTTCTCACCAACCATCGCAGCCCTAGCAGGGATTGTCACATTTGCTTTAGGTCAGTTCATTATTGTGTGGTTAAAAACTTCCATAGCCTGTGCCTCGACAGTCCCTCAGGCATGGAAACTGATCCACAATTGATGATGCCAGCATAGCCTTTGCACCTGAAGATGGACTTGACAACAATATGCATTTTATTAACATTTAACACTACCACAATATATTGACAGTTTTTTTTACAGTAATTATGAAAAAAATAATATAAAATAAAAAAATAAATCAAGATTGCACTAACTGATCCCAGATCAAAGGGATGAGATAAGTAGTTTTGATGCAGTTCACATTAGTGAAGAACTAGCCCACAACTTAAAAATAATAAAATAATCTGTGTGTGAAAAATACTTACTTCTCTCCAAAGCACACAACTAGTGGGACACAAGTATCCGGACCATGGCACGTCTTTCATTATTTATGTGATTCGGTTCCTCAGGACCACTAACCATGCATTTCCCATCAGCTGTCTTAAGGATCTCATACGGATATTCTATAAAAATGATTAATGAACAGAGAAAGAAAGTATACACATATATATGAATATCATGACTATGCCTCTGACTTACATCAAAATTGTCCAATCAAAGTGAAGCTTTTAAAAAAGCTTCTCACTCAATTAAAAAATAAGTTATTCAAGATTAAATTACCATGAACTTACAAATGTTGCTCCTTGTTCCAAAGAAGCTCTGTGTTGCTCTGAAGGCAGCCGGTTCGGGGAAGAAAGAAATAAAGAAAAAAAAAAGAAATAACAGCTTCATTACCAGGTTCCATTCCACAAAATCAATATTTTGTATTGCTTAGTATACATACTAGTTGATATAACTTTTCCACAGCAATATCAAGTCTGATTATAGATCATATTACTAAGATGAGTTGCAATAAATAAAGTAGCATAAGTCATGACCTGCCACCACTGCTAAAAAAGAAATCCTAAAGGAAACACAGTAATCTACAACAGAACTAATGCAGCCCAGCATAGTGAAGTATAGGCAGTACAGACTGTAGCATCCCTGAAATGATTTGTCACTTTCAAGACTACAAATCAACACAAAAACAGCAAAAAATAATCAGTAAAAAATCTTAAAACGCAACTTTGTCCATCCTATTTAAGCATGTGTCACCCAAGATACTGTAATACATATTTCCATAGTACAGCATTTTCTTCAGACCAAAGGTTACAAAGTCTAGGGATGATATTCAACTGTTAAAAAGACTGAATTTGAGTATAAGCCGACAATAGTAGCTGCTACTGCTAAGTTTAGTTCAACATTAGTCTCGCTTTGCCAGACCATCTACTTAATGAAAATGTAGCTACAGCTTATCCATATTAAGCGTCACGTTACACAATACACTTACATTCAAATATGCGCTAATATTGTAGAAACAAAACCGTCTCGTTATACTTCTAATTATTGTAAAATAACGCTAGCTTGATTTTATGCTGACTCACTTGAGGCTAGGCTAACGTTAGCTAACATTACCTTAGCTACATATTAACAATACAGAAATACACCTAAACACAAACATACCTCGTAACTGTTAGGCTGCTTAACACGTAGGAGGGGGCAAGTCTCTACTTTATCATTGTCCTCTTTTGCGTTATTATCAGGTTTTATAAAAAGTCCGAGAGCTCAGGCCATAACGCTAACGCTAACGTTCCTATTTGCCTCCGTCATCTTCACTGTCAAGTGCGTCAATCAATCATGACGTTCGGGATGCTAAATAATACTCATAACGTTAATGTTATATAGTTAATTCCGTGTAAGGAGTAATGTGTGTTTACAGTTAGGAACCAAAATAGCAATATAGAGATTTACTAGCTAACGTTAAAGGAGAGGCAATTAGCTAGCTAGCTACAACATAAGTTTTAAACTCTTGAGCCAACGGCTAATTGTTAACGTTAATGTCTTTATAGCTCGCTGTCTAAAGGGAACTAACGTTATGGTTAACCATACAGAGAGCTAAGTTAATGCTAACTGAATGTCTTTCAGGTCACACTATCATTAAAATTGTCTGGCTATAATAACCTATTTGTATTGTTTTACCGTCTGAAACTGATCACTTACCGGCAGCTATGGTCGTTGACGTCCTGGCGCCTTCTGTCCAAAAATGGCGGAAGAACGAGCCTCGCTTCCATTTAACCCATTGTGTTGGGTCACAATCTTTGACCCAACGTTGGTTTAAATCTACCCAACCCATAACCCAACAGCCTTAACCCAGCAATTGGGTTATTAAAATAACCCAGCGTTTTTTAGGGTGTAGTGGAGTCATTTACCAGATACAAACATGGGTCCATTAGCCCCTGCGCTAAGCTATTCAGCTGATAACGCTACTCTACGCTAACTCTCCCAATGTTAGACCCAGGTGAAAAAAGCTTCTGGGGGGGTGTTTGGCTCGAGCTCATGGTGCAAAGGACCCTAGGGTGAATTACTCCGAACCATCACTTTAAGTTAAATGTTAGAAGTGAATGTTGCTACATGGTAGTTAGACTCATGAGGAGACCGCCCATCAGGGTACCGAA
Organism: Perca flavescens; assembly: GCF_004354835.1. Classification (NCBI taxonomy): domain Eukaryota; kingdom Metazoa; phylum Chordata; class Actinopteri; order Perciformes; family Percidae; genus Perca; species Perca flavescens. The sequence goes on from NC_041337.1 coordinate 1,759,740, forward strand.
TGTAACCGTGGCCTGTGCGTGAGTCTAGTGTCGGTCAGTATGAGTGTGTAAATAGTATGTCAAGACCGAATCCGCAACCACCCGAGTCTTCCGCGGTGTCTTGGTTCCTGGCGGGGGGCCTCCACACTCATTTTCACTGTTATTTTGTTGCCGTTATTTATTATATACTGAGCACTTGTAGATCTTCGGTTGGCGGGTCCTCCTTCACCTTACCGGTTGAACGCCGTGAATGAAAAGCGAGTAACATTGATAGCTGCTGCGGTTTGCATGCTCGGAGCTGCCTCCCTCTGGGTCTACTAAGACTCTGCTTGAACGGAACCGGGCTGAACGGAACCAGGCTGAAGCCGCCGGAGATCCCTGTTAGCTGCTTAGCACTTCAACTACTGGCTGCTGTTTTGCCTAAGAAGGCTTTTGCCGAGACTGCTGCTGTCCTTTAAAATTCCTGAGTATCGTAACCATTGCTGCACGTCTGTGTTGCCTCCACGGCTGGGCCAATGTCTGAGCCACCTGTTTTACATGAGCCATTGTTTTAAATGGATGAATGTAGCTGAGGGGTTTGGCTCCCTACATTAATTTGGTTGATTTAGTTGTTTCTTTCTTTACTTTCTTTCTTTCTATTTTTCAAGTTAAAAGTTATAGTCATATTTTCCTTTCTATTCTTTAGTGAGTTTTCTACTTAAAGCTTGAGTTTCTTTGGTTATGTTATTGTGCTAATTATAATTTTTGTTTTGTTTCTTTTGAGTTTATTGCAGTCTTTTCTTTGGAATTCTTGTTTTGTTCGGCCTCCTGGAGCCACTAAGTGGTTTTGGCCTTTATATTGTAATATAATAAATTTATATTTTATATTTATATATTCTTTTTTGTGGTCTGAACCCCTTTCATTGTTGGTTTTCCAATTCTCCCCCCCATTTTTAGTTGCTGAGAGCCGAAGGTGGTGGTGTTTGTGTCTGGGTGGTGGTATTTCCTTCCCTGTTTGCTGTGTCTCCCCGTTTTCACTGTTGTGTTTTTTTTTGTGTGTTCACGGGTGACTTTCCCTGGGATCCCCCTTACTGCCCTCGTACCCCCCTTCTCCGCCACTGGTAAGCCTCAGCACAATTATTTTCCCCCTTTTTGGTCAGTCGATTGCTTTTAACTTTATTGATTTTTATTGAAATAAAAATGTATTCGTTTGAAAATTGAACCTTGTCTCTGACCTTAAATATATCAATAATCTTACAATTGGAAGTAAAATCATTGATTAGTAAGTTATCTCATTCTCTGGGTGAAATTCCCAGGGTGGCGTTGTCGGTGTTTTTGAGGTGGGCTTCATCTAGAATACCACCTCTGTTCTGTCAGCTCTCGTGCCGCCACAGCTTAGATTCTGTTTGGATTTATGAAAGGTAAGCCGAGTTCCAGATCACAATAGCTGCATCTCATGTCGCTTGCCTTCTCGAATGTGACCTCGACCAGCTAAGTCGCATTATTAAATGTATTTAATTTAATGTTATGTTTGTTGTATTTCAAATTTTTTACTATTTCAGAGATTCTCATTTTTACTTTGATTTGTTTTCTACTTCTTGAGTTTTGAACTGTCAACTACTGCTTCTTTGTGTTTTTGTGCACTTGACGCAAATCAAATAAATGAATAAGATGTGTGTTTTGTATGTTTGTGAGATAGATAGATAGATAGATAGATAGATAGATAGATAGATAGATAGATAGATAGATAGATAGATAGATAGATAGATAGATAGATAGATTACGGTGGCCGGGAAGTGCAAAGCAACATTACAAAGAATGAAACACTTTTACAAAGCTCGAGACAAATTTACATTTTGGAAAACAAATTTACATTTTAGAAAACAAATTAACATTTTAGAAAACAAATTTACATTTTAGAAAACAAATTTACATTTCGGAAAACAAATTAACATTTTAGAAAACAAAACAACATTTTAGAAAACAAATTTACATTTTAGAAAACATATTTACATTTTAGAAAACAAACTAACAGGACGCAAAACACTTTTACAAGCATTGACATATATACAATGGACCAATAGACCCCATTGGTCTGGACGGAGACCAGTGAAGGATATTAGAAGCACTTTTCCGGTGATCTCTTGCTTTACTTCGCAGCCTCCAACTGACAGAGACAACGTAGATGTGACGTGAGCAACGTGTCTGAAAGTGTGAAGTCTTCTGGTAGCTGTGCCGAGAGAAATCTCAATCATTCCCAATCTTACAGAGACTGAGAGTGTAGGTATATGTAAGGAGATAACATAGACACAGGCTAACTATTGCTAACTAACATACTAGTTAACATTAGTAATGAAAACTAAACAGCTAATGGGAGTCGAAACTGCCTGTGAGCTTCTCCTGTACTATACGGTAATTCCTCTACTGTGTGACAGTAAGTCTCGTGGTTATGACACAATCGTTAGCTTATTTTTACAAAAGCGTCTGCTACGGAGCCATAACGTGAGGTACAAGGTAATGAAGCCTTTTATACATTGTCGTGTTTCTTTGGAACTAAACAACGGACAAATAGAGTCTTTAAACGCTTCAGATGTAAAGTTATTTGCAGTCAAGTGACGTAAAAAAAAAAAGGCGGTCAGTGTAATGCTAACAAGAGGTGATCGCTTTGTAGCAACAAAATGGCGCCATCGGAGGTTCGCGTTCTGAAGCGAAGCTTACCCCCTTGTTTACAAGTCCCGAAACAAATTTACAAATGACAGATTCTTCACGGAAAGGGAATTTACCACATACCGGAAGTGACACGGAAGTGATGAGGTGTTGTATACATGTTGCCTTGACTACGGCAGTTCATTGGGGATCAAATGCGTCAATAGAGGCACTCCTCTTTAATGCATCAGCGTCAATGTAGGCAAAGGTCTAACGGAAATAAAATCACTATAAATCGTCAAAATCTCATGCGATGTTCTAGTTTTTTTAAACAAAAAGACAAAGAGACTAATTAATGTGTTAATACAAAGAATATTTATTATAATCACTTGAAAGATAGGAGTACAAACGGAAACTTCACCCTTCTGAACTAAGAGTTTCTGCTTCAAAGTGAAGTTTAAACAGACTGAAATGTCCAGGCTCACTCCTCCACTATTGATTCATTTATTTCTGTGTGTAATTATTTAAAGTCATGTTTCGCCATCCACTGACAGTCCGAGTCCCGCCAGACTCCCTTTAGAAAACATGTGATTTAGACTTCAGCAGGCTGTGACAGTCCGCTCCGCTGAGTCCTGGTTCTGGTTCTCCCGGGCTTCCCTTGCCTCCAGCGGGCCCAGCAATACGGCCTGGTCTCCAGCTGCATGGTGTCGGTTTTGGCTCCCAGGAGCGGGCAGTGAGCTCCAGATCCTGCAGCCGCAGACGGACTCAGCTGCCCCCCCGCTGTAGCTTCTATCCAGCCGCGGCTGTCAACACGTTCCCTGTTGCTCCAATGTTTCCGTCAGGTCCGCGTCTTTTAAAAACTCCAAACACCGACCACACGTAAAGTCACCATAAACTTAATTCAAGCCATATACTAACAACAACAACACTGAGCTCACCAACAACACCTTCATCACTTCTGTGTCACTTCCGGTATGTGGTACATTCCCTTTCCGTGAAGAATCTGTCATTTGTAAATTTGTTTCGGGACTGGTAAAATTGTTTTGCGTCTTGTTAATTTGTTTTCTAAAATGTAAATTTGTTTTCTAAAATGTAAATTTGTTTTCTAAAATGTTAATTTGTTTTCTAAAATGTTAATTTGTTTTCTAAAATGTTATTTTGTTTTCTAAAATGTTAATTTGTTTTCCAAAATGTTAATTTGTTTTCCAAAATGTAAATTTATCTTGAGCTTTGTAAAAGTGTTTCATTCTTTGTAATGTTGCTTTGCACTTCCCGGCCACCATAGATAGATAGATGGATAGATAGATTTGGTGTCACACTTAGACTAAGTTTTAGAAACAATTTTTTTTTTCTTTTTGATAATAATCGGTCTAATATAAACATAAACATTAACTTCACCTTTAGACGAACAACAAAAACAGCTGACATCTTACATTTACACTCCAATATAAAAAATTGGTCTTCTGTTTGACACTTTAATAGAAAAAGGGAAACAAACTACCATCATCTTTAATTTGGTTCTTTGTTTTCTCAGAGCTCTGAAAATTCATTTAAATATTTGTCTTTCTTCAAACGTGTATTTTAATCATATCTTCCTGGGGTTTTTTTCTTCTTCAAATTAGCCTAAAACAGTTCCGGACTTTTATTTTGAAGCTCAGCAACTGGAACACTTCCGGACTTTTATTTTGAAGCTCAGCAACTAATCTGCACCGGAAGCTATAGTCTTCACTGCGACTAACTTCACTCTTTGAACAAGATGGTGTCTAGCAGAAACGTGTGTGTAGAGTCTCTTTGTTGTGTTGAGAGAGAGGTAAAATGTGTAAAGTCCAGATGCTGAGAGCGTTGGTGGAGCAGCGACTAACTGCGGCTGCTGAAGAGATATTTGGGCTGTTTGAAAGAACGATAGCAGAGTACGAGGAGGAACTTTGTCGTTCAAAAGAGGAGAACGAGCGACAACGGGAGCTACTGGACGCTGTTTACAACCCTCAGCTTCGGTTACACAGAGCAGGTTTGGTCATTAAACCTTCACTTGATATTTCTCTACTTCCTGTGATCTCTTCTCTCAGCAACGATATCACAGGAAGTATTTAAATAAGCATTTGTTCATAAGATTTATTATAATCTTCGCTCTTTAACAGGCCTTCGTCAAACCCACCAGACTCCATGTAAATAATCTGTACTTTTATCATCGTAAAACACACTGTATTCAAAGTGGACAGAAACTAAATAAAACTATCAAAAGCCGTCTTGGTTTGTCTTTTCACTGTTCCAACAATCACCACTCTGGTTTGGTTGAAATAAACTCTTAATTCACGCATTTACATGTGGGAATGTGCTGGCTCTATACACGCTGAAAGTACTGATCATTTACATTCACGAGTGTGGTGGGTTTGGTGATGGGGATTTTGGGGTTTTCTTTTACTTTTTAAATCCAGTGTTTTTTACTCTTGCATGTTTTTTATACTTGATTGATTCATTTTGTACCCTCTGGACACCTTCGTGGCAAAAAATGTACACGCACACAAAAACTGATATTAAATCATCATATATCAATATGTTTTTCTGCTTTTTTTCATAAATCACTTAAACAACTTCTAACTTGCTCAAAACTACCAAACATTCAATCATTTAAATGATTATAACCCTTTAAATGCCAGTTTAATTCTTAAAGTAATTTATTATTTATGAAAAACCCAACAGAACATTAATTATTTTCCATAAAATAAATCGTAGGGGAATGGGGCTTTGGTGGTGATTAGAGTCTTGGATATGTCAAAGATTATTAACAAAACTGATTTGATTGCATTAGTATTTTTTATGTAGTTCCAGATACTCCCTCTGGACACTTTCGTGGACAAAAATGCCTTGTTGTCTTCCATTATAACATGTTTTGACCTCACTGCCTTTACAGTATAAAACCATGCATTCTGTAACGACGTTTTCGCCTGCAGGATTGCACCTAAATGAAATATATATATCAGTAATAAACACAACCTCAATTATCATCATTGGTTTTGAGATGTTACCTGCTGTGAATACCTTGTCTATAGGCTACAGTATTGTGGCATAGTATCAGGACATCCTGGCTAGTGTCTGTCGCGCACGGCTAGGGGCGAATGGCCGGATGATTGGCCTGTTTGGGAGAAAGTCCAGGGCTGTTTTTTAGCCCCAGTCCGTCCCTGCCTCCAACTCTCAACTAGCGTTCTCACACGGCTCTTTTGCTGCTCTCCGACACAGAGACCATGCGGCTGACAAGTGACTGACACGAGGGTTCACTCCTCGTTACGCTAAGGAACCAAGAATGGTCACCGATGCACCAGAGTGGCCATCCAGTCTCTGAGAGAGAGAGAGACAGACCTACTAACTGAATGCGGAAAAATCCTCACATTTTAGAAATGATCCAAAGAGTTCTGTCAATCACCTAAGTGTTTAATTGGCCAATCATTTCAGCTGGAATTTTAGGCCTATATATTGTTTGCTTGTTTCATTTATAATGAAACTTAGATTGTTCAATCTAGACCTAAATGTGTTTTGTGTGCAGAAATCTTAATGTGTAAAGTAACTAGTAACTAAAGTAGAACGTGGCATGAAAAGACAAGTAAAGTAAAAGTACCTCAACATTTGGACTGAAGTACAGTAATGGAGTAAATGTACTAAATATGTACATATTGCATAATCCTACCTTTTTAGAATTTTTTTGTTCTTGATTTTCTGTCAGAGAAGTCCTTAATGAGGCCGGTAAAATCCAATTTAATTTTTAATGGACATCAGAGACAGGTGATTGAGTCGATTTTGGCCCATCGTGGATCAGAGTCTATTTTTAATTAGTCCCAGTTTTGAAAAAGAGCGCTCCATGCTGGCGTTGGTAACAGGCAGTCATAAATAGCCAGAGGTCTATATCAACATTTGGAAACACTGATTGTAGTTTCCTTGCTCTTATAAATTGCAGTAGTGACCTTCCTGAGGTGTCCTCATTTTCTTTGACAAATTGTCTTGACAAAAAAGTACCTATTTTGGTGTTTATGTTGTCTTTCTGAGGCAGAACATCTGCGTCTTTGTTCTGGCAACTTTCAGCTCCCATTTTAATCCAATCTGCCCTCTTGTCTTCATCAATTTTATCTCCAAATGCAGAATCGGCACTATAAGTAGCAGGATTTGCAGCCTCTTTTTGTGTTGTCTCCTCCGCAGCAACAGGTGGAGGGGGGCCGGGAATTCCCTTCATCTCTACCGTGGGGGCGCAGCTGACCCACGAGCAGGTGACCTGTGTCTGCAGCATGGCGCTTCGGGTGGCAGTCCCTCTGTCTCAGACTCCCTCCTATCGGAGCGAGATGATTGTGTGGCTGCGGCCTTGTCGTGGAGGTCATTTTGACTGGTGTCTTTTAGAGGTGTGCAAAAAAAATCAATACAGCATAGTATCACAATATTTTCCGTGGCAATACTGTATCGATACACAGACGCCAAGTATCGATCTTTTATTATATATGTGTTGGTCAGTCTGTCTGCTTGACAATCCCCATTTTGCGGCAATAAAACTGAAGTGAGATGAACAAACAGAGAAATGTATCTTTTTAAATAAAACAGATGTTGACAAAGTTTCCTTTTGGGGACATAATTTGAAATTGGGAGAAATTTGAAGTTGCGAAAAAGGTAATAAATTGCAATATATCGCAGAATATTGCAATATCTTTAAAATCGCAATAATATCGTATCGTGACATAAGTATCGTGATGAAATCGTATCTTGAGGCCTCTGGTGATTCCCACCCCTAGCGTCTTTACATCTATCACTGATAACGTGAAAAAAATAGAACCAGCCTTAAAAACCGACCTGTGTAATATGCGTGTCATTGTGGAATAACTCTCCTAAATTCCCTGAAATATTACCACTGACATGATGAGCTGTCTGCTGTAACAGCTAAGGATCCCGCTGCAGGTGATGCTAGCTGGCCGTCCTCCTGCTGTGGATCTTGTCTTCGACTGGATGAAATTTCAGCAGCTTTGAAGTATCCAGTCAATTTAGGGATTTGTTTCAGGATATCTTGATCACGTTGTTCTTTTAACCTTTGTATTTTGCGTTTTTTTGCCGTCTAGCAATAGCAGTGACGTAAATGAAAATGATTGACATGATTTGACCAGCAGCAGCTGATCACCTGCTTATTATTTTTAATGTTTCTTATGGGCCGATTAGGGTCTTTAATTTTGTTCGCGATGAAGTACATTTAAATGATAGAAACAGTCTGGCCAATCCAGGGCCCCTGTACTAGTGGGGCCCGTTGGCTGCAGCTTACGCAAGCCCGTCTGCACCCGAGTTCAGATGAGCTTTCACACCATCCCAAACAAACCCCACTATTCATAGTGGAGGTATTTTGACAACAGTAAAGTTATTAGTGTAAGTTAGCTCCTAAACAGCGTAGTCTGAGTGAGACAGGAAGACAGCTGTCTCTGAGATGACGTTATCTTTGGCCTTCTGTAGAAGTGGTGAACTTACAGCTCGCTGCAGTTTGACAAGATATAGTGTGTAGCTTTTGTTTGATATCTAGTGTTGGCAAAATAACTTCCTGTTAGTGAAATGCTCTGAGTGAATTTAAGCTGGGCTTTTATTGTGAAGGGCAGACACTGAAAAGCCAGCGTTATGGTAGTGTTTGCTTTTACCTTTTTAGATTTATTCACGGTTTAATATTATGCTGTTTTTTTCAAATTACTCGGTCATTTTGTAGCGAGGAAGGAAATGGACCAGTTTTCCAGCCGCTGCTTTGAGTTTTAGTTGTGTGTGGATGGGAGGAGAACAAGAGGAGACAGCAGCTCCTGAATATCTCTGCGTGATTTGATTTGGACTGAACAGAATCCAGAGTGAGTCCAGCAGCCCCAGTGGAGATCTGCTGGACTTCAGCACCAGAGAGGAATGGAGGAGGACAACCAGAACCTGGAGCAGCGGAGCAACCAGGTCCCCAGAAGACCAGCAGCAGACTGGGACTCTGATAGCAGCCATGTTCAAGTCAGTGTTCAGGACACAACAACCGCTCTAAAGAAACCAGGAAGAGAGTCGAGGCTCCGTGGATCATCTGTTCATTCTGTTGTTAGAGATCAAATGTGGAGAAAGGAAGTTCTAGGAGCCAATTGAGTTATTATTTTTGTTCAATAAATGTCAGTGTAATATACTGTACATTCTGACCACTAGGGTGTGGTATGGGATATATAATATAAAATATGTGTCATCGTTGCTGTTATATTGCCTTTTATGAAGACTAATAATAGGGCTGTGACGGTATAGTTTTTTTTCTTACCGCGGTGAAGAAGCAACGTATCACCGCGTTATGGCGGTTAACCGCAACCCCCTTAAGAGAGTAGCGTAAGTTAGAGCAAGAATAGCGGGGTGCCTTAAGTGTGTGATGTCAGTGCTCGTGTGGTCGCGCAAGGAGAGCGAGCGGTAACGGAGAGTAGTGTACGAGTGCAGCTGTGAGGAAAAGTGAGAGGAAAAAGAGATAACAAAGATGATGTAAAGTGAGTTAAACGTGAACAATAAAACGACAAGCTTCTCAAGACACGGTGGCTTTATCTGTTGTCAATACTGCCAGTAGAGTGAATGGCGTTACCCCCGAAAAAGCATCGGCTTAAACCATACAACATATGTTGCAGTCATAGACGGTATAAAAAGATTGCAGTGTTTCCATTTCAGCTCAGTGTCAGAGTCTTTACTGTGTCTTGCTGTCATTTAAGGCCGCGTTGCCTTTTCTCCTCTCTGTTGATCTATTCCACAGACAGTTCAGAAAGCTCTATAGTCGATAAAGTTAAAAATAAAGTAATTGTTAGCCGACAATGGCGAGTGCAGACACTTGGCAGCACAGCGGTCTAGCAGCTGAGCAGACAGAGAGCAGAGAGGGCAACTCGGCACTCCGCTAACTTGTTGCTCTCACTACCAACATGAGCTGCTCTGTTTAGGCTACAAAAGGTGCATGCAGGCTGACATTTAACCGTGCGGTTTTGTCAGGATTAATCTCTAAACAGAAGGAAACTCTGCTAGCTGCTAGGCTAAAGTGCAATGGTAAACACTGCAGCGGTAATGTCCACCTCTGCTGAGAAAAGAGAAACGTCTTTGCCTTCCCAACTGTGTATTATATTAAACGTTACCAGTAGTAGTAGTAGTATAAAAGTTTTTTTTTTCTCTCCATAACCTCTTCAAATAGGAGAGAATACAACAAAGTACAACAAAGTACACCAAGAGATACATAAACACACTGTGACGCGCTCACGATTGTATTGCAATGATTTATTCCTCCACACGTAAAATACAACTAGCACTGCAGTTACCAAATGTAAAGTTACTTTGTGAGTCGAAATTTGTGTGTTAGTGTGGCGGAATAAATCCTTGCAATACAATCCTTGAGCGCGTCACAGTGTGTTTATGCATCTCTCAGTGTTTAGTCCCTCGCGGCAGCACTATGCTGGACCGCTTACAGCCGCAACATTGGTCAACAGAAAGTGTTGGCTCCCAGGCTCACCAGGTGATCAGGTGAAGCAAACAAATATGTTATAACTTCCGCTCAAACCGTGATGAAAACGCCCACCACCTACAATACAAGTGCACAACACAATAATCAATAAATAATATAAATGAGACCATAAACAACATACACTATGTGGCTCCTACATTGTCGATGAGGATAAATAAACAATGATTGTTGCTTTCATTATATTTAATATCACACGACATGTTCTCCTGTAACCTTCGGCAGCAAAAAGTTAAAAAAAATAAATAAAAAAAAAGTGGTGATGGCGGTAGTGATGTCATCACCGCGGTAGTGGCACGTCACCGCCGGTATTGCGGTGATGCAGTTATCGTCACAGCCCTAACTAATAAACTGCTGTTCATATTGTTAGAAGTATGATGAATATAGTATAACAGTTGTTGAGATAATTAGAAGGCTGATAAAGTTTTAAATGAAGTCAATGATGAAGGATAATATATAAAGTCCTATACACTTGTTTCTATAATGGTTCTAACAACGGCAGACTGGTCAGAGACCAATACATCTTTTTAGATGATTTATTAGGGCCTCAGCGCCAACAGCGGTGAGGGCCCTATTGAAACTGAAGGAATTATTATTCTATATTCGGCAAATGAATTGCCTTTTTGAGGGGCTTAACATACTCAAAAATTCACCAAAATTGGCGGTTGCATCAATTCTGTTGAAAATGTATGTATTTTAAGGGTTTTTGGAATAGGCACACAAAAATGTCTCTAACTCTCTCTCTCGGTGTGTCTGTTGCTATAGAAACGGAGAGGAGGAGAGGGACCCAAACGTCACCACTGTCAGCACTGTGACAAATCCTTCACAACATCTGGATATTTAAAGATTCATCAGAGAGTACACACTGGAGAGAATCTACACAACTGTGATCAATGTGGGGCAGTTTTCACACAACACAGTGACCTAAATAGACATAAACGCATTCACACTGGAGAGAAGCTGTACAGCTGTGACAAATGTGGGGCAGCTTTCACACGACAAGGTAGCCTAAAAATACATCAACGCATTCACACTGGAGAGAAGCTGTGATCAATGTGGAGCAGCTTTCACACAAAAGAATACCCTAAAATTACATCAACGCATTCACACTGGAGAGAAGCCATACAGCTGTGATCAATGTGGGGCAGCTTTCACACGACAGAGTAACCTAAAAACACATCAACGCATTCACACTGAAGAGAAGCCGTACTGGTGTGAACAATGTGGAAAAATGTTTTCTCAGAGTAGTCACCTTGAAAAACACCGTCGTGTTCACACTGGAGAGAAGCCGTGCTGGTGTGAACAATGTGGGAAAACCTTTTCTCAGAGTGGTAGCCTTAAAAAACACCAGCGCATTCACACTGCCTCGTGAATAGGGTTGGGTACTGAGACTTGGTGCTAATATGGCACCGGTGCCTTAACGGCCGGTACCTTCCGGACCCAATAGCAACGGGGATTTTGGTCCCTCATTTCGATGCCACTGATATGCATGTGTTTCTCTCTGATGCTCCGAAACGACGACCGAAGCATCGCTACACGTGACGCTAGTTAACACTACACTAACGTTAGCCTACAACAAAAATTAAATACATATGTTTAAATGCTGACAGCTAAGGTTAAATGGTGTAAAGTGTGACTGTATTTCACTGTAGAGGATTCCAACAGCGGGATGTAACAGTCTGCAGGCAGCTGCCGAAAAACAAAACAATGCATTCACTTGAAACTGGTAGCCTCGTAGTGCATTCATAGTTATTGTAAAATACCCAACAGCAATTTGTTAGTGAAGTAAGTTATTGTTATGTTATATTTATTACATTATTTGGGCTGTCAAACGATAAAAATCTTTTAATCGTGATTAATCGCTGAATTTCTATAGTTAATCACGATTACTCACGTTTCATCAGATGATTAAAATTCTATTATTTTGCATTTCAGAACTTACCAGTGTATCTTGATTGGGAATCAAATGAATGCAAATAAAGTGACTTTATGAACTTGATTTTAAGATTTTTATTTATTTATTTACTGTAAACAAAACCTGATTCCACCTGCGCTATTCATCTGTAAATGCAAGCCCTGTCTTTCCACCAATCACTGCATTCTGCATCTGCAATAATGGCATCAATAGTGTCTTGGTCATTTTTCCGCGTACTATTAACATTACTATTAAGCATGAACATAAGTATATTTAATTAGATTCAACCTAATCCTCGCACATATTGTACTGACAACAAAGTTTGTTTAGAATCTAACCAGAAGTGTAAAAGAAGCAGTTTACCTTCGGAGCGAGTAGCGACTCTAGAGGCATAGTGAGAGAAACTAAGTGTCTCCCCTCTGCTTTCTGACCACGGTGGGACATCTGTAGCAGGAAAAGTGTATTTATTTGAAATTTGTTTTTACACATATTTTTGATATATTTTAAATTGTATGCTCAAAATTATTGTAACATACACTGAAAGCATATTTTAACAGTACACATTTTAATATCAATACTGTAATATTAAATTTGAGTGTATTTTAAGTTCCATTTGAGTCTAATTATGAAGTGAAGTTATTCACGCTAGTACTTCAGGACATTCTTTTAGAAAGTGTTCAATAGTATTACTATGAAAATGCACTTAAAACAATCCATGAAATTTTGTGCTGTGTGTAAAGTACACAGATAGCAATTATTGCAGCTGTTCTGTAATGTTTAATCAGTTTGGCAAAAAAATAAAACAAAATGACAAACAAAAACATTAAATGCACACTTCAAAAGTCCAGGTACACAAAAAATGTGTTCTGCTGAAAAGCAAGTGGTTTAAAGTTGGTGCAGTGCTACATTATGATTTAACAGATAGTGTCACCCTTATTGCAACAGACAAGTTAATACTGGCTAAATTATAAGCAAAACAATTAAGTTCACTCCCACTGTGTTAACATTGTCACAAGTGTTCAAAAAAGAACATTTCATTGGTATTGTTTAATGGAGAAAAGGCAGGGCGAATGCAAACAAGACCAATTGGAGAGTGTACGGATCAAAAAGTCGCTGACAGTATTCATGCGTATAGGACTGATATGTAAAGGTCGGTTTGGCGTTGATGTCTGTAAAGTAGTAGCTCCCCAAGAATTTTAGTCTCTTTCAACATTGTTGGGAAGTGGAATGACATACATTTTGTCCTTGGACTTAACCATTACATTTACGCTTGAGTATTTGGGGATGCACGGAAAATACATCATGGGTGTGAGACACCTCATTTATAAATGTGGAAGATATATTTAACTGAGCATCTCTACACACCTTTCCTCCACTCTTGTCAAGCTCTTTTACTAAAATACAGAAGTTGGTGGATGTGGATGAGGCCCCGACATCAGATGTAAAAGCCACCAGGGTCATAACTTCGCAGAATGTTCCATCATTTAACTGTACAACTGAATTATTTCTCTTTTTAAGAGTTGTGTTATTAAATGAATGATAAACCACACTGCTACAAATGAAACGGTCATAAAATAAACCTAAATGAACTGTCACTCCTATTAAACTTTCTATAGCCATCCTCTGCAACACAGATGTGCTAACTTTCTTTGGGCAGCCAAAACCTCTGACATTATGTTGAAACTCCTTTGATTTCTTTCTTAAGCTAGAGGTACTTTGACATAATTTTGTCAAATAATGTCTTTATGCTGTCCTTAGCATTTGCCATTGAAGTCCCTGCTTTTTTTGAGAGACCCCTCTACCGAAGGAATCTATTCACTATTTGTGTTGGCACATGTATTGTTCCACTGAAAAACCTAAGCAAAGTCCCATTAAATGATTCAAATGGAAATGTGGATGTTGCCCACAGTAGTCCCCAGTTACTACTGCGGCCAAGTGCATTAATAAATCAACATTAAAAGAAGCATTAGCAGCACCATTAGGGTTGGGTATCGTTTTTTTTTTTTCCGATTCCGGTGCTAAATCGATACTTTTAAAACGGTGCCGGTGCCTAAACGGTGCCTGAATCTTTACTTTTCAATAAAGTTAAAAAAAAAAAAGAAGAAGAAAAATAATAAGGGTAGTAAACAACAGTCAGTGACTTGTTTATTGCTAAGGCCATGGTCAAAATTAAAGATTTAATAATAATGTAATAACTATAACAATAACTTATTTCACCAGTAAATTGCTGTTGAACCCCAGATGGGAAAAGGGTATTTTACAATTACTGTGAATGCACCACGAGGCTACCTGTTTTAAGTGAATCTGTGTTGTTTAATTCCGACAATGGCAGCTGCGAGTGAACGCACCGTCTGTGTTGTTTAATTCCGACAATGGCAGCTGCGAGTGAACGCACCGTCTGTGTTGTTTAATTCCGACAACGGCAGCTGCAAGTGAACGCACCGTCTGTGTTGTTTAATTCCGACCATATAAACATACTGTATATCTATGAATTGCGACAACGGCAGCTGCTGCACTGCAGTGCAGACTGTTACATCCCGCTGTTGAAGTCCTCCACAGTGAAATACAGTCACACTTTACACTGTTTAACGTTAACTGGTAGCATTTTAACCGTGATTAATCCCGCTGCTAGCTAAAGGTAGGCTAACGTTACATGCTGTCAGGTGCACCGAAATGAGGCACCGAAACTTTCGTTCTTATTCGGTCTCGTTGCTACCGTTTACGTCGGCACCGGTTCCCTATTGGCACCGAGATTCGGTACCCAACCCTAAGCACCACACAGTTTCTCAAAGTTGAGCACAAATTTCCTGCCACATCCACATGTCTCACTTTGATGGCATCCTGAAGAAGAGTGTGTATCAGCAAAAACTAATAAAAAAATATGATTCCAATACTTATTTTTCAGAATGCCATTCAAAACAGGCAATGCATAAAACAACAAAAATTACCTCCACTCTCACTTAGATGCTTTCCAGAATTTTCTTTCCTTGGCTGATCTTGGTGCCCTTGTGACCTCCACCGGTGGGTTAATGGCCAGCAATTCCTGGTCTATATCACTGACCTTGCCGCCCAAGTACCAGTCTTTATTATGGTGCTTACTGTCTAGCCACAGAGATATAATCTGTTTAGTGACACCCAGGCAGACACTGTGTTGGTACTCAGGAATGAATCCAGTGATCATCAGTCTCAGGTTCAGAAGAGTCTCCAGTCTGGTCTTCAGTCTCTGGTTGTAAAAGTGGATGTGAGTTCCTGGCTGGTTCTGGTCCTCCACAGTCCTCTCCATCAGCTTCTGTTTCCATGTGTTGAGTTTGTCTTTGATGAAGCTGTGAGGTCTGAGCTTCTTCTTCATCATCTTCACTCTTCACAGGGACAGGAGTGAATGGGAACTTGGTGATATCAGCCTCCTCCAGCCCTTGAAGCTGCTCTCCCTCCTGACTGCTCCACAGTTCCTCCTGTTCCTCTTTAATGTGTGGGGGGGGTTCTGGCTCCTGCTGGTCCACATTGGAGCTACACTCCTGCTGCTCCTCTTCACCAACAATCGCTTCCAGAACGTCTGGAGGTAAAGCTGAAACACAGACAGACATACATTAAATATAGGGCTGGGGCTAAACGATTATTTATTAAACGATTAATCGGGCAATTATTTTATCGATTAGTCGACTAATCTAACGACTAATTGGACGATTAATATAACAATTATTTTTCTGTTGCTCGAATAATAAAAACCATAATGTATCTCAAATAAATACCAAAACATTCTTAATAATATACTTTATTAAACAACAGTTTTGCACAGCAAAAAATATTCTGCTTTACACAAAATAAAATAATTTTACTGTTATACAAAATGAAAGGCTTACTCTTTTACAGTACCAACATAACTCTCTTTTTCAAAAAATTCAAAAGTTGTAGTGCAAAAAAAAACACTGTGCAGTGCACAGTATAGACATTCCTGACAGTGTTTAACACAATATAAAACTTTGGTGGTGCTAGGCTAATCAATGTATCTTAGCTCTCTGTGCAGTTTGTTCATGCTAGGTTAGTAGCTAATGTTCACGTTAGCTAACATTAGCTACTATAGATAGCTGTGTTCTGCAGCCGTAAGCTAGCTACCATTCAAGCCAACATTAGATGATAACTAACGTTAGCTAAACACAGCTGTCTAGGCGCCAGTAGCTAGCAAACGTTAACGTTAGCTACTAACCTAGCAAGAACAAACTGCACGGAGAGCTAAGATAGTTAGCTAGCACCACCGAAGTGCACAGAGCTCAAGCTACACAACACACTACACAAACATGACATTAATTTAGCCAACATTAGTACTTGTTATTGTCTCCTTCACGAGGGACAATGGGTTGCCTCCGTTTCAGATGCTCCCCCATTGCTGTTGTGCTGGTGTGGTATGCCAACTCTAGGGCTGTCCCAAACGATTATTTTTTAAACAATTAATCTAGCAATTATCTTTTTGATTAATCTAACGATTCATTTTTCAATTAGCGATTATTTTCCTATTGCTCAATTATTAACAATTTACACAAAACAAATTTCAATAAGGTTCAAATCTCTTTATTAAAATTGTTTAACTGTTCAAGTAAAATTAATTTCAAGGTCAAGGTAAACTTTAATATCCACAAGTAGGAAATTCATGTGGTCACCATTACACGCTCCATCGTTATACAGCCTACTGCATAACATTAAAAACATAAATACAAAACATTAAAAGACAGAAAAACAAGGACAAGAAAGACAATAAAAACATTGAGAAAACATGACAAGCATTTAAAAGTTGAGTGTTGATATATAAAGTACAATATGCCCATAGTTTAAAATGCCTGAGTTTTTAAGTCTATTGTTGTGCAGTCTAATTGCTGTCGGCATAAAAGATTTGCTATACCTTGTAGTCCTAATTTTCTTTTGCAGGAGTCTGCCACTTGACCTGTTGCTTCTTAAAAGATTCTGATGAAGAGGATGGGTTGAATCATTTAGAATTTGTTCTGTCTTTTTTAAACTAAGGTCATTGTACAGTTGACCTACAGATACCTGATCAACTCCAATGATCTTACTGGCTGTTTTGACTATTCGTTGCAGTTTCTTTTGGTCCTTAATATACATGTTACTAGGGCTGTGACGGTATAGTTTTTTTTCTTACCGCGGTGAAGAAGCAACGTATCACCGCGGTATGGCTTCCTGTTAGTGAAATGCTCTGAGTGAATTTAAGCTGGGCTTTTATTGTGAAGGGCAGACACTGAAAAGCCAGCGTTATGGTAGTGTTTGCTTTTACCTTTTTAGATTTATTCACGGTTTAATATTATGCTGTTTTTTTCAAATTACTCGGTCATTTTGTAGCGAGGAAGGAAATGGACCAGTTTTCCAGCCGCTGCTTTGAGTTTTAGTTGTGTGTGGATGGGAGGAGAACAAGAGGAGACAGCAGCTCCTGAATATCTCTGCGTGATTTGATTTGGACTGAACAGAATCCAGAGTGAGTCCAGCAGCCCCAGTGGAGATCTGCTGGACTTCAGCACCAGAGAGGAATGGAGGAGGACAACCAGAACCTGGAGCAGCGGAGCAACCAGGTCCCCAGAAGACCAGCAGCAGACTGGGACTCTGATAGCAGCCATGTTCAAGTCAGTGTTCAGGACACAACAACCGCTCTAAAGAAACCAGGAAGAGAGTCGAGGCTCCGTGGATCATCTGTTCATTCTGTTGTTAGAGATCAAATGTGGAGAAAGGAAGTTCTAGGAGCCAATTGAGTTATTATTTTTGTTCAATAAATGTCAGTGTAATATACTGTACACATTCTGACCACTAGGGTGTGGTATGGGATATATAATATAAAATATGTGTCATCGTTGCTGTTATATTGCCTTTTATGAAGACTAATAATAGGGCTGTGACGGTATAGTTTTTTTTTTCACCGCGGTGAAGAAGCAACGTATCACCGCGTTATGGCGGTTAACCGCAACCCCTTAAGAGAGTAGCGTAAGTTAGAGCAAGAATAGCGGGGTGCCTTAAGTGTGTGATGTCAGTGCTCGTGTGGTCGGCGCAAGGAGAGCGGCGGTAACGGAGAGTAGTGTCGAGAGTGCAGCTGTGAGGAAAAGTGAGAGGAAAAAGAGATAACAAAGATGATGTAAAGTGAGTTAAACGTGAACAATAAAACGACAAGCTTCTCAAGACACGGTGGCTTTATCTGTTGTCAATACTGCCAGTAGAGTGAATGGCGTTACCCCCGAAAAAGCATCGGCTTAAACCATACAACATATGTTGCAGTCATAGACGGTATAAAAAGATTGCAGTGTTTCCATTTCAGCTCAGTGTCAGAGTCTTTACTGTGTCTTGCTGTCATTTAAGGCCGCGTTGCCTTTTCTCCTCTCTGTTGATCTATTCCACAGACAGTTCAGAAAGCTCTATAGTCGATAAAGTTAAAAATAAAGTAATTGTTAGCCGACAATGGCGAGTGCAGACACTTGGCAGCACAGCGGTCTAGCAGCTGAGCAGACAGAGAGCAGAGAGGGCAACTCGGCACTCCGCTAACTTGTTGCTCTCACTACCAACATGAGCTGCTCTGTTTAGGCTACAAAAGGTGCATGCAGGCTGACATTTAACCGTGCGGTTTTGTCAGGATTAATCTCTAAACAGAAGGAAACTCTGCTAGCTGCTAGGCTAAAGTGCAATGGTAAACACTGCAGCGGTAATGTCCACCTCTGCTGAGAAAAGAGAAACGTCTTTGCCTTCCCAACTGTGTATTATATTAAACGTTACCAGTAGTAGTAGTAGTAGTAATAATAATAATAATCAAATAAAAATCAATAATAAAAGTTTTTTTTTCTCTCCATAACCTCTTCAAATAGGAGAGAATACAACAAAGTACACCAAGAGATACATAAACACACTGTGACGCGCTCACGATTGTATTGCAATGATTTATTCCTCCACACGTAAAATACAACTAGCACTGCAGTTACCAAATGTAAAGTTACTTTGTGAGTCGAAATTTGCGTGTTAGTGTGGCGGAATAAATCCTTGCAATACAATCCTGCACAGTTTGACCAGCAGGCGGCGGCGCCAGGCCGCCGGATGGTGATGCTGACAACTTGCAATGTATAACTATTATCAGACCGGCCCACCGGGAAAAGTCCCGACTCTCCTGTGTGTGTGTGCGTGTGTGTGTGTGTGCGTGTGTGTGTGTGTGTGTGTGTGTGTGTGTGTGTGTGTGTGTGTGTGTGTGCGCGCTCAAATGCGTTACATTAGGCTGCAGGTAAGAAACTTAGTTTGAAATATGTTTTTATTTAAAGTATTGGTGCATCTTTGTCTAATAATGGAAGAATTTTCAGTACAGTGTCTGTTCCTTAATGAAACAGACACCAGGTGTTCCTGTTCTCTGCATCTTGGGTGGCATTTAAGAACCAAGGACTTAAACTAAGTGTAGTACCTTTTAGAATGATTTGCACTAAAGAGAAGACACCCAATACTTTAAGCTTTTTCTTTGTCAAAATCTCTGCAACTAGTGTTTTTGAATTTTATTTATCTGCAACATTATGTTGTATAATTACAGTTTTGAACAATAATTGTTCTCAAAACTACATACTACGTTTCTTTCTCTTTAAAAAACAACAATACATTTAGCAGTTTGGCTTTCCTTAGGGTCTATCTAACCTGGTCTGAAATGGTTCTATTATAATTTACTAGACACATTCACACACAGACACATACACACACAGACCTACACACACACTTCTCCAATTTCCTGTTCCCAAAAGTTACAAATCAATGTTTTGGACAACTGATGGACTGATTTATATTTATTTATAAATGATATGGATATACTTTATATTATTATAACATGTGACACTCTCCCCCCTTTGAAGTTGATTCATTTCTTCTTCCAGCTTTGACAGCATCACAGATTAAGCCTTCAACTTTTCAAAAATATATATTTGAGCTCGTAGCTTCTTATGTGATGAAATGTATCTTTTTACCTCCCGAGTGTTCTCTAGCCTGGCAGAGTCAGACTCAGTCTGGAACCTCCCAGTCAACAACTTCCTTAGAAAACGGTGTGTTACTGGGTGTACTGGCCCTTTAAAAAGGTATTTCAACAGGTAGAAAGTTCAGTATGGGCTATAATCTGTCAGATAAAAGCCTCATGAATAAAATCTAGTCATTTTGAGGCAGAAACAACCTTTTTAAACACAAGGCAGAAGCTGCAATCACTTTTTGGCCAGTGGAAAAAAGACTGGATGGTTATAATGTAGGCAGCGATGGAATGTAACGAAGTACATTTACTCCAGTACTTGTACTTCAGTCAGGGCTCGAGAGTGCGACCAATTATTAAGTCTATAATGGTACAAACTGATTCTAGCTTGCTTTTTTTTTCCATTCTGAATTATGATATTCATCTCTTGTTTTTGCAGTCCCTTGTATTTTAAGTCTCTGGTAGTGTTGAGTTTTTTTAGTGGTAATGCTTCATCCAAGTAAAGACTCTGATCACATTTTAAATGGTGTCCAAACACTAAATTTAATCAGTTGAATTGTATTCTGATGATAAAGTGTAACATTGTGTAGCTTTTGTATAAAAAAAAAACATGAATTGGAAATCATGGTCCAAATATCAAGCTATTTAGCTGTATATTGTTAAGTATGAGAGGTAAACCTGTATTGGTACCAGTGTTTCCGCTGGCAACTCTCTGTTATTGCTGCCGCCATGGAGAAAAATACATTAGAAGTTATTAAATGCAACTAACTTCAGTTGGTTGAGTAATAGTGTGTAAGACGGAGCCTGCTGGATCATAGTTCATAAAAATGCAGCGCAGTGACGATACAGACATTTCATAAGCTACACAAGACAGGTGTAACGCTGCTAATGAGTCAGCCGTCACTCTCTGAGTAGCCTAGCATAATGCTTCAGTCCATCACACTCCCTCGTGCCGAATATATATATAAAATATAATATATAAAAAATATAATATATATATATATAAAATAGATATAGATTAGATTTTTTTTTAATTCTATATATTCAAACTTTACATATATACAGCATGAAAATAGATAGATAGATAGATAGATAGATAGATAGATAGATAGATAGATAGATAGATACGTACAACTGAAAATATTTGTTTTTCCTATCACATTTCAGAGCTCTGAGAAAACTTGTAGGGCAAAGGCCCGACACATGGGACCAGCAACTAGATGCTGTGATGTTTGGTCTACAGACCGAAAAACAGTCAACCACCAAATCTTCGCCATTCTATATGATGTTTGGCAGGGAAGCCAGATACCCGTCCCAGATCCCTGAGGAGTACTTGGTATTTTTTGTTGCAAGTGATTGCTTTGACTTTTTGAAAGAATTTGTATTGATATGTCATACGTTATGATATTGTATACAATATTATTTTTAAAAGGTGGACAGCAGTGTGGAGAGTGCTGTGGAGAATGACAGCCCGACAGAGGACATTATTAATATTAGTGATGCCCTGCAGGCTGCTCGACACACCACTGCCACAAGCCACATCAAAAACCAAAAGACCACAAAATCAAATTTCAAGGTGGGTGACAAAGTGTGGCGGTTGAATGTGAGAAGCCAGCAGCGAAAGGGAGGAAAGTTGGAGCCTGACTTCTTGGGGCCTTTCAAAGTCATAGCTCTACAGGACAAGAGTGCTGATCTGGAAAGTGAGGGAGGTCGTGTTTTTCCTAAAATCAACACCGACCACCTGAAAATACACATTGACGAAAAGGAAAGAATACCACATAAGATCCTCAACTCCACAGGGATAACCTCAATCTCTGCCTCGATCCCTGCCTCCACTCCCACCCCTGCTTCATCCTCCACCCCTACTTCCACCCCCACCTCTGACTCCACAACCATCCCTGCCTCCACTCCTGCTTCAACCTTGAGCTACACTGTATCAGCTACCACTGATAAATGTATGTCTTTCTTTCACTCTACAATAGTGACAGCTTATCAAACAGTTTGTCAATTTGAATTTATAGAAAGGCAATTGTTTTGGCATTATTAATGTGCATTAAAGAAATATTCGTAAGTAATGACATCTATTCATTGCAATTTATGTGATGAATATTGCACTATTCAATATGCTGTGCTTATGTATTTTGTTATTTTTCCTAGGTGTGATGGATGCATGGAAAGGAAAGAATCCATACATTCTTCTTTCCAAAGTTGGGCCCTACAAACAGTTTTATGCAGATATAGCAAGAACAGCCCCAAATATGCAGTTGGAGAGTGAGGTACAAGGTGTTTACATAGGGGATTCATGCAGTTATATATGCAGAAAACAGATCATATTTGATACTGTATGTCATTTCATCTCCGGTTATTAATGCCTACTTGGAGCTCCTGGTCAAAGAGCACAATGGGCGAACAAGGGAAAAGGCAATTGCTGTCGACACGTTTGCCATGACTGATGTTTGGAATAATAAAAGCAAACTGCGTAAAGTATGTGGAGATTTTACAGTACATATAGACTCAAGTATTTATTTATGCATCTTTGAGTTAGTCCTTCCGAGCGATGTATAAATATACCTTTTCTACCCATGTTTTTCTAATTTTAGCTTGATCCACTGATGTTCAAATTAATCATTGGCATTGTCAATAAGAACAACCACTGGATGTTGATGGTGAGTTAAAAAGTGTCATGGTTAGAAATCGTGCTTATGAGTCTGCATTTCAATATTCCCTCTGTTGAGCCTTTTCATGTGATAGCGTAGCATGTATACAAACTTCGCAAACATCGGCATGAAAAGGGTGAAAACCTATTAATGAATGTAAAAATAGCAAGGTGTACTTTCCCCTTTGTACAATAGGTTATGCTTCCATCAGAGAAGAGGTCGTTGTTCCTTGATCGTCTTGGAGAAAAGGCAAAGGACATAAAACATTGTCAAGGTGTGACAAGCTAATTGTATAACACACACACAAACACTGTAAAACCATGCTGTAAGTTATCCTTTACATATATCTATGTACTTTATTTCTGTTTTATTAAGAGCATTCATGAGACAAAGGGGACTCAATATCACAAAATGGTCATGTACCGCTCTCCCTCACCCTCTGCAAAAAGATGTGACATCTTGTGGAGTATTTGCATTAAAGGTTGGTACAGAGATTTAATATTAAAATGGTTGCATACCACCAAATTACAAAGTGTATCTGAAAAAGTGTAAGAATCGTGCACTTTAATGTCATTGTTTCATGTCTCTTGAGATAAAAAAAAAACACTGTTTATGTAAACTTGTGTGATTTTACCAAACCTTTATATTTCTTTTAATAGATGCTTTATACTAACACAAATACACCATTTATTTAGTTTGCAGAATGCATTTTAAAAGGGTAGAGCATCTCCTTTGGATCATCGGAAAAAAAAAACATTGAGGGACTAAGAAAGGTCATTGCAACCACTCTACTGGAAAACAGCAGTATGTTGGTGACATGCTGGAGTATTGCATGGATAGCTTATTTTAGTTCAATTGATTATATAAGTCCTATAACAACAGAAAACTGAGCTGTTATGGTTCTTTAATTTTGTCAGATGACCTCAGTGAACTCTGCCACATCTGTGGTAACGTGGAGGATGGCCACGATGAGACAGTTTTCTGGGTAGCCCAATTTTGTTGTTGTCAGTATAAGATTTCAAAAGATTTTAAAAGAGAAAGCCAATGGACACTGTATGTGTTAATTTATATCTAATTCTCTTTTGTAAAATTTTCAGATATCCTGTGACTCATGTCATCGGTGGTACCACCAGCGATGTGCCAAATGTATCACTACTGACAGTGACTACACGTGTGAGGCTTGTAGTGATTTGGCTGTAGTTTGAAGTTGTGTGTGTGTGTGTGTGTTTGTATGTGTGATTGTGTGTGTGTGTTTGTGTGTGTGTGTATGTTTGTGTGTGTGTGTGTCAGAACAAGTTCAGCTACATCGTTGTCTACATGTTGTGGTCATTGGATCGAAAATGATCCTTCATCAGCTGCATCAAATGAACAGCATTTGATGACACAGTTCATCATGGTTCATTTGCCTCTTCTGTTTCTGTGTTTCTTTACATGTGTGAGCGTATACAGCATGCTGTCATGCAACCACACAACAGTCATTTAAATATGTAGAAATGTAAATGATAGTGTTTTTGACATTACAGAGGTTATGAACGTTGTTACTACTGCATTACATTGTTGGATATTTGTCATTGTTTTTTTGTGTGAATAAACAATAACTAGTGTGTTGGTACATATATCATAGTGAGTGCTATATTTTTTTGTGGGACCTGCCGAAATGTGACAATCACACAATTTGCTATACTTGCATGTTATGAGGTCTACTAAAAGTCCCGAAAAGTTTGTCTTTGTCAGCCTTTGCAATCCTGAGTTATGGGGGTGCAGTCCTTTTTTGGCAGGGGTACCTATATATGGGACCTACATTTTATCTACAGAACACACACACAAAGCGACGCACGGGTCTGCTCCAGAGCTCCGTGAGTTTGAGCCTGAACCATGTAGACTGTTAACGTCACGTCACAGCAACACGGGAACTTAAACTTTGTGTTGCTTAAAACAACTAGGCTAATGAAATTTGGGGCTACAATAAAAACATTTGGGGCTGAAGCCCTTCAAAAGTGACCTGGTTAATATTGGTGCATATAACTATTTAGACTGACCAACATTGCCCTCTAGCGGCGTGCAGTCGTATTTCGGCAGGCAGTCTTTTTTCGGCACAACACCGGTGTCGCTCCATCTCTGATGAACAGACTAAGAAACGCTGTTTGGGATTCCCTGATCTGGATTCAGCTAACGGCTTCTCTCCTCACTGCTCCCGCTGCTCAGCACGGGCAAACAACAACAAACACCACTTCCGGGGGGACCGCTGTCAAAATAAAAGCCCCGTTATTCTAGTTTCACTTTTTTGTTTTGATTTCTTTCATGATGATAAATTGAATTACCTTTAGAAGCACTGTTTTACTGTTGTAACTTTTTAAACAGTAAAGATTATTAGAAAAACTGATGGATTGATTTATATTTATTTAGATATTTTCATAGCTTTTGTTTGATAACCTACATTTGATGTATTACTTGAGTTGAACACACACGCACACACGCACACACACACACACACAGTACAATAACTAAGTATTTGTACACGGTTACATTACAACACTGTTGGTTCCAAATGTAATCTTATGAACTTCTAGTTTGACTTAGTTAGTGTCTTATAAGAAAACAAAGAGCACTTCTGTAGCTTCATTACAGATGTTTGCATTAAAGAGGCGCTATGCAGTTTTGGCCATTTCTTCGCTGTTTTCTCGCTTTTTGCTCGCAGGTTTCTCTAAAGAGCTCCCCCTTCAGAATAGATATTTGGCAGCTCCTATGTTTACTTGTGTAAACCACTCGGGCAGTCTGCCGTTTCCTCTTTCTCTGTTCCTCCGACAATGCTTTCCTAGGGTTCTGCTTCTTTTTTGCCGGCTCAGCCATGACGATGAAAAACTCCATCGCTACGTTTTTAGCTGGTTCCTGAATGGGTGTATGTGTGCAGTGCCGTGAAGGAATTCGATGCATCGTGAATACCTGATATCTAGCAATACTTCCTGACATCGGCGGAGTGGGGGGGGGGTGGCTAATTGGGCTTAAGCCCCGAATGTTTTGTCAAAAGCCCCGAATCTTTTAGGTTTTTTAAAATAACTTCAACTTTGTTTCATTTCCTCTCTCAGTCTTTGTGACTGGAGCGGCAAAAAATGAAACAACAGCTCTATTACCGTGCGTGGTGGCGAACGGTAATGCATCGCGCATCACTCAGCTTGTTTGCCAACTGCCAATAAAAACTAACGAAGAAGAATATAAATCTTCTTCGTCTTTAACTTGTCATCAGGGGCTGGCTGGCTGCTGTCATGCATGCTTACTGCCTAACCGGCTTAAGTTATGGATATAACAACGTTTTTTATAGTACAGAACAGGAACACTAGTAACCATAGTAACAGACCTCAGCGGCCGGAGAGTGATTCAGAAGCAGCGTCAGACGAACCGCGGACAAGTGGTGCAGGTTTGGGAATCCGCTGTTGTAACACTTGAGTTAAGTGACTGCAGGCTCTCAAGTGTCACGAATTGAGCGTGACAGTCACTCATTTCTGTCTTTTGTCACGCACTCCCGCACACATTGTATTTCTCACGTGGAAAAACTATTTATAATAAATTGAATATGCCGCAGCGCCCAAAATGTCTCTGGCGCGCCGCTCTCACTATGGAACCGGCAGGAATCAAGCGCGTCTCCCCTGGAGTTGTTAGCATTGACATATATATAAGGTTGTTAGTCGAGCCTGCCGCTTTTCAGCCAATCAAAAACAAGAAAGGGGCTACACAATAGCTAATAAGATTTAACGCAACAACCAATGAGAAAAAGCAAAGAGCAGCGTACAGACACTTCCCTAAATATTCACTCATTCAGAGACCCAAACGGGGCTCTGTGTCTGTCAGACGGTCTGAGATCTACCCTATCAGCAGAGCAATCATGTAATGCACAGCAGATTATGGTGCAGGTAGATTATTTTGTGAAATATATTGACTATTATAACTTTATTTTTCTCAAAATATCACGACTCCTCAAAACTCAGATAACACAGATATATTTTGAATGTGCACAAAGTTTTGGACATGGGCAGAAATCTTGCTCAAAGAAATCTGAAATATTACAGTCCAGGGCTTTATTAATTCATTCAAATGAATTAATTTCATTGACGTGAATAATTTTCATGCACATTTAAGGAGGTTACTTCCTCAACAAAAGATGCAAAAGAAAAGGGAAGAGTAAATGATGTGTGCTGACTCAGATAGAATTAGAAAAGCTGATCTACAGGAGAATAAATATATGAAAGCAATACAGAATGCCTGAGAGCCTTACTTCCATATATTCCATTATGTTTTTATATTTGGATTATAATCTATGTTTACCTTTTACATAAAGATTTCCAGCATCAATTTATTCAGAAAAAGGTATAAATAGGTGCATACAAATTCACCAGAATGCAGGAAATGAAGAGTTTAATGCTCAAAATGTTCTGGGGAGGACCCCCATACTACCCAACATCATAAGTCACCATGCAAAAATTGAATAAATACTTTGTATTTGGTTGAATTGTCAGTGCCATGTGTCAAATCTTTTGTTGTGTAAATCTGAGCAATTATTAATAATAACAAAAACACTAATAATAATATTAATGAAACAATCCTATTCCTTTGCATCCTTATGCATTCTATTATCTCAAAGCCTGAAAAATAGTGCATTTAGCTGACGTAATTGGGAAAAAAATCTCCACCGGGGGAGCATGCACCCGGACCCCCTAGGTTTGGGCTAAGCCCCGAATGTTTATATCGTCTGGCTCCGCCCCTGCTTCCTGATGCTCGCAGGCGCTAGGGGGGAGCTAGACGACCCCCTTGAAAAAACATTCAACTTGAAAGAAGTCCTATGACCATTCCAATAACTAGGAAGCTGTTCAGTTAAGGTAAATTAAGCTTGAAAAAGCTGCATAGTCCCCCCTAAAATCTTTATATTCCTGCGTGTTTTTTAGAGGAAATCTGAAACACTTCCGGACTTTTATTTTGAAGCTTAGCAACTATTCTGCACCGGAAGCTATAGTTTTTACTGTGGCCACTTCACATTTTGAACAAGATGGCGTCTAGCAGAAAGGTGTGTTAGCAGAGTATCTTTGTTGTGTTGAGAAAGAGGTAAAATGTGTAAAGTCCAGATGCTGAGAGCGTTGGTGGAGCAGCGACTAACTGCGGCTGCTGAAGAGATATTTGGGCTGTTTGAAAGAACGATAGCAGAGTACGAGGAGGAACTTTGTCGTTCAAAAGAGGAGAACGAGCGACAACGGGAGCTACTGGACGCTGTTTACAACCCTCAGCTTCGGCTACACAGAGCAGGTTTGGTCATTAAACCTTCACTTGATCTTTCTCTCCTTGCTGTGATCTCTTCTCTCAGCAACGATATCACAGGAAGTATTTAAATAAGCATTTGTTCTTAAGATCTATTATAATCTTCGCTCTTTAACAGGCCTTCGCCTAACCCACCAGACTCCATGTAAATAATCAGTACTTTTATCATCATAAAACACACTGCATTCAAAGTGGACAGAAACACAATAAAACTATCAAAAGCCGTCTTGGTTTGTCTTTCCACTGTTCAACAATCACCACTCTGGTTTGGTTGAAATAAACTCTTAATTCACACATTTACATGTGGAAATATGCTGGCTCTATACACGCTAAAAGTACTGATTATTTACATGGAGTCTGGTGGGTTTGGTGATGGTGATTTCGGGGCTGTTTTCTAGATAAACAAAGGTTCTTATTTAATAGGTATTCCAATTGGACTGTATATGTGATTGTTACATAGTAGTGATGTTCGCCTTGGAACACAACAGCACAGTATTGTAACCACTGAGGTTAAGTGTGCGTGTGTGTGTGTGTGCGCGCGCGTGTGCATTTGTCTTAAGGGTGCAAGATATCGACTCAATATCGTTATCGCGATATCACGTTGCACGATATTATACCGAAAGTCTCGCGATGATTATGCAATATTTTGTTTGGTTGTATCCCGCCCAACATGTACCCAAAGAGTATAGAAGCAACAAGAGGCAAAACTCAATAGAATGTTGTGTTGCATTCAGTCCAAGATGGTGGAGCTGCACTCAGTAGAATGTTCCATTGCAAGCTGCAGCACAACGTTCTATTGAGTTTAGCCTCTTGTTACGTCTATACTCTTTGATGCACCTCAAAAAATACACATCACTTGGTAGCGTTACATTTCCCCCGACTCATGGACTCACTGGTTCTCCTTCTCCATAACAACATGAAATCAAGGAGAGGGTTAACTTTTCCTGCTCCAGATTTCCCACCGTGTTCAGAAAGAAAATGGGGAGACACTTTATTTCTCTCACTATAATGTTAGAGTCGCTACTCACTCCGAAGAAAATCGCCGTCTTCCTCGCTCTGCCACACACAAACACACACACACACACACGCTGGCTCAACGCACACACCAGCGGAGAAGTATAAACATCAGCTGCGTGGAGCACCTTATTTCGGTGCCGCTTAAATGCCTGCTCTTCTCTCTGATGCTCCGAAAACGGACGTTAGAGGGAACTGAAACATCCCCGCACGGGACGCCAGTTAATGCTCCACTTGGCAGCAGGTAACGTTAGCCTACTGTTAGCTAGCAGCTGGAGTAAACACGGTTAAATTCTGACAGCTAAACGGTGTAAGTGTGTCTGTATTTCACTGGAGAGGATTGTAACACCAGGCTGTGGCTGCCATTGTCTGAAAAACAACACAGACTCAGCCTGGCCTCGCCAGCTTCATGCTGCATTCAAAGTAATTGTAAAATTCCCTTTTCCCATCCAGTGGTTTTGTCATTAACAGGAATTTACTGGTGAAATAAGTTAATCTTATAAGTCAGGGGTCGGCAACCTTTTTGATATGAAGTTCCTTTTCAAAATGTATGGTTTATTAGTGTGCCATGTCAACATTAAGTTTAGTTATGACATCACATCAAAATGTAATATCCAGGAAATCTGTAATTTTATTCCATAGCAACATTTGATAATATTTATTTCTCATAATCAGGACCTTGCAATTATTATTATTGTATATTATTATTATTATGATTATGGAAACATGGTTTTAGTATGCAGCGTCCTGATTGGTGGAAAATGGGCTGACAAAAATATCACTGTCAAAGAGCCTGAAGCAAAAAGTTGTGGAAAAGCCCAGCTTTAATGATGAATAAGCAGGTCCTGTATGCCTCATTTTCAATGAAACGATGCTGTGGCAAAATAATAACACAACCAGCATCATTATTAAGAATGAAGAACACGAACATAACGATTGCGTCGTTCACGTGCATATTAAGTAGCTACATGTATTTGTTTTGATCTTATAATGCATCCATATTTAGGCTACCGCTCCAGTGGTAGAGATTCCCTTTAAACTAAGATAAACCGACTACAAACCGATAGCTTTTGTTTTAGCTTGTTTTGTGAAAAAATGCTATTTGAAGAGTAGAGCTGTGTTTGCTTAAAACAGCGCGCTGGACAAGAGTGTACTGAGCAGACAGAGCAGATTGAAATATCGCTTTCTAGTGGCCAACTGTGGTGCCGCCTCACGTCGGCACTTCTAACATACCGCAGAGACTACAGCCAACGGCCAAGTATGACGTACAGTACAGGCCAAAAGTTTGGACACACGTTGTCATTCAATGAGTTTCCTTTATTTTCATGACTATTTACATTGTTGATTCTCACTGAAGGCATCAAAACTATGAATGAAAACATATGGAATTATGTACTTAACAAAAAAGTGTGAAATAATTGAAAACATGTCTTATATTCTAGTTTCTTCAAAGTAGCCACCCTTTGCTCTGATTACTGCTTTGCACACTCTTGGCAATCTCTTGATGAGCTTCAAGAGGTAGTCACCTGAAATGGTTTTCCAACAGTCTTGAAGGAGTTCCCAGAGATGCTTAGCACTTGTTGGCCCTTTTGCCTTCACTCTGCGGTCCAGCTCACCCCAAACCATCTCGATTGGGTTCAGGTCCGGTGACTGTGGAGGCCAGGTCATCTGGCGCAGCACTCCATCACTCTCCTTCTTGGTCAAATAGCCCTTACACAGCCTGGAGGTGTGTTTGGGGTCATTGTCCTGTTGAAAAATAAATGATGGTCCAACTAAACGCAGACCGGATGGGATGGCATGTCGCTGCAGGATGCTGTGGTAGCCATTCTGGTTCAGTATGTCTTCAATTTTGAATAAATCCCCAACAGTGTCACCAGCAAAGCACCCCCACACCATCACACCTCCTCCTCCATGCTTCTCGGTGGGAATCGGGCATGTAGAATCCATCCGTTCACCTTTTCTACGTCGCACAAAGACACAGCGGTTGGAACCAAAGATCTCAAATTTGGACTCATCAGACCAAAGCACAGATTTCCACTGGTCTAATGTCCATTCCTTGAGTTTCTTGGCTCAAACAAATCTCTTCTGCTTGTTGCCTCTCCTTAGCAGTGGTTTCCTAGCAGCTACTTGACCATGAAGGCCTGATTCGCGCAGTCTCCTCTTAACAGTTGTTCTAGAGATGTGTCTGCTGCTAGAACTCTGTGTGGCATTCATCTTCTCTCTAATCTGAGCTGCTGTTAACTTGCGATTTCTGAGGCTGGTGACTCGGATGAACTTATCCTCAGCAGCAGAGGTGACTCTTGGTCTTCCTTTCCTGGGGCGGTCCTCATGTGAGCCAGTTTCGTTGTAACGCTTGATGGTTTTTGCGACTGCACTTGGGGACACATTCTAAGTTTTCGCAATTTTCCAGACTGACTGACCTTCATTTGTTAAAGTAATGATGGCCACTCGTTTCTCTTTAGTTAGCTGATTGGTTCTTGCCATAATATGAATTCTAACAGTTGTCCAATAGGGCTGTCGGCTGTGTATCAACCTGACTTCTGCACAACACAACTGATGGTCCCAACCCCATTAATAAGGGAAAAAATTCCACTAATTAACCCTGACAAGGCACACCTGTGAAGTGAAAACCATTTCAGGTGACTACCCCATGAAGCTCATTGAGAGAACACCAAGGGTTTGCAGCGCTATCAAAAAAGCAAAGGGTGGCTACTTTGAAGAATCTAAAATGTAAGACATGTTTTCAGTTATTTCACACTTTTTTGTTAAGTACAAAATTCCATATGTGTTCATTCATAGTTTTGATGTTTTCAGTGAGAATCTACAATGTAAATAGACCTGAAAATAAAGAAAACACATTGAATGAGAAGGTGTCCAAACTTTTGGCCTGTACTGTATGTTCTGCGCACACAGCACAAAAACAGCTTTACAAAGACAACCCAAAATACAGAAAATAAGCATCTCTCAACACTAGGGGTGGAATGGTACACAGAAGTCTGTCAGGTTCATACCTCGGTTCAGACATCACGGTTCGGTTCGATACAATGGAGGGAAAAGCAAAACAAAAATGCAGAAGGCAAATTTGTTTTTTATTGTGCATGTCTCAGGCTGTACCACCTGGTGTCATACAGTTTCTCCCCTGTGCAAGCTGCAACAGCCTTTAGTGTGTCAAGTAAACCATAAGTACCCCACATCATCTCCAGACTCCATCTGTAACTTGTAAACAAAATAAGACAATCAGCTATAAAACTGGAAATACAGCATCTCTTTTTTTATATGAAAGTGCAAATAATATACAGTATATAAACATTAATAACTACAACAAAAAATATGTGGACGGGATGGCATGTTGTAACAAGGTTCGAGTACATGCATCAAATACTTGAAGCCCTATTTGTATTTAAAGGCTGGTTAAGCACTGTAGGGAGGAGAAGTTGGACAGTGGGTCGCCACCACTCGCCATACTTGTCCTTTAATGCTGCTATCTCTGACTCACTCTCTCACTGGACCGTCGACCTGACAAAAAACTGCATGTAGGCGGAGCTCGGCTAGCTTCATTGCTAAGGCGGGGCTACAGATTAGGTGTCCCTAGAACCCGCGTATCTCACAGTAGTTCCACATTACATTAGTTCTGCATTACATTAATTAATTTGCACGCAAGTTTTATTTATTTTTATACCGCGTATTCTCCGTGTAAATTCATGTACCCAACCAAGATGCAACACAAAATACGTTCTTATATACATTAGACAGGTACCTACAGTATATAGTAAGCATATTAACTCCTTTCAGTGGCAGTTGCTAATTGAACAACCCTATCGGCTGCATTCTCCACAATAAGTGTAGCACAACCCTTGCACAACTAACATATTGCCCAATAGCCTACATATTGCACAAATGACACAATGCAGTGACATAATGCAACATTTACTGCCCTGACCATCTGGCCGCACACGGGAGGGGGTGAATTGACCGTTCGCAAAACCCCGCCCTCGAACGGTCCTCGTCCAATCCTAGCTCAGCAACTGTAACTAAGGAGAAGGACCCCCGTCAAACATTGCGATTTCAGCAAGATGGTGAAACGATGCGCCTATGGCACCTGCAAGTCTGACACCAGGTACCCCAAAAGTTTAGAGGGAGGGGACGTTTTTTTTCACCTTTCCAAAGCCCAAGACCCAAGCGGAAAGATGCAGACAATGGATTAAGCAATGTGGGAGACATCACTCGCAGCTAAATGCCTCGAAGATTAATAATCATAGCTAGCTACATATGTCTGCTCCAAGGTAAGTAAAGCTAGCGAGCTAACTCATGGCAGTTCGTGTAAATATGAAGCGTATTTTGTGGCCACAGCACGAAAAATGGTAGGGAGTAATATAAAAAGCCGAAAATCCGCGGCACGTCTCCCGGCGTTTGAGGCGCCCTTTCCCCGTAAATTTCTTCCTAAACCAAACCTCCGCCATCCCGTTATTGTGGCGCGTCCCCAGCGGGCCGCCTCGCGGGCACTTCCCGGCTTATGGAGCGACCTTTTCGGCCGCCTCCTGGCGTCCTTTCCCCGAGAAAATAACGTTACATTTACACGTAAAAAGTCTGCTGCATTACTCCAAAACCAATCACTTATACCAACAGATATGGAGCTCAACCCAGCCATGGCTATGTGTCTGGTTCTCAATTGTTTGACGGGCGTAGTAACAGTAACTAGGGGGCGTGGCTTTAGCGAACGGTGAATTACTAGCCCTTCTGACTATCATTCCATCTGACCTCCAAATCCGGGACCGAAATAGGAGGTAGAGAAAAAACCGTTTCTGCACTTGAGACACACAGAAGGTAAAGTTTATAATTTAATAACAGGTCTTTCTGATCATAATTTAACATTAATTGCAAGGAAACTGTCAAAAGCGCGTTACCGAAATTTAAATAAGGCTGATATTAATGAATCTGTACTCTATATCCCCAGGAAAGATATTGAGAAGTTTGATAATGAAATAAGACAGGTAAAGTGGTTTGAAATGGTAAATGATAAAGACAGTAATGTAGCTACTAGTGAGTTGATAGAGAAATTTCAACAGCTTGTTTTTAAACATTCTAAAGGAAAAAAGGTAAAGCCTAAAGGCAAAATCCCTCTACCTTGGTTAAATGATAATCTATGGAAATTGATGAGAACTCGAGATTCAGCATTAAAAAAGTCTCACAAAACGGGACTTACAACTGATCGTCTGATCTACAATGGACTTAGAAACAAAGTCACTAAGCAGATAAGACGAGCAAAAGCAACATTTTATCTGAATATAATTAAACAAGCAAAGGGTAATTCTAAACAACTTTGACAAACTAAGTGGAAAGATGCAAACTAAGAGTGGAATAATAGAGCTGAAAATAGATGACGAAAATCACAAAACTGATGACAAAAAACAGTTTCAAACTATTTTAATAATTATTTTATTGATTCAGTGAATGAAATTATCCAACATGTCTCTGGATTGCCTCATCGTTGTTCATCACCTCAGCCTTCCACTTATGATCATGAGGCTCTGTGTTTTAAACACATTGATTATTCTAAAACGGATAAAATAATACAATCCTTATCGAACTCAAAAGCTAAAGATTTCTGGGGACTTGATAGCTCTCTCATTAAAAAACATAGGGAGATTTTAACACCAGCTATTACATATATTGTGAATAAATCCATTGATGAGAGTATCTTCCCTAGTGTTTTTAAAACAGCAGTTATAACACCAATTCATAAATCAGGAAGCAAAAATGAAATAAGCAACTACAGGCCTATTAGTATATTGCCTGTAGTATCTAAAATTCTTGAGAAAGCCATGATAGAGCAGCAGATCACTTAGATTGTAATGATTTGTTGCACTCCATGCAGTTCGGTTTTAGACTCAACCATTCCACCGACGCAGCCTGCTGCTATTTGATAGAAAGTATCAAGGCCAACTTGGACAGAGGGGGCACGGTGGGTGCCGTGTTTCTGGACTTGCGAAAAGCCTTCGACACGGTAAACCACGGTGTCCTGTCTAAGCTCTCTAAGTATAATCTGTCCATGGAGACATTGCATTGGATACAATCATATCTTTCAGATCGGATGCAATGTGTGAGGGTAAAAAAATACATTGTCCTCTCTGAAGCCCTGCACAACTGGGGTCCCGCAAGGATCCATTCTGGGACCCTTGTTGTTCAGTATTTACATCAATGATCTTCCGGCTGCGTGCAAGGGCGTAGAGATCATCCTGTACGCAGATGATGCCGCCATCTACGTACATGGGAGGGATATGGAGCAAGTAGCTACTAAATTGTCCTCAGCCATGGACAAAATAAGTAATTGGCTTAAATCTTCTTGCTTAACACTAAACATCGAAAAAACTGTTGGAATGTATTTCGCTAAGTCCAACAAAGTTAAAGATATGCCTAACATCTATTTTAATGGACACAAAATTATTAAAATATCTAGGTGTCAATTTGGACCAAACTCTAAGTTTTAAAAAACATATTAAAAGAATGTGCAAGTCTATTAAATATAATATCTCTGTTTTTAGACACATTAGGAATAGTTTGACAATTGAAGCATCTTTCATGTATTTTAATGCCATGAACTCACCACACATCACCTACTGTTTGACCTGTTGGTCTCAGGCCAACGAGACTACACTCAAATCCCTCAGATCGGTCTATAATCAAGCGTTAAAAGTGCTTGATAGAAAAGCCCTTTGCTATCATCATTGCAATAGTCTCAGTAAATATAAAATATTAAGTTTTGATTCTCTAATTAGATATACAAACTTAAGAACCGTTTTTAAAATTGTTAATAATATTGCTCCACCCTCAATGAAAAAATTTGTAGAACTTTATTCTGAACATAAGAACAGAACATCGCGCTCCACTGCTCACAGAAATTGTGCTATCTTGAAAAGATCCTCTGCCTTTGCACAGACAGCCTTTTTATTTAAAACCATTAAACAATGGAATCAACTCCCAGGCAGTCTAAAGTTGTCTGTAGATTTGAATAATTTCTCTCGAAACTTAAAGAAATACATCCTTGATAACCAGCGATGTGAGCATCAGCACACTTAAAAGTTTACAAATGTAATATTGAGGTAAATGTTTTTGACTGTTGTATATATTTTAGGCTGTGATGGTTTTTTGATTAGTTTTTTATTTAAACATCTGATTAGTGTAATCTTGCATGTATTTCTTATAACTATTGACCGTTATTTGTAATATGTTTTAATATTGTGTGCACCTGCCCGGGGACTGCAGATGGAAACTAGCATTAGCTAACTCTGGAACAAAACATCTTTTCGTAAGATTAATGTATTTTGTACATTGTCCCTGACAAATAAACTAATAAAATAAATAAATAAAAGAAGAACATCAAGTTTGGCTATCAGGATTCATACATCAATATAGGGGTAACTAGTTAATGCTGCTAAAAACTAAATAAGTCAATAGTAAGATATGTTAAAAGATAAAAATGTGATTTTCTATTACAGGACATAATGTGCAAAAATAGTTATTCCAATAGTTTGAACCTGTTGTGTGTTTTATTTTTTTTTAGAAGGAACATTTAAAAGTCATTTTTGACCAGTTTTGACAGCTCTATGTGATTGATCAGATGAGATGAAAATGAAGGGGGCCTTGTGTGGGTTTGAATAAATTGATATCTTCTCACCTCGAGCTGAGAGCCTCTGGCTGCCTTTAGATCTGCTCACGGTCTGTACCGTAGCTTCTTGCTGATTAATGTGCGGGTACCCACCTCTACTGCGCTCTGTTCCTATACGGTGAGCCCTCAGCAACCTCATCTTCACGTCAGCAGGAGTAGGGAATCATATAGGGAGTGTGAATTAAAAAACCTGATGCATTGCACCCGATTGGCCTACTTTTTTTCTTGAGCTTTGCAGAGCCCACTCGTGGAGAAAACAGACCAGAATCTATGCATCCCTTCATGAAGTCCCAGTCACAAAAATTATACCTGCAAACTAGTTTGTTTTGAATGGGAAAATGTCATCCATGTGAATCGTGTAGATCCTAACAGTTTAAATTTTTTTTTTTTTTTTGGGGGGGGGGGTGTCCGAGACCCAGTGCTAATACGGCACCGGTGCCTTAACGACCGTTACCTACTGGACCAAATTGCAACTCGGATTTCGGTGCCACTGAAATGCCTACACTTCTCTCTGATGCTCCGAAAATGGATGTTAGAGGCAACCTAAACATTGCCGCATGTCATGCTAGTAAACACTAAGTTTACTAGCACATTTGGCAGCAGGTAACGTTAGCCTACCGTTAGCTAGCAGCTGGAGCAAACACGGTTAAAATGCTGACAGCTAAACAGTGTAAAAGTGTGTCTGTATTTCACTGGAAAGGAATGTATGACAGTGTGCAGCTGCTGTTGTCGGAAAAACAACACAGATTCACTTCAGATTCGCCTCGTGCTGCATTCAAAGTTATTGTAAAATACCCTTTTCCCATCCAGTGGTTGTTTTTGTTGTTTAACAGGAACTTACTAGTGAATTAAGTTAGTTATGTTATTGTTATTATATTTTTAATGAATTATATCATTTAGCCTTAGCAAAATAAAAAATAAAAATAATTGTCGTTTTCTGCTCCTTTTAAAAAAGAAATAAATATATGCACAGTTTTAAAAGTATCGTTTTAGCATCGGGGAAAATGTTGTGTTTTCCCTTTATTTTCTTCTCCTATGGGCGCGGGGGGTATAAAATGTGTCACCTTTTTCAGCCCTTGTGAGTTTGCAAGGTATGAAAAATAGTTAAGGTGATCGTAGCGGTTACATTTTAGATCTGATATCATACATATGTTCCAGCTCAGTGTTGTACTGCTCATTTTTATGCAGATGAGAGCATTCTGTTCACCACAAACCAGCCAGGCCTTCTCCAGGTTACAGTCCTCTTTCAATGACCTCCAGACCTTCCTGTTAAGTTTAAATCTTGTTCCCACTGTCAGTTACACTGTGAGTTATGAAAATGTCAGGGGTTGTGATTGTTCCTAAACGGATGCAAGTTGTTGAATGGTGCACTTGTCTTGGTTTTGCCTGACGTTCCAGTTTTCGTCAATTTGTGTTTCCTGCAGATGTTCAGCAACTGTTGGTGGTTAAAGATTGGGTTCCCCCTGAGCAGCAGGAGTGTAGCTCCAGTGTGGACCAGCAGGAGCCAGAGCCCCCCCCACACATTAAAGAGGAACAGGAGGAACTGTGGAGTAGTCAGGAGGGAGAGCAGCTTCAAGGGCTGGAGGAGGCTGATATCACCAAGTTCCCATTCACTCCTGTCCCTGTGAAGAGTGAAGATGATGAAGAGGAAGCTCAGTCCTCACAGCTTCATCAGAGACAAACTCAACACATGGAAACAGAAGCTGATGGAGAGGACTGTGGAGGACCAGAACCAGCCAGGAACTCGCATCCACTTTTACAACCAGAGACTGAAGACCAGACTGGAGACTCTTCTGAACCTGAGACTGATAACAGTGCTGATTGGAAGGAGACCAGAGAACCTCAGTCAGCTTTAAACTCTGTGAAACATGATTCAACATGTAAGAAAACCCTCAGCTGCTCGGAGTGTGGGAGAAAATTTGGCTTCAAGTCAGATCTGAAGAAACACATGAGAACTCATACAGGAGAAAAACCTTTTAGCTGCTCAATCTGTAAGAAATATTTTACACAGAGTGGATATTTACAACAACACATAAGAATCCACACAGGAGAGAAGCCGTTTAGCTGCTCAGTTTGTAATAAATCTTTTACACAGAGTGGATATTTACAACAACACATGAGAATCCACACAGGAGAGAAGCGTTTTAGCTGCTCAGTTTGTAATAAATCTTTTACACACAGTGGACATTTACAGTCACACAGGAGAACTCACACAGGAGAAAAACCTTTTATCTGCTCAGTTTGTAATAAATCTTTTACACAGAGTGGAAGTTTACAGAAACACATGAGAATCCACACAGGAGAAAAACCGTTTAGCTGCTCTGAGTGTGGTAAAGCTTTCACTGATAGTGGAACCCGGAAGACCCACATGATGACTCATTCTGGAGAAAAACCTTTCAGCTGCTCAGTCTGCAAGAGATCTTTTACACACAGTGGAGCTTTAAAGATACACATGAGAATCCACACAGGAGAAAAACCTTTTCGCTGCTCAGTTTGTAATACATCTTTTACACAGAGTGGACATTTACGGTTACACATGGCAGTCCACACAGGAGAGAAAAGATTCAGCTGCAGTGTTTGTAACAAAAGATTTGCCTGGCATTCTGATGTCAAAACACATAAATGTGTTGGTCCGATGGAAACCGAAGCTGATGGAGAGGACTGTGGAGGACCAGAACCAGCCAGGAACTCACATCCACTTTTACAACCAGAGACTGAAGACCAGACTGGAGACTCTTCTGAACCTGAGAGCGGTGACATGGAATAACATTTGTGCCTTTGACCCCTTGTGTTGACTTCGGGTCAAATCAACCCATTTTCAATTTTTTTATATCAGAAAATATGGGACATAGAAATAAGCGCTGAAAATGTAAAGAAGGAAAAAAAAAAAAAAAATGTCAAGGTTGACGGGAAGACAACACAAGGGTTAAGTCCAAGCAAAACTTCTCAAGCATCAAACAAAAATATGTATGTATCAACATCTAGATAGAAGATATATTGTGTGGTAGGAAAAAGTACACTCTTATTTTAAATATTTTATTAGATATTGTTTTGTCTTGTAATGTCTGTCATATGATCAATTGTAATCAAGAACTCAGACAAATGTAACCATCCAATATGTTTTTCTTAGTAAAGTATATTTAGCAGAATATGTTTATCTCTGTGTCAGGGAGACGGGAAGTGCAGGTTGAAAGCTATCTTTAGTTTAAACAAGGAAGATATGAGAGAGGTAGCATAGGGAAGTTAGTCTAGCATGGTGTTTCCTGTCAGAGCAGAGGAGTTTTCTCTTTGAAGCAAAGCTGAGATGGACATATTATGATCTGTATGAAACTATAAAAACTTGTGCATTGCTATGTTCCAAGGTAATATGATCAGTGACACCAAAATGATTAAGGTCTTTTGACATGTATAGTGTCTCCTCTGCCACTAATTACGCTGTGGTAAAGCTAATAAATTAAAGAAATATAATTGTTTTATATGACCGGTGTGGTACACCAGGACATGCTGAGTTACCCTCCAGGATGAAATAATGTGAAATCATTTGAAGTACACCATCTGTTGACTAGCACGTACGTTAGTAGTTATTGTCTGGGTCACAACGACCTAGGTGTAATTAAGAAAAGGAAGATGAGATGACTGTGTCTCCGAGGCAGCTCGGTTTGTTTGTTATAATGTAACAAATAAATCTGCATGGAGTGAACATTAAGGCTCTGGAGTCTTCATGGTGTCCTCACATAGAAATAAAATGGATACAAAGGCCATTGGTTTGCCGTGGTCATTTGATGGGTACGCAACAAAATGGCGATTGTTGTTAGTTGTCCAGTGACAATACACATCAGTGGGGCTGTAAACTGTGTTGAAGCTCGCTGGGAGGAGAGCCACCTGACGCAACTCGGGAGACGTTCTCGGAGGGAATGAGAGAGGCAGTGAGTCAGCGGACCGCTAACGTTAGACCCATCGGCAGTGAGTCAGCGGATCTCTAACGTTAGACCCATCGGCAGTGAGTCAGCGGACCGCTAACGTTAGACCCATCGGCAGTGAGTCAGCAGATCTCTAACGTTAGACCCATCGGCAGTGAGTCAGCGGACCGCTAACGTTAGACCCATCGGCAGTGAGTCAGCAGATCTCTAACGTTAGACCCATCGGCAGTGAGTCAGCGGACCGCTAACGTTAGACCCATCGGCAGTGAGTCAGCAGATCTCTAACGTTAGACCCATCGGCAGTGAGTCAGCAGATCTCTAACGTTAGACCCATCGGCAGTGAGTCAGCGGATCTCTAACGTTAGACCCATTGGCAGTGAGTCAGCGGACTGCTAACGTTCGACCCATCGGCAGTTAGTCAGCGGACTGCTAATGTTAGACCCATTGGCAGTGAGTCAGCGGACTGCTAACGTTAGACCCATCAGCAGTGAGTCAGCGGACTGCTAACGTTAGACCCAGCCACAACGGGCAGGCATGCAACCTCTTTTGAAAATAAAATGGGTCACCTACGTGATTTGTGCAGATCCAATAAGAAAAATATTTGAGGTGGTATGGGGGGTTGAGACTAGAGGGCATTAGAGCTGTTCTAATATAGGACATACATAGAACCTCAAAATCTCTTTCCTCTGCAAATCTCACAATTTGAAACTGCCTCTGAAAAACGGGCGAATCTGAACAAAGCTAAAAGTTGATGTCAACTTCCCAACTCTCTCATTTGGCTCTACCTTCTATCTTTGTAACGCCCCAAAATTTACATAGGCCACTAACTGATCTGAGGTCAATTAGTCTTCTAAATCTTGTTTGCGCAAATCTCAGAAATTTTATACATTGTTCATCTGCTGTTGCATTACTAAATTCACTTCTGAGAGTTTTTTATGCGAGAAATCAACTATATAAAGCTCAAATAGGGGCCGTTTTACAAAAATTGATGGCTAATTGCAAATTTAGTAAGACTATTTTGGAGTTCAGGAGCTCCACAGTTGGCTGTGACAAGTGCTGCAAATGCAGAAGTGCCTTAAACCTGCATTCTATCTGAATTCCAGCAGGGGGCGACACGTGCGGTTGCAAAAGGAGGTCGGTTTCTGTAGAAGTCTATGAGAAAGTGACCCACTTATCACTTGATTTACTACCTAAGTTCACATTTTCATGAAGAGTTTTTGGTCTCAATCGCTAGTTTTAAGTCTTGTGCAACACAGAATTATGTTAATTTTTTGAATTACGGTCTTGTTGATTTTAAAATCGGTGATAAAGCAGGTGGTGTTTTAGGGCGTGGCTATGATGTGATTGACAGTTTGCAGCCTGTCAATCATGACAGAGGTTTAGCAAAGCTTATCCAAGGCACGTAAACTTCATTTTGGAGTGTGACCAGCTTTCTTCGTAGTGACTGTGACACTTTGGTTGCCTAATAATGTCCTATTCAGCGTTAGGTTGGACGACAAGACACTCAAAGGAGTCGGCAGTTCAGTTTTTCCGGTAAGTAACGTTACATTTTTTTTAATTACTGTTTTTCGTTAGCTAACGTTAGCATCCCAATTAATATCAGTTAGCTAGCTAGATTGCACCTTGCTAACCAAGCTAGCGGGCTAACGTTATGCAGACCACATAAACGGATTCAAATATATATTTAACGTTATAGTCGTATACAGTAGGTATGCACAACGGTCTCGCCGGTGATCTATTTTTAACGTTAAGCTTTTTCACGTTAAGCGTTTTAGAATGTCCCTGTCGTAACCTTTGTTGGTCATTTCCTTCGCGAGCTCCTGATAAATGATGCCGTTTCTTAGATTTTTGCTATCTAAAATAGCTGTTATATTTTTCTGGTAAATTAAATTAAAAATGTATCTCGTTTCGTTTGTCCACTTACATCTGTTTTTGTTGACACCTGTCATGTGTGCAAACAGAGCGGAAATACTGGGCGGAAATTAACTGAAACTTTTTTTTTTAAACGTTTTATTGCGGGTTGCAACCATAAAATGACCTAAAACTTAATCTCAATTAATTATTTATTCGGCCAATAACGTTTCCATCAGTGTTTATCGCATAAGCCGTAAATTGATCAAGAGAAAATCCGATGAGACCGAACGTATTTTCTTTGAGTCGATATTCATGAAATTCAATCGGATTTTACTGTTTCCATAAGGCATTTTTAATTCGATATCACTTCATTCGGATAAAAACGGGTCGATGGAAACATAGCTACTGCCAAGGATGGAAAAACCCATTGTCATAGTGAGGAAAGTATCATATTTAATGAATAAATGACTTAATTACACACAGTTATTTGAAAATGCATTATTACCTCGGCTTAGTTTTACAAAAACAAAAGTCCTATAAAGGTAGAGGGGAACGTGTGTGTCTCTGTCTGTGTGTTTGCGTGCTAAGCTCAACCAATCAGCGTGCAGCTCATTGAAGTATTCATGAGCAGACCATACAAGGCAAAAAAGCTCTCGTTTCAGTCCAGTCCCATTTAACAGCATTAGCATTAGGGCCAAAAAAACAGCAAAAGAGTCATTTTCAGCCCAACCAATGTTACAGACCCTATTAGGAGACCTTAAGGAACAGCGTGAAATACCCTATATAACCATTCACCCCTTTCA
Source organism: Perca flavescens (assembly GCF_004354835.1). Classification (NCBI taxonomy): domain Eukaryota; kingdom Metazoa; phylum Chordata; class Actinopteri; order Perciformes; family Percidae; genus Perca; species Perca flavescens. The sequence goes on from NC_041337.1 coordinate 1,802,953, forward strand.
AACCATTCTGAATTAAATTTTTAACCATGTGGTGTTATTGCTAATTGCTAATGCAAATGTCTAACCCTAACCCGCAAGCTAACAAAACCATTACATGTAATGGTAGCTAATGTTAGCTTAAAATCAAAGCCTGATATAGCTAACGTTATGGTGCAAATTCATATAAACCCTATATTTGCACGGGGATTAAAATAATTTTGGGACCGCATGCATGTTGTGCGTTTCAAAATCCACTAAGTAGGCAAGGAGAGGATTTAAAAGTTTAACAAGTATTTATTTAAGTAAAATCATAAGAGCATAAACGTGTACACGGGTCGGAGTCGAGCAGGCACACAGGCTTCTCTCATCAGACTGAATTTTCTGGCTTATACATGAATTCATATATCAGTCTCTAAGAGCATTTTGATTTGTTTATTAAAAGTTGGAGGAGTACCGTGGTTTAGACTTAGCGTCCCCTGGTTGGTGCACAGACTGGTCCCAGTCTTTTGGCACACGCCCTCTTCATCAGCTGTTAAGCAGACTTTAGCTATGCTGATGGTCAGAAAGAACAATGCGCCGCTGTTGCCTGTCACAGGTTGAGGAGTAACTTATTCTCATGGTCAAACTGATATCAAACTGATATTAACTTTGTTGCTGCACTCTTGTTGCTTTCTGACCACCGTCATACAGTGCTGCTGTACAACAGTACAACAGTATCCTTTTCTCATTTTGCATAACTAAGCTGTCACAGTGCTCTTCCACTAAACACACAACTATAATTCAACTATGATTTGTATCCTCATAAAGCATAGCCAGCTTGACTGATTATTTTTATTTCTTACCGATCCCCCTTTTCACACCTCAGGTGTGAATACTACTAAGCTTAGGATTATATGGCCCTCAAACTGGTAAATAATTGTCCGCACTAGGGGAAGAAGAAGCAAGATTAATATAGCATAGCATTACATTGTTGATTCACTTCCTTCATTGTCCGAATCAGTCTCATCACCATCCTCCATCCCCAACAGGGGCATGGAGTAGGCTGGAGGAGCATCTTTCTGGGGATCTTTTTTGGTCAGAGCCACATCAATCCATCTGTTCACCAGAGTGCGACAACAAGGGATGCAACAGCATCCACAACACACCAATATGCCCACAAACACTGCCACGGACATAAGCATGGAGAGCACAATTGCTTTGTATTTGCCAAAAATGTACTCCAGCCAACTGGTGATGGGGTTTTCAGCCACACCCGAGTTCTCTGCTAGTTCATTGGCTAGAGAGGTCAACCCCTCCAAGGCTCTAGTGATGCTACCATCCGGGGCAGTATTATTGGGAATAAATGTACAACAAGCATCTCCAAACATGTGGCACACACCCCCTTTTTCTGCCAACAACATGTCCAGTGCCATACGGTTCTGAAATGCCATGAGTGAGGAGGCGGATAATTGTTCGGACACCCCTCAGGCCATCCCTAGTCCGGTTCAAAAACTTCTGCTGGTTGTAGTATATATAATTTATCCAGTCCACATTCTTGTTTGTAGTTATCCAGGGCAGTATAGACTCAAAACCCTTTGCTATCTGATTCTGAGCTTTGAACTCCTCTGGTACACCCCTTGGTATTCCAATTGCATCTATATACACCCTACTATATATAGACCCGAACGGGGTGCTTGGATCTCCCCATGTACCAAAACCCAAGTCAGTGTCTCTTTTAGCCCTCTTCAAGGAATGTTTGTGGTAGGTAGACTGTACTGTCTCCTCTAGCTTCCCAGCGCTAATAGGAAGCATGGTAATTGGCAGTAATAGGGACACTAAGGCGCAGGTTCCCCCCCATTTAGCAGGTAAGGATGGTCTAAGGCGGGGCTGTGTCCCACACATCCACCAGACATCAGCGAGTCCCTTACTCTGATTGTTAAACATCGACTGTTTGACATTGGGAACGAACGAAGATGTGTTGTAAGTGTACATACAAAACTTCTAAGGTAGGTGTCCCACATTCATGGTAGAGCTGTTGGGTTGTGTGATGCAAGTATAGTTACCAGGGTAGGGGACCACTCCTGGAGGCGGTTGTATTGCACGCACTCTGGGATACAGGAGAGACAGGGTCCTGCAGACATCACTTTCCATGGTCACATCACTGTAAAGACTTAACATACAATTATAACCAATAAGGTCGTCCACAGGTGAGAGTGGGAATGGTACGGTCCCCAAATGAGGTCTTGCTTTAGCACAGATAACACAGTCAGACGTTTTATGCGTTCTAGCAGTATATTTCATCATTTTGAGCCACGTGTTACCTGAGGGTGTGAAACCAGTTTCCATCTCCAACCTTTCCTCAATGGTAAAGTCCTCTAGGTTCAAATATTTCACTAATGGCCCTTTAGAGTCTTTCAGGACACCCATACCTGTGTTCATTGCGTCAACCTGGGAAGTAATGGATGTGGACGGTGTACTATTACTCCATGGGTCTGTGACTCGAATGATGAACTGTCCTAATGGATCTTTCCCTTCAGCATACAATCCCATAACAAAAGTCCCTGCATCCTCTGGTTTTGGATCCTTCAACGTCACATATATAGGATTACATTTCTGTTCCTGGCATCGTCCTTCCTGCTTTCTACCTACACTCAGTCTGGATTTCAGGTCCCTATGTGTTATCGTAAGGTGCATTGTATCATATGGTTCACATCCCACATTTCCCCAATCTGAGCCTGTGTTAGCTATGGCACACTTCCAACTGCTACACCACTTGTCTGAGTTGGTCGTGACGCATATGTATATGACTTCCTCTCTTCTGTCTTTGGTGGTGCATGGCACTATGTCGCATAGGTCTAATAGGGCTGTGCTTGTGTGTCCCCTAATAAATGACAATGTGATCTGTCCCTTTTGTTCTAGTCACCTGAACCTCCCTTCTTCCTCTGTCATATTTGGTATCTATGAACCAAAATAACAACATAACGAGTATGGCTGTAGATATTAGCATACCTACCCAGACCTTCCATGTGCATCCATAGTAGTATTTTTGTCTGGGTTCACTCCCTTGGCCTGATTGCCTAAGTTTGAACGGGAGCGGCATTGTTGATCAAATCAGCTCTAACTTCCCTCAAATCACGGGAAGGTGTAGGTGCTGGGGCACAATGTGTCAGGTGGTGCCAAGCAGCTCCTGCCTGGCCTTTTACTTGGACGGAGTGTGAGGTAACCTCCCTCACTTCGTACGGTCCAAGCCACCTGGGCTTGGTCCACTTTCTCTTGTGGACATTCACTCGCACCCAGTCACCTACCTTGACACTGCTCCGGGGCTCCTCTTCTCCCGGGGTCTGTGCTCTGGCGACCTGTTCAGATAAAACTGAAGTAAGACTGGTCAATGCCTTCATTTAGTCATCATATTCTTGTTTACACACATCCAGGGATGGCATATGACCTCCATCCCTGGGTGGGCCTGGCATTTTTCTTCCAGTCAGTAACTCATGAGGAGATAAGTGTGTGTCAGATCCTGGGGAACTGCGCATGGACATAAGAGCTAACGGCAGTGCTTCTACCCATGTTAGTTTTGTACCTTCACATGCTTTAGCGATTTTTCTTTTCAGTGTCTGGTTGGCCCTCTCCACTAATCCCTGTGATTGTGGATGATAAACTGACCCATATCTGTGTATGATCCCTAATGCCTCTTCTACTTTCTGTAGATGTTTGATAGCAAAATGAGATCCATTGTCTGATCTTATTGTGCATGGTACGCCATATCTGGGTACTACTTCATTTTTCAGCCATTTTACAACTGTCTGTGCTGTTTCATCTTTACTTGGCATCGCTTCAACCCATTTTGTGAATCTGTCTGCCATTACAAGGAGATACCTTTTTCCCCCTACTCTGTTCTCTGGCCCCATATCTGTGAAATCTATGGTGATGTCTTGAAAGGGGGCTTTAGGCACAGGGAATTTTCCTGCTGGGGCCTTGAATGGTTTCTTGTTATTGTGTTTGTTGCATGTGTCACATTCTTCCACAAAGTTGGTGATGTTGTCTGACATCCATGGGTGCCACCATAGTTCTTTCATGTTTGTAAGGGTTCTTCTGGTTCCCTCATGGGTGGGTCCGTGCATGGTTGGGAACAATAGTCGACATAGCTTTGCCGGAGCCACTATGTGTCCAGTGTGTGACCTCCAAATGCCGTCTTTATCCTTGCATGCTCCTTTTCTCTGCCATTCTGAATGTTCATATGGTCCGGCCTCTTCTTGCATGTCTTTCATGTTTTCTGTGGTTAGTTCTGTTGGTCCTCCCTCTGGTTGCAGTGTCATTTCTCTGGGAGTGTACCCTCCAACTTCTTTGGCTCTTTGGTCTGCTGCTTCATTTCCTTTTGCCACCCTTGTGTCTGCTTTGTCACGTCCTTTGCACTTCATTATTGCCACTGCTGCTGGCGCTTTTACTGCTTCTAGTAGGGTTACCAGTTGATCCTTGTGCTTGACAGGAGTCTTGCTGGTGGTCAGGAAATTCTTCTTCTGCCATTGTGGTCCATCTATATGCACTGCTCCATGTGCGTATGCTGAGTCTGTGTAGATATTGACCCTTTTCCCTTCTGACCACTGCAGTGCTTTTGTGAGTGCCAATATTTCAGCCATTTGTGCTCATGCAGGTTGTGGTATTATTCCTGAGTCCACTTCGGTGTGTGTACCGTCTGCGTGTTGTTCCATCACCGCATAAGCAGCCACATTTCCATTTTCTCCTTTGTAGCAGCATCCATCTGTGTACAGCCAATGTTGTGCATCTGGCACGGGTTCGTTTTTCAGGTCTGGCCTGAGTTTCAGTTCTTGTGCTGCCACTTCTTCACAGCTGTGGGGTTTTCCGTGTCCCATTTTGTCTTCCAAATTGATGGCTGAGGTTACAAAAGTGATGTGGGGTTGTCTCAGCTCCTTCTGTATTTTCAGTTTTCGTTCAGTACTTAACGTGAATGCATTGCTCTGCAGGAATGCGGTCACTCCGTGGTCCGTGTGGATCTGCAATGGGTGATGCATGACCAGGTGGGTAGTTTTTTGGACAGCTTTCGATAGTGCAGCCAGATGTTGAGCACAGGATGTTTGTCCTTGTTCAATAGTGTCCAATTTCGAGCTGTGGTAGGTTAGCATTAACCTGTCTCCCCCTTTTTTCTGGAAAAGAGCGGCATGAACATGTCCGTTCTTGACAGAAACATCAAGATGAAATGGAATGGTGTAGTCAGGTGCAGCCAATATGGTGGCTTGGGAGAGTGCTTCCTTAGTGAGGGAGAAGGCAGTTTCAGCTTCAGGAGACCATTGGAGGAGAGCATTTAGGTTTCTGTTTCCAGCTTCAGCCACTAGGTCTCTGAGTGGTTGGATGAGGAACTTCTTCAGTGGCTTTCGATACCTGTAGCTTCAGAGCTGTTTTGGTCAATTGCTGCATCTCTTCATCATCTTTGACTGTTTGTTGGCAATGTAGGTCGGTGTGATGGGAGATGTGTGCCAACCATTGTTCTTCTGGCAGGTGAGCTAGGCCAACGGTGAGTTTCAGTTGTTTTTGCACTGGCTCAGGCAGACCAGCTATGCATCTCTCTCTCCACAGCAGGATGGAGGCCTTGGAGCGGTCATACTTCTCTCCCCAAGCTGACCTTCATAGAGATTTAGCCCTGTTAAGATAATCAATGGGGTTTTCGCCTGGTTTCAGGGTTAGGCCTGTCATGGCTTCTGGGTTGGCCTTGATGGGATATTTATCACGAAGCCCATCCCAGACAACTCCTCTATTCACTTCCAGTACACCTCTCTTTACTGGCACCACAGGAGCTTGAACCACTGTTATAGCCTCGTAGGATGGAGGTGCTGTTGGTTGTGGCAGGGAAGGGTACATGCTGGCAGTGGCTGTGGTTGGGTTATTATTAGTCTTTTCTGGTACTACTTCAGTTGTGCCACCAGATGTTGCCAACTTATCATTTTTCCTTTTCAGTTTACCCAGCAGTTCAGTCAGCCCCCTTGTGACATCTTTCTCCACGGCTTTGTTTTGTTTACGCCCCCATGCAGGCCCCCACCTACTACTCCCTTTTTCTTTCCATTCTGTGTCTGCCACTCGTGCCTGACTCTCTGCTCTGATATTCAAAGTTCTCAATACACTCATCTCTCCCTATGTCTGCCAACAGTCCTTCCTTTTCCCACTTACAGAGTATCTTTTTCCCTGTCTCAACCCATTGTTTCTGCTGCCCCCCCGGTGCTTTCTTCCCCAGTTTCACCAACAGAAAAGCTTTCAGTTCTTCCATTTCAGCACTGTATGCACAATCTTTCACTTCTTTATGCCATGATACAGCTCCCAACAGCACCCGAAACACACTATATATAAGAAACCATATATATTTTCAACAAACAATTGTCTCTGCTTTTCAAAGTGTCAATTTGACTCTGTAACGTCAGTCTGTCTCTTGTCCTGCTGTATGTTGCTCTCAAAATCTGAGTCTAGCTCTAAACTCTCTTCGTCACCACTACCTGTTACTGTTTCACTTTTTTCCTAAAGTATTCTCTCCTGTCCGTTCGGACACTTCACACAATGAACCTTCACTAGTAATTGTTTCTACTTCAAGCTGTGCCTTATTAATTTTATCCTCTTCACAGTATACCTCAAAATCAAACAGTGCTCTAGTAATTTTATTCTCTTCACAATATACTTCAAAATCTGCCTCCGTATCGAAATGTAAAACGTTTTCTGTCATTGCATTGAATTCACAATCATTGGCTTTTTACAGTATCTACCAACCAACCGATTGAATAACCAACCATTGGCTTTTTACAGTATCTACCAACCAACCGACTGAGATTCCTCTAATTAAGTCAAATTAAACCAACTCTCCAATTTTTCTAACGAAGAGCTTTTTACGGTGAATTCACAATCATTGGCTTTTTACAGTATCTACCAACCAACCGATTGAATAACCAACCATTGGCTTTTTACAGTATCTACCAACCAACCGACTGAGATTCCTCTAATTAAGTCAAATTAAATCAACTCTCCGATTTTTCTAACCAAGAGCTTTTTATGGTGAATTCACAATCATTGGCTTTTTACAGTATCTACCAACCAACCGATTGAATAACCAACCATTGGCTTTTTACAGTATCTACCAACCAACCGACTGAGATTCCTCTAATTAAGTCAAATTAAACCAACTCTCCAATTTTTCTAACCAAGAGCTTTTTACGGTTTTATTTCACCCAATGTATTCAACTTTCCGACCACTTGTAGATCAAAAGCTTTTTACGAGTCTTTTATAGCCAATTTATAGGTCTCGTCAGACCATTGAACCTTCGAAGGTTTACCTCTTTGATTTTAGTTTTGCCCAACTCTCCGATTTCAATGAACCAAGAGCTTTTTACAGGTCTAATTTAGATTTAATTTTTGTTGCCCAACTCCCCGGTCACGGTGGACCAGAAGCTTTTTACAGGCTAATTTAGATTTATTTTTTGTTGCCCAACTCCCCGGTCACGGCGAACCAGGAGCTTTTTACAGGCTAATTTAGATTTATTTTTTGTTGCCCAACTCCCAGGTCACAGTAGACCAGGAGCTTTTTACAGGCTTTCTTTAGATTTATTTGTTGTTGCCCAACTCCCAGGTCACAGTAGACCAGGAGCTTTTTACAGGCTTTCTTTTCACTCTGTTAACAGTTCTTATTTTGCAATTTCGTTTTACTGTTTAGTTTTCTTTTATACTCTTAAGATTTCATTCAATTTACCAACGGCACTCTTGTTCTTCTTCACTCAAAAATTTGGTTATGCTCAATGTGCAGAAGTTAGATATTAACAGGTCTCTGCTTACCTTATTTTTGACAGCGCGCTGTTTTGAGTGAAGGAAAAACTGGAGTCCGTCCTGTCTGCTCAATTCAGGGGAAAGTCCTCTGGCGCCACCTAGTGGATCACGTTGGGGTCACCACTTTGTGCGTTTCAAAATCCACTAAGTAGGCAAGGAGAGGATTTAAAAGTTTAACAAGTATTTATTTAAGTAAAATCATAAGAGCATAAACGTGTACACGGGTCGAGCAGGCACACAGGCTTCTCTCATCAGACTGAATTTTCTGGCTTATACAGTACATGAATTCATATATCAGTCTCTAAGAGCATTTTGATTTGTTTATTAAAAGTTGGAGGAGTACCGTGGTTTAGACTTAGCGTCCCCTGGTTGGTGCACAGACTGGTCCCAGTCTTTTGGCACACGCCCTCTTCATCAGCTGTTAGGCAGACTTTAGCTATGCTGATGGTCAGAAAGAGCAATGCGCCGCTGTTGCCTGTCACAGGTTGAGGAGTAACTTATTCTCATGGTCAAACTGATATCAAACTATTAACTTTGTTGCTGCACTCTTGTTGCTTTCTGACCACCGTCATACAGTGCTGCTGTACAACAGTACAACAGTATCCTTTTCTCATTTTGCATGACTAAGCTGTCACAGTGCTCTTCCACTAAACACACAACTATAATTCAACTATGATTTGTATCCTCATAAAGCATAGCCAAGTGCTGTTTATTACCAAAATGTACATATCATTAAAAAAGTGTTGCGTACAATACACATTGTCTAAGATACATTTGACATGTAGGAGTATGTTTACTTAATACTGCATGTCCTCAACTGAAGCATAGGTTCATGTACAAGCGCATATATTAATATAATTCATTGTGATCTACCATGCCTTTACTACACGTTTGTCTTTTACCACAGTCAACCTCTGCGTCATATACCGGGTCATGTAATATACCGGGTCGTTCCTCCACTCTGCATCAGATCATGGTCCAGACGGGCACAGTTAGTCTTGCTCATGACAAACCTTGCTATCTGTTGAGTCATTTGTGTATATGCCTGTCCTTATCCTTTCTCTTGTGCCTCAGCTGCCAAATCGAAATCCAACGATTATAGAAGTTATCTCACGTTAATGTGTCAGATAACGTTCATAATATTTGGCCATTGGGTTGGATTTGACCATTTTAAGTGGTTATGATGAGCAATATAGAAGAGGATTTTTTTTGGTGATGATTGATCGTTGTTTAGGTACATTAAACCACGTTAAGCTTTTTCACATTAGGACTTATAAAGCCAATGAGAACCGTGGATCCCCCCAGCCGCCCTGAAGCAGAAACGCTTTGTCAGATAACGTCCATAATAATTGGACATTTGGTTAGATTATTTGACAGTTTTCCGTGGTTATGATGGGTAATATGAGAGAGAAATTTGGTGATGATTGATCATTGTTTAGGTACATTAAACCACGTTAAGCTTTTTCCTCGCCATACGGCCACTGATGAAGAAAATATTAACGTGAGAGAACTTCTATAATCGTTGGATTTCGATTTAGTTTTTTTTTACAGGCATAAGAGTACATGACAAGATATGACCATGACAAATCTGGTGATGATTGATCGTTGTTTAGATACATTAAACCACGTTAAGCTTTTTCACGTTAAGCGTTTTAGAATGTCCCTGTCGTAACCTTTGTTGGTCATTTCCTTCGCGAGCTCCTGATAAATGATGCCGTTTCTTAGATTTTTGCTATCTAAAATAGCTGTTATATTTTTCTGGTAAATTAAATTAAAAATGTATCTCGTCTCGTTTGTCCCCTTACATCTGTTTTTGTTGACACCTGTCATGTGTGCAAACAGAGCGGAAATACTGGGCGGAAATTAACTGAAACTTTTTTTTTTTAAACGTTTTATTGCGGGTTGCAACCATAAAATGACCTAAAACTTAATCGCAATTAATTATTTATTCGGCCAATAACGTTTCCATCAGTGTTTATCGCATAAGCCGTAAATTGTTCAAGAGAAAATCCGATGAGACCGAACGTATTTTCTTTGAGTCGATATTCATGAAATTCAATCGGATTTTACTGTTTCCATAAGGCATTTTTAATTCGATATCACTTAATTCGGATAAAAACGGGTCGATGGAAACATAGCTACTGCCAAGGATGGAAAAACCCATTGTAATAGTGAGGAAAGTATCATATTTAATGAATAAATGACCAGCACTCTTAATTACACACAGTTATTTGAAAATGCATTATTACCTCGGCTTAGTTTTACAAAAACAAAAGTCCTATAAAGGTAGAGGGGAACGTGTGTGTCTCTGTCTGTGTGTGTTTGCGTGCTAAGCTCAACCAATCAGCGTGCAGCTCATCAAAGTATTCATGAGCAGACCATACAAGGCAAAAAAGCTCTCGTTTCAGTCCAGTCCCATTTAACAGCATTAGCATTAGGGCCAAAAAAACAGCAAAAGAGTCATTTTCAGCCCAACCAATGTTACAGACCCTATTAGGAGACCTTAAGGAACAGCGTGAAATACCCTATATAACCATTCACCCCTTTCAAACCATTCTGAATTAAGTATTTTGGAGCTGCAGAGACAAATCTCATCCTACAGACTAGCGTGTATAGAGCCATCACCAGACTCCATGTAAAAAATCAGCAGAGATGTTCACAAGTCATTTTTTGGAAGTCCAAGTAAAGTCTCAAGTCTTTGAGCTTGAGTCCAAGTCAAGTCTCAAGTTTCTGGCCATCTGATCTGTCCCATAAATCTTATGAATTCAAAGCATGTCCAGACAGTACAGTATTAAAATCAGTTGTGGGATAACTTTATGGGGTCTACTTAACACATCCCTCTAGCCCTCGGACCTGGTGAAATATTAACCTAAGTCTGTCACATCATATGGATACAACTATAAAGACACAATGTGCCTGTTCCCAGCATTAGCACAACACTTTGTGATGGTTAGCTTGTTATATTATTATTATTAATATGGTTAGTCATTTTCAGCAGCGGGTGTGAGGTGCTGGCGGGGGGAGGGGGGGGGTGCGCAGACCACTCTACCTCTGCCTCTCCCCCCCCTCCATGAAGTAGGCTACATGGTACGGTGCGTACTGCACAGTGAACTAAATAGGCATAGATAAATCACATGGCAAATCACTACTGGTCAAAAGATGAATGACTTGGGGGGGCCTCTAACCGGGGATTTCCACTGGATGCGTAACAGCTGCAGACCGGCTCCGCTGCGTGTCTGCTGCGTGCTCCGCCGTCCGTCAATACCCACCAGGTCTGGATTTGTTGCGGAACGGCTGCGGCCTTGACTGACAGCTGTAGTCACGAGGACCCACAAGTTCTCACGAATTCAGGTAGAATAGAACCACAAAACCAACAACAGTTTGTTTCCATCCAGAGGAGTAGAGGGGAAACGACTCTGTGCTGTGCTTTCAAGGTGTAGTGCAGGGAAATATGATCCGTCGTAAGCAGGGTGTATTTTATTTTGAAAATTAACCAGATATTTATTTGGTTTATGTACTCAACTTCCTGTCCCGCACTATCTGCCGTGTGCTGAATTGCTGCGGAGCTCTCCGTCGTCCGTCAAAAATAGAAGCTCTGCGTATCTGCTGCGGAGGGCTGCTGACTGACGGAACTGGGACGGAGTCGGGACGCAGACGTTCCGCAGTCTGTGGAAATACACACACTGACTTTAATGGAAACCTGATGACTCCGTCGACGTTCCGGAGACGTTCCGCAGCCGTTCTGCATCCAGTGGAAATTGCCGGTAACTCCCCCAGCTAACTTGCGCCCCTTGTAGGCTGAGTCCTTTGCAGCGGCCCGGGTTTGAATCCGACCTGCGGCCCTTTGCTGCGTTTCATTCCCTCTCTTTCTCTCCCCCATTCCTTTCTATACACTGTCACTATCGAATAAAAAATAATCAAAAAGATGAATGACCATGAATAGTCCAGCTGAGCAGGCATCAAGTATGCCTTTCCAGTTCAATAAACCAAGTACTGCCATCTGACTCACACATCACAAGACAATGTTACAATGAATTAAATCATACCAAAGCATTGTATGGCTCAAGACTATGGCAATATAATATTCACTAAAAATCACCCGAGCAGAAAGCACAATAGTAATTCTGAAACGTGATTGACTGAAGATACAACAATGCCATCACACAACACAGCTGAGTGCAGGTTGCAAAATAACAGTCACTTAGTCAGCTGCAACTTCACAAACTGCAAAAGCCAACATATACTGCACTTGACAACTAAAAGTCTAAGACATGTTTTCAGTTATTTCACACTTTTTTGTTAAGTACATAATTCCATATGTGTTCATTCATAGTTTTGATGCCTTCAGTGAGAATCTACAATGTAAATAGTCATGAAAATAAAGAAACACATTGAATGAGAAGGTGTGTCCAAACTTTTGGCCTGTACTGTATATTGACTATTAACTGCGAAGTATGCTTTATTAGTATGTAACCCAAACGCTACTTCATACACAAGTGCCAGAATGAACCCGAACCAGAGGCTGCTATACCAGGTGTAGAAATATACATTTTATTAGGGCCCGAGCACAAAAGTGCAAGGCCCCAACGCTGCCTTGCACTGAAACACCCTCGTTATCAAAAGAATTTTGATAGCTAAAACAATGCGCAAGTTATGGAGGACCAACTTCCTGTAGGTGGGTGTCGAAACAGGAATGATTGTATCTTGACAACGGCTATTCCGATGGACACAAAACTTAAAACAATTGTTCCTCATGTGCCAATGAGGCTGTGTGCCAAATATGGCGTCAATCGGCTTTTGGATGGCGCCGTTTTAACTTTTTTAATTAATTAGCAAATTTGCTTTATGCGAAACCTATTTTTTTTTTTACTTTTTTTTATCAAAATAATTTTCATAGCTAACACAATACACAAGTTACAGAGGACCAACTTCCTGTAGGGGGCTGTCAAAACAGGAAGTTGTTTATCTTACCAACATTTAGTCCAATTGCCACTAAACATGACACAGTTGTTCCACACAGGGGCTTGTAGCCTCGTGAGACCGTCCTGATCTGGCGAGCTCCAGTTTTCCACTCGCAGATCAGTCTGGAATCTTGAGGCAGAGAGAATTTGGAGCCGTTAGCCAAACGACCGGGCCAATCAGCGTTGGTTTTGAGGTGGGTTAGGTGGTGATAGACCAATGGTTTATCCAATCAGCTAACCAGTATTATCAGCCAGCGGTAGCCCTAATTCTGTTAGCCGCTCGCTAATGCTTTTTTTCTCTTGGATCCTTCTTTTGGAATATGGTCCGGGAACCTGAAATGGTGCCTTTTATTACTAAATTCTCGTTACACAAACGGCAAATATCCTTTACCGACATGTTGCTTGCATGCTGAGCTTACGAGCTATGCTTTGCCTGCAGCAGCAGGGGCGGGCTTGTGGTTGTATTTTCATACTCTTCGTGGATCTGATTGGTTGATTTGGCCCGTCTATCACCAACATAGGTGATAGACAGATGGTTCATCCAATCAAATAACCAGTATTCCGCCCCTTCCCAAAAGTTCTCCAACGGCAAGTTCCCAGATGCATATGCCGAGCAAATGCGAAGCAGTCCATCTGGCGGAGTCAGGTTAAGGGGCTTGAGCATCCATGCCAAATTTGGAGTGAATTATTAATTAGCCACATTGCGATATATGGGAAACCTACTTTGTCTAACTCCTCCTGGGCTGTTAGTCCGATCTGCACGATGTGTTCCAACTTGTCTGGATTACTTACAAACCCCTCTGTTTGTATAAAAGTATTGTTGGAACACACTGTGGTACCATACCCTCGTGAGCATTATTTGAACAGTATTGTACTTCAGAAAGTAGTGTGTTGCCATAAAAATGGCGGGAAAAGGCAATTAACAATGGAAGAGAGACAGACCATCAAAACACTTAAGAATGTTGGTCTTTCCTACAGAGAAATTGCGAAGAAAGTCAAGGTGTCAGTGAGTACAGTATTCTTCACCATCAAAAGGCACTTAGAAACTGGAGGAAACTCTGACAGGAAGAGGTCTGTTAGACCCAAAGCCACAACAGAATCGGAAGACAAGTTTTTGAGAGTCAACAGTTTGCGTGATAGGCGGCTCACAGGACAACAGCTTCAAGCACAGCTTAATAGTGGTCGTAATAAGCAAGTCTCAGTTTCAACTGTAAAGAGAAGACTTGGAGCTACAGGTTTGATAGGTCCAGTTGCAGCAAGAAAGCCATTGACGTCAGAATAAGAAAAAGAGACTTGCCTGGGCCAAGAAATGGACTATTGAAGACTGGAAGAAGGTGTTTTGGACTGATGAATCAAAATTTGAAATCTTTGGTTCATCACGCAGGATTTTTGTACGCCGTTGAGTAGGCGAAAGGATGGTTCCTCAGTGTGTGACACCAACTGTCAAACATGGAGGAGGAAGTATGACAGTCTAGGGCTGTTTTGCTGGATACATGGTCGGTGATTTGTACAGAGTGAAAGGCACCCTGAACCAAAACGGCTACAACAGCATTTTGCGGCGCCATGCAGTACCCTCTGGTATGAGCCTAGTTGGTCAGGGGTTCATCCTACAGCAAGATAATGACCCAAAACATAAGTCCATGCTATGCCAGAACTACCTTAGGAAAAAAGAACAAGATGGTAAGCTTAAAAACATGGAGTGGCCAGCACAGTCACCAGACTTAAACCCCATTGAGCTGGTTTGGGATGAACTGCAAAGAAAAGTTGGGAAGAACTTTCTGAAGAATATTTGATTTCCATTGTAGAAAGAATTATACTTTTAGAATACATTTTGGTTTATAAATTGATTCCATGATTTCTTTTTAACTTAAATTGTTCCTTTGTTCTATTCTTTCATTTCAGAGTACAATAAGACATTGAACTACATGAATTTCAATAAAAACCGGGAAAAATTGGGGTGTTCTAAAACCTTTGACCAGTAGTGTATATAAAAACATAATTCAAATAGATGTGTGGCATTGGCAACACACGGCTCAACAAGCCAACAAATAGCCTATATGTAAGAGTGAAGCTCTCCGCGCACCGAGCTCCACCAGATCTTCTAAGAAGGGTGACGCCGTTATCAATCGAGTATTGATTGGTCAGTAGGCGGAGCTTTTACACCAGTTGATCTCTAATCGTCCCAAACATAAGTTACCATGGTGATTTAACCAAGTAACAAGTTATCCACCGTCGTGCTACACAAAACCCTGGGTTGAACCTGAAGTTTATAAAAGTAATTGTGTGCACATCCCACCTTCTGGCAGGTGCAGGACAAATTAAAGTACTTAAAACGAAAAGGATGTAATGTCCACAACACTGCTTTTAACTCCCATATTTGATATAAATGCAGAAAAAAAGCAACGTTTCGACCCTACTGGGTCTTTTTCAGGCAAAATGAACGCCAAATCTTGCTAGCTACCATTCAAGCCAACATTAGATAACTAACGTTAGCTAAACACAGCTGTCTAGGCGCCAGTAGCTAGCAAACGTTATCGTTCGCTACTAACCTAGCACGAACAAACTGCACGGAGAGCCAAGATAGTTAGCTAGCACTACCGAAGTGCGCAGAGCTCAAGCTACACGACACACTACACAAACATGACATTAATTTAGTCAACGTTAGTACTTGTTATTGTCTCCTTCACGAGTGACAATGGGGGGCCTCCGTTTCAGATGCTCCCCCATTGCTGTTGTGCTGGTGTGGTATGCCAACTCTAGGGCTGTCCGTTTATTTTTTAAACGATTAATCTAGCAATTATCTTTTCGATTAATCGACTAATCTAACGTTTAATTTTTCGATTAATCTAAGGATACATTTTTCGATTAATCTAACGATTAATTTTTCAATTAGCGATTATCTTCCCATTTCTCAATTATTAACAATTTACACAAAACAAATTTCAATAAGGTTCAAATCTCTATTTATTAAAATTGTTTAACACTGCACTGTTCAAGTAAAATGAATTTCAAGGTCAAGGGTCAAGGTAAACTTTAATATCCACAAGTAGGAAATTCATGTGGTCACCATTACACGCTCCATCGTTATACAGCCTACTGCATAACATTAAAAAACATAAATACAAAACATTAAAAGACAGAAAAACAAGGACAAGAAAGACAATAAAAACATTGAGAAAACATGACAAGCATTTAAAAGTTGAGTGTTGATATATAAAGTACAATATGCCCATAGTTTAAAATGCCTGAGTTTTTAAGTCTATTGTTGTGCAGTCTAATTGCTGTTGGCACAAAAGACTTGCTATACCTTGTAGTCCTAATTTTCTTTTCCAGGAGTCTGCCACTTGACCTGTTGCTTCTTAAAAGATTCTGATGAAGAGGATGGGTTGAATCATTTAGAATTTGTCTTTTTTAAACTAAGGTCATTGTACAGTTGACCTACAGATACCTGATCAACTCCAATGATCTTACTGGCTGTTTTGACTATTCGTTGCAGTTTCTTTTGGTCCTTAATATACATGTTACCAAAAGAAACTGCAACGCCGTACGGGTTGAGCAGAGGCTGCACAGTTTGACCAGCAGGCGGCAGCGCCAGGCCGCCGGATGGTGATGCTAACAACTTGCAATGTATAACTTTTATCAGACCGGCCCACCGGGAAAAGTCCCGACTCTCCTGTGTGTGTGTCTGTGCGCTCAAATGCGTTACATTAGGTTGCAGGTAAGAAACTTAGTTTGAAATATGTTTTTATTTAAAGTATTGGTGCATCTTTGTCTAATAATGGAAGAATTTTCAGTACAGTGTCTGTTCCTTAATGAAACAGACACCAGGTGTTCCTGTTCTCTGCATCTTGGGTGGCATTTAAGAACCAAGGACTTAAACTAAGTGTAGTACCTTTTAGAATGGTTTGCACTAAAGAGAAGACACCCAATACTTTAAGCTTTTTCTTTGTCAAAGTCTCTGCAACTAGTGTACTTGAATTTTATTTACCTGTAACATTATGTTGTATAATTACAGTTTTGAACAATAATTGTTCTCAAAACTACATACTACGTTTCTTTCTCTTTAAAAACAAAAATACATTTAGCAGTTTGGCTTTCCTTATATGGAGGAAATATTTATTCATAATTCAAATTATTTTTTAAATTTTCCATTTGGCTTTGGCTTTAAATTTAATATTTGGCTTTTGAATTTCAATTTAACATTGGATTTTAATTTTCATTTAATATTTGGCTTTTGATTTTCCATTTAACATTACCTTTTCGTTTGGACTTGACACATGTCAATGTAAATGAGGAGGCGTGGCCCAAAGGCTGGTGGGAGGGTCTGAAACCAAAGGGGTGCAGAGGCACCTTATGAGCAGCAGGGGGAGCTTACTGCTGAGGAGCACACTGTTACACATCTGTCTGCAGATTCACCACTAGGCTGGGTCTGGTTTCACATGATAGAAAATGATGATGTAGGCTAAACACAAACCACATGTCATGCTACAACCGTGAAGTTTTCATGTAGTTACTATAATTGGGCCCGTGTTAGTGAGGACTAGATTAGGACTGGATTTAAAGCTGATTCTGGTTCCCAACTTCGCCCCAGGTGTGTCTGTTTAAAACACGACTCAGACAACTTCTCTCTTTTGATGTTATAATTTAATTAAGCAACAGTAGAAACATGGGTGTGGGTAGCTCTGCTTACGTGTGTTTGTGTGTGGTCAGATCTCGACGACGCACACACACAATCTCAACCGGATAGTCATCGTCCGAACTGCGACCTCTCCTTTTTCTTTCTCTCACTTTTTTCTCCGGGTGGTGTGCGCAGTGTGAGGTGCGTGTCCGCGCTATTCTCCAACATGGAGCCTCCTCACAACTATCACTCCTGATTGAAGGCCTTTTGTACAGCCCGTGTAGGCTACTTTTTCAGACTTCCAGCTAACAGCGGTGTCTGTGAGCATCACTGGCCGGCCAGCAGGGAGGCGATCCCACACACACACAGAGAGAGACAGACAGACAGACAGACAGACAGACAGACATACGGACAGCGGTGTCTGTGAGCATCACTGGCCGGCCAGCAGGGAGGAGATCCCGGCCGCCACCAGCTGGCTGTCCCGTCAGACTGAAGCTTCTGACAACATCGGATAAAATGTGCAGTTGGCCATCAATGTTTGTAAAACTGCCCATATTCAAACTCTACACAGTTAATTTATCGCATAAAAAAGTCTCAATAGTGAATTTAGTGGTGAAATAGCAGATGGAAATTATAAAAAAGCAATTGATTCTATAATCTAGATCGGGAGTTTGCCGTAGCAGCAGCAGCAAACAACTGGAAACCTTTTACAATTTTCATCTGCTATTCCACCACTAAATTCACTATTCTCCCCGCAGCTTGGTCTCCTCCGTGTGTTCCCGGTGTCGCTCCATCTCTGATGAACAGACTAACAGTACAGATCCACTTTTGCGACACGAGTGTCGCGTGGTGTCGCAACGCCTCCCCTCATTTGTACGTTGATGGGTGTTCCTCAATTTACAGCTATGGGCGGGTCAAGCGGGGAATGTTGTGTCTTCCCGGTCGAATTTTTTAATTTGGAGGGAGAAGTGATATGTATAAATATTGATTTCATTGAGCAGTTTTTAGTCATGAATCAAAATCAGAGAAGGATTGTTGTAGCTGCTCTGCTCTACCTCCGGAGGAATAATCCACGTCGTCGCCACTGGGTTCACCCTATTCGGAGGGAAGTTGCCCGGCGGGAGTGTGGGGAGTACCACCGCCTTGTGATGGAGCACCGGTTTGACGATAACATGTTCAGGGAACATTTCAGGCTGTCCAAGGAGCTGTTCGACGAGCTGCTGGTGCGAGTGGGACCCCCGGATTGCAAAGACACCTTCTTTCATCAGGCAATTTGTCCTGCTCAGCGCCTTGCTATTTGTCTACGGTAGGCTACTGCACCTACACACCTACACACATAATATAGTTATCTTATTTACTATCGGAATACATGGCTTTATTTTAAATACTAGTATAACTGAGTAGTGGACATTCACTCAATATGACTTTAGTGTAACTTTGTTTCATGAACATATCTTATAAAGGCAATAGACTACCGTGTGATATCTAAAACAGTGATTACATATACATTACATGATCTATCTATCTACCCACCCACCCACCCACCCACCCATACACTACCGGTCAAAAGTTTGGGGTCACTTATAAATTTCCATTGATCAGATCAGCTGGTATTCTATCTATAATTGAGTGGTATTGAGATTTGTAAGTGACTCCAAACTTTTGACCGGTAGTGTGTATATATATATATATATATATATATATATATATATATATATATATATATATACACTACCGGTATATATATATATATATATATATATATATATATATATATATATATATTACATACACTAATTAATGTGTACTACCTGAATATACCATATGCAATTGTAACTCTAAATGTTTTCATATATTCGCAACAGGGGATTCGTTCAGGACGATATCCAGCAGCTACAGGGTGGGCCGCTGCACTGTGGGAAGGATCGTGATCTGGGATGCCCTGCTGCCTGACTACCTGCCTGCACCATGCATGGAGGACTGGTGTGCCATTGCAGAAGGGTTCAGCCATCGCTGGAACTTCCCCAACTGTCTTGGTTCGGTGGATGGGAAGCATGTGGTGATCCAGGCTCCAGAAAACTTTGGCTCCCTGTATTTTAACTACAAGGGCACATATTCCATCGTGCTGTTGGCAGTGGTCGATGCTGACTACCTCTTCAGGGTAGTTTACATTGGTGGATATGGCAGGACGAGTGACGGCAGATCCCTCTACAACTCTACCTTTGGTGAGGCCCTCCGTGGTGGCATGTGGACCTCCCTGAAGATGCGGTCATCATGGGTCTGAGCATCGTGGTCCTATGCCCTTTGTGTTTGTGGAGATGAGGCTTTTCCCCTGCGCCGGAACCTTATGTGCCCTTTCCCCGGCACCCATGTCCCTGGAGAGCAGACGGTGTACAACTACCGCCTCAGTCGTGCCAGGCTTGTAGTTGAGTGTGCTTTTGGCATTCTGTCTTCACAGTGGAGAATGTACAGAAGAGTGTTGGCTGTCAGCCCCACCACTGCTGAAACGTGTGTCAGAGCCACTTGCGTGCTCCACAACTACCTGCGCGTCATGACCCTGAGGAGAAGGCAGAGCGCAGGTAGTTACCGTAGGCCTGGTGATGGTAGTTGTCTCCGTGGAGTTTCCAGGATGTCTGCTAACAACGCCACACGGGAGGCCTTGAGAGTGAGGGGTAACTTCACCTCTTATTTCAGTGAAGAAGGCGCTGTTCCTTGGCAGGTCCAGCCATAAACCAATCCAGCAGCTGCATAACACAACGGCTCTTTTAAGAGCCATCCACATTGTCCTTTAAAAGCATAGTTCCAAAGTAGCACAAGCATTGTACGTACATTGCTCTTTAACAGCAAATGTCCATGTTCCAGAAGTATAACACATGGAAATGTAAACCATAAATGTAAAGTTACTCCCCCCTTCACACAGAATTTTCACTCCCTATACTGTTGTGAAAAACAGTCATTTTAGCCTGAACAACCACACTTTGCCCGGGGCTTTGCCACTACACAGTGGCAAAGCCCCGGGGATTGATGAGATCCGTCCAGAAATGCTCAAGGCTCTGGGTGTGGAGGGGTTGTCCTGGTTGACACGCCTCTTCAACATTGCGTGGAAGTCTGGGACGGTGCCAAAGGAGTGGCAGACTGGGGTGGTGGTTCCTCTTTTTAAAAAGGGGGACCAGAGGGTGTGTGCCAATTATAGGGGTATCACACTTCTCAGCCTCCCTGGTAAAGTCTACTCCAAGGTGCTGGAAAGGAGGGTTCGGCCGATAGTCGAACCTCGGGTTGAGGAGGAACAATGCGGATTCCGTCCTGGTCGTGGAACAACGGACCAGCTCTTCACTCTCGCAAGGATCCTGGAGGGAGCCTGGGAGTATGCCCAACCGGGTCTACATGTGTTTTGTGGATTTGGAGAAGGCGTATGACCGGGTCCCCCGGGAGATACTGTGGGAGGTGCTGCGGGAGTATGGGGTGAGGGGTCTCTACTCAGGGCCATCCAATCTCTGTATGACCAAAGTGAGAGCTGTGTCCGGGTTCTCGGTAGTAAGTCGGACTCGTTTCAGGTGAGGGTTGGCCTCCGCCAGGGCTGCGCTTTGTCACCAATCCTGTTTGTAATATTTATGGACAGGATATCGAGGCGTAGTCGGGGTGGGGAGGGGTTGCAGTTTGGTGGGCTGGGGATCTCATCGCTGCTCTTTGCAGATGATGTGGTCCTGATGGCATCATCGGCCTGCGACCTTCAGCACTCACTGGATCGGTTCGCAACCGAGTGTCAAGCGGTTGGGATGAGGATCAGCACCTCTAAATCGGAGGCCATGGTTCTCAGCAGGAAACCGATGGAATGCCTTCTCCAGGTAGGGAATGAGTCCTTACCCCAAGTGAAGGAGTTCAAGTACCTTGGGGTTTTGTTCGCGAGTGAGGGGACAATGGAGCGGGAGATTGGTCGGAGAATCGGGCGCAGCGGGTGCGGTATTGCATTCAATCTATCGCACCGTTGTGACGAAAAGAGAGCTGAGCCAGAAGGCAAAGCTCTCGATCTACCGGTCAGTTTTCGTTCCTACCCTCACCTATGGTCATGAAGGCTGGGTCATGACCGAAAGAACGAGATCCAGGGTACAAGCGGCCGAAATGGGTTTCCTCAGGAGGGTGGCTGGCGTCTCCCTTAGAGATAGGGTGAGAAGCTCAGTCATCCGTGAGGAGCTCGGAGTAGAGCCGCTGCTCCTTTGCGTCGAAAGGAGCCAGTTGAGGTGGTTCGGGCATCTGGTAAGGATGCCCCCTGGGCGCCTCCCTAGGGAGGTGTTCCAGGCACGTCCAGCTGGGAGGAGGCCTCGGGGAAGACCCAGGACTAGGTGGAGGGATTATATCTCCAACCTGGCCTGGGAACGCCGATCCCCAGTCGGAGCTGGTTAATGTTGCTCGGGAAAGGGAAGTTTGGGGTCCCCTGCTGGAGCTGCTCCCCCCGCGACCCGACACCGGATAAGCGGACGAAGATGGATGGATGGATGAACCACACTAAATAAACATTTCACAGGGATGTTACACTACCAGATACCTCCCCTGACCCCTTGTGACAACTCACCTGTTCTAACCCATCCTTGTCATTAAAGTCTTCATTCCGTGTATATAATGTACATATATTGTCAGTTATCTTATTTCCACTTACTTTTATTTAGTTATTAGTTGTACCTCTGCAGTTTCTCTTTATCATGTGGGTATAAACATGATTTATCCAAACATTCTAATGTACTTGTACAGTAACAATAAATCTATCTATCTATCTATCTATCTATCTAGACTCACCAAATGTGCAACCCAAGCATTAACCCTACAGAATAATGAACACTGATGGGAACAAAAGTCACGCACAACATTGCAACAAATGAATTATTTATTGAACAAAATATTGTTATTGAACAAAATTAAATTAAATCATCTCACACATGAGATGTTATTAATAAAAAAAATTGAAAAAATATATACAAATAAAGAGATATTGTTATATGCATATAATGTAGGATACAAATAAAAGATGAACATAAATAACATTTTACATAAAATTACTGACTTCCTTCCGCCTCATACACTAAAGAAAAGATTTTTAATTTGACCTCGGCCCTCTTGGCCAGGGTCAACCGCCGCATAGCTGGCAACAAACTAAAAAAAAAATAGCTCATCCTCATCTGCTGTGGACAGAGCTGGAGGAGGAGGAGGTGGTGGTGTTGGCTCCATGTTTCCTGCCTGGAGCGTATTCAGTAGCTCTCGCTCAAATGGTGAAATGGCCTTCCCTTTTCTCTTCCTCATCTGGGGCCTGACATCTATTGCGGTGGAAGGGCCTGGCTCCTCTAGGTCTCCCACCACCGGTGCATCCAGCAGGGTAGATGCAACTGGGGGAGTGGGTGGATGTGGGGTGGTGGGTGAAGCAGAATATAGAATAGGTATAGGTTAGGTATAGAATATGGCAGGGTAGGTGCAGGTGGGGGGCTGGGTGCAGAATATGGCAGGGTGGGTGCAGGTGGGGGGGGTGGGAGCAGAATACTGAATGATAGTTGTAGCTGTGGGTGAGTGAAGCCATTGGATGGTTTCAGCTGGGGGGTGTGTGGCAGGGGCTTGGCGGGGCAGGTTGGAGGTGGTTGGCCTGCCCTCCAGGAATGGGGCCAGGAACCCCATCACAGCCATGTACTGTCAGGGAATGACCAGGAGACCGACTGTAGTAATGAAGCAGATCTTTATTAACTATGATCCAACAGAGAGCAGGAAGCAACAGGCAGGAATCCGGTAGCTGAGTAGGCAGGTTTAGAGCAGCAGCAGACAACAGGATACAAAGTACTGGTAAGCAAACTTGGATAGACTAGTCATAACGTGTGTGAGTCAGAGCGTCAAGCAGAAACAAGACTAGACAAGGAGCATGTATGTCTGTGCTGCTTATGTAGGTGGTTGTTGATTAGCTGCAGGTGGTGAACTGAGGATGTGGCTTGATGAGGTGCAGGTGTGTGTAATTAGGACTGAGGGGACTGGGAGCGTCTGATCTGCGTGAGTGACGAGGAGTATGAATCAGTGGGAGGAGTGTGTGCTGGAGAGTGAGAGAGAGAGGAGTGAGTGCTGGTGACGGTGGGACCCTGACATGTACTTCCATAGCCGAGCTGATGAGGCCCCAGCCCCACTCCTGTTCCTCTCCCTCTCCTTCCTCTTTTCCCTTGTGAATTGGTCCCTCAAACCACCTGGATTGACACATCCTCTAAAAAAAAAAAAAAATATATATATATTTTTTTTATATATATATATATATATATATATATATATATATATATATATATATATATATATATATATGTCAAAATTGCATGTAGGCTATGGATATGGATTTGCAAGTACTGATAATGATTGGTTTAAGCTATTTTCATCTTGCTTTAAGCTGCACATTGATATGCACATTTCAATGGTTAGATCTCTCATGATTTATTTATTTATTAATTAAATTTTTCCCTCAGTCCCTCATAATCTCTCTACCTACCAACCTACCTGCTATCATAAGTAGGCCTACTAGCCTATAACATGTGTCTGCAGATGCACATGTACTGTCTGCTACCATTACAACTCATCTATTGAATTAACATTTTATTTTACACACAAACTCACCAGGGACTCCAACAATCTCTGCCATCCTGCTCCAGGCAGAATTGCGTTGGCTATTGTCCCTATAGGACATTAAAGAGGGATCGTACAAGTTGGGGAAAGCTGCAACAGCCACAATGAGTTTTTCCTCCATTTTTGCAAAGTCTAGCAGAAAAAGGATCCCACGTTCTCCCCGTCTCCTCTGTGCTCTACTTCTATTGGATAGTCGCCTCGCGTTCAACGGATTCATTTGCATGGAATGCTTTGCGTGCGCGTTGAAGTCGCTTGACGTCACCCATAGGAACAGAGTGGAGCGCGACGCGACAGAAGCGTCGCACGGACCGTAAAGCGTGTTTGACGGTACAGATCCACTTGTCCGTGCGACGCTTCTGTCGCATCGCGCTCCACTCTGTTCCTATGGGTGACGTCAAGCGACTTCAACGCGCACGCAAAGCATTCCGGGAAGGCAGCGCTACATTTGAGAAAATGTAGCGCGTCAAAAAGCTGGCCGATGCCCAGCTTTATGCAAATGAATCAGTTGAACGCGATGCGACCATCCAATAGAAGTAAAGCACAGAGGTCTGCTCTGATCACTTCTCCCTCCAAATTTTCAAAATTCAACAACATTCCCCACTGGACCCGCCCATAGCTGTAATTGAGGAACGTACAAATGAGGGGAGGCGTTGCGACACCGTTACAGTAACCGCAGCTGAGCTGGCGCTTTCATATGTGACGTCATGAAATCGCTGTGACTATTTAAACCTGCGCTGGTGGTCGCGACACTAGCTGCAGTCTTCTCCTGAACAGAGGTGGCGCTAATGAGCAAAGGTTACCGACGTTGCTCTATCTATGGACTAGAAGAAGAAGACAAAGGTAAACAACGGCAGAACTGGCAGCAGCATTGCCGTCAATGCTTCGATTTGATTCAGTGACCTACTTCGTCGGATCAAGCCTTTCATTCACCATAAAAGAGCTAATTTTAACCCGGTAAGTTTACCAGAGAGACTTGTAGTTACGGAGCCCCCCTGGTCCCACTTTGTCAAAAAAATTATTTATAACTCTTGTGGCCTCAAGATACTATTTCGTGCATAGTATAGTATATCGTGCAGCCTGTTGTTTATCGCTAAACAACAGTTTTGATGCCTTCCAGTCAGGTTTTCGACCACACCACAGCACTGAGACGGCTCTTGTTAAAGTCTTTAATGACATCCACTTAAACACAGATAGTGGCAAAATTTCAGTCTTAGTATTACTTGATCTCAGTGCTGCATTTGATACGGTAGACCATGACATATTGCTTGACCGATTGGAAAACTGGGTTGGTCTTTCTGGCTCAGTACTAAAGTGGTTTGAATCCTATTTAAAGAATAGGGACTACTTTGTGTCTATAGGTAATTATACATCTGAGCATACAAATATGACGTGCGGAGTTCCCCAAGGCTCAGTTCTGGGGCCTCTTCTGTTCAACATCTACATGCTTCCACTGGCTCAGATTATGGAAAACAACAAAATAAGTTACCATAGTTATGCGGATGACACACAAATTTACATAACCTTATCGCCAGGGAACTATAGCCCAATACAACAATT
The DNA here is from genome assembly GCF_004354835.1 of Perca flavescens. Taxonomy (NCBI): domain Eukaryota; kingdom Metazoa; phylum Chordata; class Actinopteri; order Perciformes; family Percidae; genus Perca; species Perca flavescens. The sequence continues at coordinate 1,828,498 of NC_041337.1, forward strand.
AAATATGTGCATTGAACAGATTAATGATTGGATGTGCCAGAACTTTATTAAATTAAATGAAGAAAAAACGGAGGTGGTTGTTTTTGGAGCAAAAGAGGAACGATTGAAAGTCAGCGCTCAGGTTCAAACGACAATGTTAAAAACAACAGACAAACCAGAAATCTTGGTGTAGTCATGGACTCAGACCTGAATTTTAAAAGTCACATTAACATAATTAAAAAATCAGCCTATTATCACCTTAAAAATATGTCAAGGGTTAAACGACTTATGTCTCAGCAGGATCTGGAAAAACTTGTCCATGCTTTTATCTTCAGTAGACTTGACTACTGTAACGGTGTCTTTACAGGTCTCCCTAAAAAATCAATCAGACAGCTGCAGCTGATTCAGAACGCTGCTGCTCGAGTCCTCACTAAAACCAAGAAAGTGGATCACATCACTCCAGTACTGAAGTCTCTACACTGGCTTCCAGTGCCTCAAAGAATTGATTTCAAAATACTTTTACTGGTTTATAAATCACTAAACGGTTTAGGGCCAAAATACATTTCTGATCTGCTACTACATTATGACCCACCCAGACCTCTCAGGTGGTCTGGGACAGGTCTACTTGTTGTCCCCAGAGTCAAAACTAAACAGGGGGAAGCAGCGTTCAGTTTTTATGCTCCACATATCTGGAACAAACTCCCAGAAACCTGTAGGTCCGCTGCAACTCTCAGTTCTTTTAAATCTAAGCTAAAGACCTATCTTTTTGATGTTGCTTTTCTTTAAATAATCTATTTTATTAACTTTAATTTCTTATACTGCACTGTAACTTTTATTGTTATACTGCACTATCAATTTTATTCTTGTTTTTTAATGTTTTTAATTTGTTTATTAATGTTTTTAAATTGTTTTTAATTGTCTTCTAACTGCTCTTTAATGTTTTATGTAAAGCACTTTGAATTGCCCTGTTGCTGAAATGTGCTATACAAAAAAAAAGCCGCCTTGCCTTGCCTTACACAGACAGCGATCCAAAAGTTATTGGAAGCTACTTTGTTGAAGCAATAGAGCAGGCTGGCGGTTACCCAAGGCTTTTACGCACAGACATGGGTACAGAGAATGCTTTGGTAAGAGACATCCAACAGTATTTGCGTCGAAATGATGAAGATGACAGAGGAGGAGAGAGGAGCTATATAACAGGAGCAAGCACGGCAAACCAGCGGATAGAGAGCTGGTGGGGACAAATGAGAAAGGAAGGGATTGAACACTGCATACAGCAACTTGGACAACTCAAGGATGAAGGGCTCTTCTCCGGCGACTTCCTGGACAAAGCACTTGTCCAGTTTTGCTTCATGGCAATCATTCAGGTAATATAAAATGACGACGCTGATCTGACAACTAGTAGCTGAAGTTAACTTTATTATACAACAGGCACTCAGAACTGGAGTTAACAGATGTCTTTATAACATTTCAGCAATTCAAATATAATAAAGGGCTGGGTGCTAAACCCTCTTCTGAAGTTACATTACAGACATTTTTTCATAGTTTTCAATCACATAGATTAACATATACAGTATATATGAAATGTGGGAAAAAACTACACATATTTCCCAGTATAGTTATCCACTCCACTTTAGGCCGGTAAATGTGAGCAGAAAATTACCTCCTGCACGTGAGAGCACACATTGAACCACCCCCCAATCTCCATTTTTTTATATCTGTACCTGCAATCCCAATTTGGTTCTATTCCCTCCTAAAGTCCTGTTAATTTCTTAACCCTGGGTTACATTAATATCTCACAATACACTCATGTTAAACAGACCAGAACAGTCTACTGAAAAAGGAGCATTAAACAAATAACACCTTCTTTCTATATAAACAAAAGGCAAAAAAAAAATAACCCTTCACAATTATAAGAAAGCGCATTAGATTTAACGATCAGTCAGGTCATGGAGTGAAAGTATTTTCAGTAAATCTAATGACTAATTTAACTAAATAACTAATAATTAAAGTAAAACATAACATGCAAATCTCGAACTATGCACCATTGGGCAGGTTACTTGAGCTTATCAAGGATACTTTGTTATGGAACGACACAGGAGGAGGGACCCAAAAGCAGACGGGCAACACAAAAAGTAAAAGGTCAATTTTTTAATGCGTGAAATATATACAATAAATGTGCGGCTGGCAAAAGAGGGGAAGTTGTGTTGAGGGAATCCAGTCGTGAGTGGTGGGTGCTATGTGCTCTCCATGTGACCATGTGGTAGGCCTCCTCCAGAGTCCAAACAATTGAGTCCAATTCACAGAGAGAGAAGGGCAGGTGCGAGGAGCAAGCAGGCAGGCAGGCAGGTAGGCAGGCAAACGAACGAGCAAGGCAGGCTGCAACCTGAGACAAACAGAAAACCAAGTTAGCCACACAAGCAAGAACACAGGAAATACAGGGAACTAGGTTTGCCACTATACCACGCTTGTAGGCTGTACGATCTGGCGATGAGTGGATCACAGAGCCAGCCTTAAGTACTGCAGGAGGTTGATGAGGGAATGAGCTTCACCTGGAGCCACCTGCCAGCTGAGCCACGTCAGCACAGGCTGCCATGATGACATCATGACATACTTATTTCTTTCAAAACAATTGAACTTCTATTGAACAAATGCTGAAAAACAATGTGGTTGAAGTAGCAAAAAAAGCAATACCACTTTTAAGACACATCTTTTTGAAGTAAAACTACTTAAATATACTGCAAATATATTGAATTAAAACATTGACTTTCTGGTAGTTGTTTGTTTTATGCTTATTGAACATTAGAATTGGCTTTCTGTGTATCTGCAAATTATCTACTTTATGCTATCATAACTCAGAATTTATCTCTTTTTGTTTGGACTATTGCATATCCCATGCAGTTTCTAGTTACAATGTGAGGAATTTGTCCTACCAATTTCTAAGGAAACAATACACATATCAATATTCAATCACTTGTGTATATACACTATGTGTACTATAAAGATGTGAACATGTTTAATTCTTCTGTGAACATGCACACAGTCACAATCAAATAGCATCATTCTGTGAATGCAAATTCACTGCATGTAAAAAAAAAAAATAGCTGCTAGCTTTAACTGAATCAGGGTGCACATTTTAAAGATAATCCCATGTCAAAGATAGCTTGTGTTAATTAATCAGAACAAAAAGTTAAATGCTGAAATCATGCCTTTTGCAACTTAAACATTATCTTTTATATGTTCTTTCCAGAAATTGTGGGTGCTACCTATTGGCACTGACCCTTCTGGCCTAGATGATATCCATTACCCATACTGAGCTTGTGTGTATAGTATTGAAATCACTACGGAGGTCTGGATAATTGTTGTATCCTACAGGTAGCTTTAAAAGGCAGCCACATGTATGTGATTGTGGTCTTCGCTCAAAATCTGAGGTTTCAATGAACTCTATCTTAATTGGTTTTTCCATCAAATTTGAACCAGTGCAGAAGCGGAGGAAAAGCTGAAGGGTTCTCAGATCGACTTCACCTACATATCTCATCAGGTAGCGGGCAACTGCTTTTTCGGGTGCAGTCATCACATCTGGAAACTGCAGGAGGTCCTTTACAGCTTTTCCAGTTGGGGTCTTCTGCTCTATGACATGATGCAGAGCATCTGGTGGCAACACACTTGCCAAGTGCACCACAATAGGACGCCAACACTCGATTACATACATTGGTGCCTGTATGAGAGATGTGTGTCCCATCTGTGAGAGCAGTGGGATCAGATTGTCCTTTGTAGGAACCTGCTGGCACTCGTGTGGCTCAAGAGCATCAAATAGTGAATCACTGTCAACAGAGTCAAAGTCCTCCAAAGCCTTTTGAAGGACCTCTCTCTCCTGTTCAGACACGTACTGCAAGAAGGTGTCCTTTAAGCTGCTGAAGGTTGTGGAGTACAGTACCTCTTCAAGGAATGGTGTCGCCAGTTTCACTGGGAAATAGCGGGCAATCTTCCACCCTACTACTAAGATTCTAGCAATATCCTGCCACTCTTCACACTGATAATCATGCCTAATAAAGGGTACTTTCACATCCCCGCCCATGGTGCACCTTTCATATAAGTCTGTCCAAAACTCTGTGAAGCAGTCCCGGGTCACACCACTTCCCTCCCCTTCTTCAAGTTTTCCATTAGGTAGGCGTATCTTAATAAACACATCAGCGTTTAAAATATCTGGGTTTGTGAAGGCTTTGATTAGGTCAGTGAGACAATGCCCCCGCCTAATAATCAGTGTAACCGGAGCACGTTCACCCAGTGTCTGGTCATTCCATGGCTCTGCAACAAGGCCACCAAATCCCTGCGGTGGCTGTTCATTTGAAGGAGCTGGTTGATGTTCGCTTGGGCTCTGCAGTGGCTGGTCAGGCCAAGGAACAGATTGAGGTTCAACCAATCTCTGTGGTGGCTGTTCATTCCATGGCACAGTGTCATCCAACTGCACATCTTCAGTTGCCACAACCCCAATTATAATCTCGAGGTCATCCATATCTTGTACCTCAGTTGAAGCATGTGGCTCATGTCCTGTGAGATCAACAGTTGGGGTTGAAGTTAAATGCATCTTTGCTTCCTCTTCCTCAGAGGACAACTCCACATTTACTCTTTTGGTACAAAGATACAGTCTAAGAGTTTTTACTTTGCTTTCTTCATACAAGTTATCCACAGTGCTCCAACTGTTGACATGTACCTGAGACGATTCAATTTTAGTAGAATAATCTGAGAGCCTTTTCTTTTTTTTCGAAAAACCATTTGGGAAAAACAGGTCTTCAGCTAGTTTTTTGATTTCCATTACTGTTTTATCCTTGTTGATTGTCAGGTGTCTCGTTCCTCCCCCATTGATTGCCTTTACTTGTTTATACCGTTTGTCTTTTTCATTAAAGTCCATCCAGCCAAGCTTAACCCATCTATCTTTTTTTTTGGCATTTGCATTTCCTGCCAATGGCTTTTTTTCACAGGTACAGGTGCTTCTCCAGACAGTCTCTGACGTAGCCTTGTCAGTATAGACTCTTTCCTGCTCTTTGTGTCAAGTGATGCATTGGCTTTCCGACAGAAGGCCACAGTAGCTATTCTATCTCCAGTTTAAGGGATGTACTTTGCCAGGTCTCCATCATTCATTACAGGGATTACAGATGCATCAATCTGGAAAAACAAAAAATTGGGAGCATGTTTAGATTGACCTATAAATAGTAAAACATTTGTCATTATATATGATCAACATTTGTAATTAATAATTAATGAAATCACTATGTATTACTTTATGGAACATTCAGATTCTGTAGTCTGTAGGTTTTGGTTCTGCTTGAGGTTTCTGTAACTTAAAAGGATGTTTTTCCTTGCCTCTATCGCCTAGTGCTTGCTCTTGGTGGGAATTGTTGGCTTTCTGTAAATATCACAGAGTACGGTCGAGACCTGCTCTTTTATGAAAAGCGCTGAGATAACTGTTGTTGTGATTTGGCCCTATATAAATAAAATTTAATTTAATTTAAATACGCTACATTTTTTGCCAGATTCCTTGTTTTCTGGTAAAATCTTTCTGAATTCTGTATTTTCAATTTAAGCACCTTTTTTGTCATCAGAAAGTGTGTAATCATGTGGTGGTGAATAAAATGTCAACAATTCAATTAGAAAATTTTACAAATTGTATCATGAAAACACTACTCAAATGCATGTGCAATTATTTATGGGGACAGTTCTCAATAAATGTAGGCTACTACAACAGTAGGATGTTAAAACAGCTAAATATTATAATACTATTTCATATTATAATGAATGCATTGTTGCAATAGTGCGGGTTAATCGGGAAGTTACACCGGACGTCACAAAGTTACTCCTGAAATTACCTGGATAAGCCAGTTACCTCGCTTCGTAGTACAGGCCCTAAGTTTAATAATAATTAATAATACCAAAGTTTTCCTTTAAGAATAATAACACAGAAATGAGGCAGATTCATAGGCAGATAAATTCCTCATCAATTTCCCGCTGAATTAAAAATCTTCTCAGCTCAGCATCCATTCTTTTTCTCTCCTGTTTAAAGGGGATTAAACGTATAAATTCAAAACTTGCATTACTTTTGCGACTTACAAAGAAATATGGATTGTATAGTATCTTGCAAAGCAAGATTACTCTTGTTGATCTCAGTATTGAGAAAACTCATAAAGAGCCAAAGGGAGAATGGATATTTGATGTTGCTGGCCTCTACTACTCATCAGGAAAAAAAATGCACTAGTGAATGAATATAGTATGGATGTGCACTTACATAATTATGAAAGACATCTTATTAGGTAAAAGGGGAGAGACCGTAATCCATTATAGGTGATGACATTGTGTCATATTGGTAGGAAATGCGTTATTCAAATACTATGAATAGGCTACTCTAATATTAACTGAATATACACAGCTGCTCACGATTGTGAGCATGGTTGGTATAAATACAATCTGTCACCTGGTAACCAATCAATACGTCTTTAATAATAACATGACAGAATACCAATTAATGTCAGTGTAAATCTAGGCTATTGGAAACAATAGACATAGACAATAGACACACTGACCATACCGCTGCTTTGCTCCACCTCAGATCTTAACAACCTCAACAATCACCTCCCCAGATTCCATCCCATTCATGTAGGTCTGTTGCACTCCAACTTTCTAATCATGTCCTCACAACAAACAACACTCAAATCTGTCCTATCTCTCTCCCCTCCCTCCGTCCTTACAACCTGTCAACAAAGTAACGTCACCTGATAATGGCTTTGCTTAACAATTGTTCACTCAGAAATACAAGCCTCATTCTAGATCTGGAGTAAATGACAGCAAATCTAGATTTCCTTTGCCTCACTGAAACCTGGCAAAAACCACTGGACTATTTCTCATTAAACCACATAAACCTCATCTTGAAGGGGTAGGGAAGTGGTGTTGCTGCTGTTCACAAGAAGGACATTAAAACAATCACTATTTCCATTCCTGCCGTTCAGTCTTCCCAACATCTTGCTTTCAAAGTCTCTGATACCACTCCTTACAATGAAACACTGTTTCCCCCCTGTCTTGATCAGCTGGCTCCCATTAAAACCAATAGTCACATCTAATCACATCTCGGACTCTGCTGCTCACCTGCTCACACACTCCTGCGACCTATCAACCCCCTCCTACTTTAACAACCTGCTCCACCAACACAAGCCCTCCAGCAGCTTCCCCTCCACTTTAGGCACACCTTATAATTTGTTATTACTGTTGTGTTACATAGCATATAGTTTTAGTGTTTAATGTATGGTGACATATGCTTTAAGTTAGTGTGTTCTAGGGGTGTAACAATATATCGTGTCACAATTTATCGCAATACAAAAATGCCACAATATGTATCGTGGATTGTGACAATCTGTATCGTGGATAGTTCACCCAAAATAATAATTACTGTGTGAGAAAGTTTTCAGAGTTTTAGTGTCAGTAGTACATTAAACTACTATATATAATGTTGAATATAGTGTATAATAATGCAATGGAGGAATATTTGTGTGTCCTGATAATGCCAAATGTCTGTTACCAGTACAAATTGACTGACATTATTTTAAATACATCTAGTCTGTAAAGATTGAAAGCATATTCGTCTAAAATAATAATTCTGTATTTTCAGCTTCAGAATCATGACTATTGTTATTCTGGTGTCTCTATTGTCCTGTGCATTGTTTCCAGCACCAAGTTCAAGCCTATTCATTTACACACACAGTGTAAAACAAATTTAGCATTTTAATCAACAGTTAATTTTTAGTTTAATTTTTAATTTAATGTCTTAGAGTATCACAATAATATTGTATCGGGAGTTCAGTATCGTGATATGTATCAAATCGTGACGTGAAGGTATCGTTACACCCCTAGTGTGTTCTTATTATGGTCTCATATAAACAGTCTTTGAGTTTATTGAAAAGCGCTATATAAATTAAATGTAATATTATTATTATATGATTACTTGATACACAGGCATAACTGACATTTCACTGCATCCACTAATAGTCAATGGCCAAAAACTAGTGTTGACACCATCAGTTAACCCTTGTGTTTTCCTCCCGTCGACCATGTACTAGTTGTTCTTCCGGGTCAAAATTGACCCGGTCTGTTTTGCCAGTTTATAAAGCATGAATTATAAATTATCACCCATGGGCATAGTGTGTGTATATGCGTGCGTGCATGTTCATGTGCTGAAAAGCACAATAGTGTGATCTTTTGCAGGTCTCAGCTACTGTGTGTGTGTGTGTGTGTGTGTGTACTGTATGTGTGTGTGTGTGTGTGTGTGTTTGGGTGCATTTCCATGTGCTGGAAAGCACAATAATGTGATGAATTACATGAGGTAGTTCTCAGCTGCTGTTTGTATGAATGTGTGTGTTTGTGGGGGTGGAGGTGTTTGTGTGTCTCCACATGTGCATTCATGTACGTGTGCGTGTTCATCTACTGTTGAGCGCAAAAGTGCCCCATTGAACCACTGGGTCAAAATTGACCCGGGAAGAACACAAATGTAATAAAATTAAATAAAACACCCAAAATTCTATGAAAGTAGTGGTCATTAATTTTACTTTCGAACAACATCATTGGGAACCACCCATGTTATTTTTGGTTAATTTGGTTGAAATAAACCCATATTTCTGATATAGAAACTTTGAAAACGGGTCAAATTTGACCCGAAGACGACACAAGGGTTAACGTTAACTAAATAGAACAACACCACATGAACTGCCGGGCTTTGTCCCCGTTACTAACGTTACAAATTTTACCGGACTTTACCGAGGCTAAAGAACCGTTAGCCTAATGATAGCCGTTAACGTTGAATTAGCCTGCTTAATTTATATGCTAATTGCTAATGCTTCCAGCTCGAACACCTAGCTAGCTAGTCTTGCAGTTATCTTAACTCAGTAATTTGCCATCTAACTAAATGTTCACCGTGCTAATTAAAACACTCTTACCTCTGTACAGCCGTCACAATGATTCATATGATCATCTGCTGTTCTTCTACAGCTCCTGGCCGTCAACTGGGAAATACCGGGAAATACACATATGGAAATACAGCCAGACGGCGGTACCGTGACCTAAGCCTAGAACGCCCTCTGCTGACGTTTTTTCGTAGGCTACACGGACACATGCTTTTCTTACATTCAAATCTACCAAAATGTGAAACACTTCAATAATTAATGAACCAGTCTGCACACAATTCTTGTGTTGATGTGCACATCAAGACATTTAAAGGAATATAAATAATAATAGAAGTTGGTAAATAAACAAGTATATACATGTAAAAAGTATAAATATAGGTTATAAAATCCATCCATCCATCCATCTTCGTCCGCTTATCCGGTGTCGGGTCGCGGGGGGAGCAGCTCCAGCAGGGGACCCCAAACTTCCCTTTCCCGAGCAACATTAACCAGCTCCGACTGGGGGATCCCGAGGCGTTCCCAGGCCAGGTTGGAGATATAATCCCTCCACCTAGTCCTGGGTCTTCCCCGAGGCCTCCTCCCAGCTGGACGTGCCTGGAACACCTCCCTAGGGAGGCGCCCAGGGGGCATCCTTACCAGATGCCCGAACCACCTCAACTGGCTCCTTTCGACGCAAAGGAGCAGCGGCTCTACTCCGAGCTCCTCACGGATGACTGAGCTTCTCACCCTATCTCTAAGGGAGACGCCAGCCACCCTCCTGAGGAAACCCATTTCGCCGCTTGTACCCTGGATCTCGTTCTTTCGGTCATGACCCAGCCTTCATGACCATAGGTGAGGGTAGGAACGAAAACTGACCGGTAGATCGAGAGCTTTGCCTTCTGGCTCAGCTCTCTTTTCGTCACAACGGTGCGATAGATTGAATGCAATACCGCACCCGCTGCGCCGATTCTCCGACCAATCTCCCGCCCCATTGTCCCCTCACTCGCGAACAAAACCCCAAGGTACTTGAACTCCTTCACTTGGGGTAAGGACTCATTCCCTACCTGGAGAAGGCATTCCATCGGTTTCCTGCTGAGAACCATGGCCTCCGATTTAGAGGTGCTGATCCTCATCCCAACCGCTTGACACTCGGTTGCGAACCGATCCAGTGAGTGCTGAAGGTCGCAGGCCGATGATGCCATCAGGACCACATCATCTGCAAAGAGCAGCGATGAGATCCCCAGCCCACCAAACTGCAACCCCTCCCCACCCGACTACGCCTCGATATCCTGTCCATAAATATTACAAACAGGATTGGTGACAAAGCGCAGCCCTGGCGGAGGCCAACCCTCACCTGAAACGAGTCCGACTTACTACCGAGAACCCGGACACAGCTCTCACTTTGGTCATACAGAGATTGGATGGCCCTGAGTAGAGACCCCTCACCCCATACTCCCGCAGCACCTCCCACAGTATCTCCCGGGGACCCGGTCATACGCCTTCTCCAAATCCACAAAACACATGTAGACCGGTTGGGCATACTCCCAGGCTCCCTCCAGGATCCTTGCGAGAGTGAAGAGCTGGTCCGTTGTTCCACGACCAGGACGGAATCCGCATTGTTCCTCCTCAACCCGAGGTTCGACTATCGGCCGAACCCTCCTTTCCAGCACCTTGGAGTAGACTTTACCAGGGAGGCTGAGAAGTGTGATACCCCTATAATTGGCACACACCCTCTGGTCCCCCTTTTTAAAGAGGAACCACCACCCCAGTCTGCCACTCCTTTGGCACCGTCCCAGACTTCCACGCAATGTTGAAGAGGCGTGTCAACCAGGACAACCCCTCCACACCCAGAGCCTTGAGCATTTCTGGACGGATCTCATCAATCCCGGGGCTTTGCCACTGTGTAGTTGTTTGACTACATCAGTGACTTCCGCCTGGGAAATCGACGACAATCCCCGTTATCCTCCAGCTCTGCCTCTAACATAGAGGGCGTATTAGTCGGATTCAGGAGTTCCTCAAAGTGCTCCCTCCACCGCCCCTATTACCTCCTCAGTGGAGGTCAACAGTGTCCCATCCTTACTGTACACAGCTTGGATGGTTCCCCGCCCCCCCCCTGAGGTGGCGAACAGTTTTCCAGAAACACTTTGGTGCCGACCGAAAGTCCTTCTCCATGTCTTCTCCAAACTTCTCCCACACCCGCTGCTTTGCCTCTTTCACGGCAGAGGCTGCAGCCCTTCGGGCCCTTCGGTACCCTGCAACTGCCTCCGGAGTCCTCCGAGATAACATATCCCGGAAGGACTCCTTCTTCAGTCGGACGGCTTCCCTGACCACTGGTGTCCACCACGGTGTTCGTGGGTTACCGCCCCTGAGGCACCTAAGATCCTAAGACCACAGCTCCTCGCCGCAGCTTCAGCAATGGAAACTTTGAACATTGTCCACTCGGGTTCAATGCCCCCAGCCTCCACAGGGATGCACGAAAAGCTCCGCCGGAGGTGTGAGTTGAAAGTCTGTCGGACAGGGCCTCCTCCAGACGTTCCCAATTTACCCGCACTACACGTTTGGGCTTACCAGGTCTGTCCAGAGTCTTCCCCACCCCTGACCCAACTCACCACCAGATGGTGATCGGTTGACAGCTCTGCCCCTCTCTTCACCCGAGTGTCCAAAACATACGGCCTCAGATCAGATGAAACAATTATGAAATCGATCATTGACCTTGGCCTAGGGTGCTCTGGTACCAGGTACACTTATGAGCATCCCTATGTTCGAACATGGTGTTCGTTATAGACAATCCATGACTAGCACAGAAGTCCAACAACAAACAACCACTCTGGTTTAGATCAGGAGGCCGTTCCTCCCAATCACGCCTCCAGGTGTCTCCATCATTGCCCACGTGTGCGTTGAAGTCCCCCAGCATAACAATGGAGTCCCCACTGGAGCCCCATGCAGGACTCCAGTCAAGGTCTCCAAGAAGGCCGAATACTCCGAACTCCTGTTTGGTGCATATGCACAAACAACAGTCAGAGTTTTCCCCCACAACCCGCAGGCGTGGGGAGGCGACCCTCTCGTCCACCGGGTAAACTCCAACACAGCGCGCCAGCCGGGGCTTGTGAGTATCCCCACACCCGCCCGGCGCCTCACACCCTGGGCAACTCCGGAGAAGAAAAGAGTCCAACCCCTATCCAGGAGTATGGTTCCAGAACCGAGACTGTGCGTAGAGGTAAGCCCCACCAGATCTAACCGGTAGCGCTCCACCTCCCGCACCAGTTCCGGCTCCTTCCCCCACAGAGAGGTGACGTTCCACGTCCCCAGAGCCAGCGTCTGCCGCCCGGGTCTGGTCCGTCGAGGCCCCTGACCTTCACTGCCACCCATGTGGCATCGCACCCGACCCCAACGGTTCCTCCCACAGGTGGTGGGCCCATGGGCCCCAATGAAGGTTATAAAATATGAAGAAGAATTATAAAGGACTATGGATATGCAGCCTACAAGATGCTGAGACACAAGGAGGAAAGAGGAGCGGATAGAGAGCAAAAAAGCAACGTTGGGGACGCTACAGGAGTGCAGGACGGAGCACAGATAGACGGGCAGGACAGCGGAGCCGGAGCCGGAGGACAGCTGTAGATGTTCGGCGGATCGGCGCGTTGGCGTTGTGGCCCAAACGGGAAAAGCAGAGTGGACGTTGCGTGCTGCTGGCCCTCTTCCCCCCTCCCTCAAACAGAAAAGGGTAAAAACTGTAGTCCCTTTCTCTATAGACTGGTTGAAATCAGATTTTCTATTTTTGCCCAAATCGCTTTTCGCTGGCCAACGCTACCGATCCTCCAAACATCCACAGCTGTCCTCCGGCTCCGGCTTCGCTGTCCTGCCCGTCCCCAACGTTTCTTTTTCGCTCTCTATCCGGTCCTCTTTCCTCCTTGTGTCTCAGCCATTCATAATACAAAATAAAACACCCGAAACACCACACTATACAACATAAGAAAACTCTGGCTGCCTGGCTCCACTTTGTGACATATATACATTTTAAAAAAGTATAAATATAGGCTATAAAATATGAAGAAGAATTATCTCGTGGCCACGAGATACGTATCTTGAGGCCACGAAATAGTTATAATAATTTTTTTTTGACAAAGTGGGACCAGGGGGGCTCCGTATGTAGTCACTGTGAGAGTCCTGACATCCGGTTATCGGCGAACTCGTTCAGGCCTCCTATTTTCGCTTTGTCGCGCGCCGCTGAAAAAAAAAAGAGCCGTGCACTTTCACTTTTTTGTTTTGATTTCTTTCATGAGGATATATTTTGTTACCTTTAGAAACCCTGTTTTACTGTTGTAACAGATTATTAGAAATATTAATACATATCTAAATGTCATAGTCATAACTCATTTCAAAGTGTTTTTATTATGACCAGAAATCCTCCTCACTCGTCAGTAACCTAATTTTTAAAAACTGTTTATTGCACTATATTTTATTTAAAATGTGCTGTTTTATAAAATAAAGCTATTCTAACTAAACTTTTTAAAGCTTTGTTTCATTCAAATGTTAATCTAAACTGTTATTTGTTATTTGTTATTTGTTAATGTGTTGTGACTTGAGAATTGACTATTGTAAATAGGCAATGAGTAAATGTTGAAGATTGACCAGTTTTCAATGTTGAAAAGTCTGACAAATTTGACGTCTTTTAAATTTTCATTTTCAACCTTCAGGAGACCATAATTAGACGTTGAAGATCGACCTGTTTTCAACGTTGAAAAGTCGGACAAATTTGACGTCTTTTCAATTTTCATTTTCAACCTTCAAGAGACCGTAATTAGACGTTGAAGATTTACGTCTATTCAACGTCTAATAGACGACTTTTTGCTAGCTGGGCTGATTGCTTCCTGATGCTCGCAGGCGCTAGGGGGGAGCTAGACGACCACCATTCAACTTAAAAAAAGTCCTATGACCATTCCAATGACTACGAAGCTGTTCAGTTAAGGTAAATTAAGCTTGAAAAAGCTGCATAGTCCCCCCTAAAATCTTTATATTCCTGCGTGTTTTTTAGAGGAAATCTGAAACACTTCCGGACTTTTATTTTGAAGCTTAGCAACTAATCTGCACCGGAGGACAGTTGAGGGCAGTGCAGCTGCGGGATGTTATCTTCGGCGCCGCGCTGAGCCCAGAGTCCGACAGTCGAGGTTAAGAGTTGTGTGTGTATGGTGTTTGTGTGGTTGGATATTGGTTTAGGACTGAGTATTGTCGGGAACAGGTAGTAGGAAGATCGGCCGACGGCCTGTATAGGTCCGGTATCGGTTTTTCTGCTTTGTTCTTTGCAAACTCTGTCAAGATGGCAGGGACGGAGAGTGACGGTGGCGAAAGTAGTAGCTATGTTGAGTGAGGAGGAAGAGAGAAGGGAGGGGGATTGGAACGAGGTAGTGAATAGAGCAAGGAAGGAGAGTGGTAGGAAAAGGAAAAAAGAGCAGACTGGAGCTAGTGGGTCGGATAATGAAGGGAGAGACGTTGGGGGGAGAGATCAGAACACTGGAGTGACTAATATGGTGGTGAGATTTGAGGAAGAAGGGTAGTGAAGAAGTTAGATCCTCTAAAGTTGACACAAATCATTCAAAGGCAAGTTGGTGAGGTGAGGTATGCGAGGGTTTTGGGGGATGGGAATTTGCTAATTGGCTGTAATACAGAAGAGGAGGTGGAAAAGGTGAAAAAATTGACTAGAGTTGGGAAAATTAAGATATCCCGGGTTGTACAGGTTGGGGAAAAGAGGTTCAGTGGTTGTAAGGGGGTGGTTTTTGGGATTTCCCTAAATGTCAGTATGAAGGTATTGATGGAGAACTTGAAGGTGAGGAATAATTCTATAAAGAGTGTGAGGAGACTGACCGCTGGAGTGGAAAAAAGGGAAACTGAAGGTATCGTGATAGAGTTTAAGGGAGAGTTGCTACCTAAGGAGGTGTATCTTGGCTTTCTGAAGTATAATATAAGAGAGTTTGTGCCGAAGCCTATGAGGTGTTTCAATTGTCAGGAGTTTGGGCATGTGGCTAGAATGTGTAAAAGAAAGAGGAGATGTGCCAGGTGTGGTGGGGATCATGAGTATGGAAAGTGTGGAGAGGGTGTGAAACCAAGGTGCTGTAATTGTGGAGGCAGTCACAGCGTTGCTTATTGGGGTTGTGAGGTGTGGAAAAGGGAGGTGGAGGTGCAACAGATAAGGGTAAGGGGAAAAGTTTCATATGCTGAGGCAGTCAAGATGGCAGGCCAGAAAAGACAGGTGGATGGGGAAGGTGGCAGAAAGATAGAAGCAGCAAAAGAACAGCAGGAGAAACAGAAAGTTTGGAGAGAGAAGAAGAACTTGGTAACTTTTATAGCGGGAGTTATTAATGCGACCTGTGAGATTAAATCTAAAACTGAACGGATTCAGATTATTGTGAAAGCAGCAGAACATCATTTGGGTATGAGAGGGTTAAAATGGGAAGAGGTGAATGATGAGCTTAGAGTGCAATCTGGCCAAGAGGTAACGTGTTTGAGTTGATATTAATAGTGTTGTTAATTCTACAATGGAATGCAAGGAGTTTATTATCGAATGGACAAGATTTCAAGCAGTTTATTGTAAGTAGGAGAGATAAACCAGACATTGTTTGTGTTCAAGAGTCCTGGTTACTTCCTAGTCTAGACTTTATTTTATATGGGTATTTGGCGGTGAGAAGAGATAGAAAAGACGGGAGAGGTGGAGGATGTGTCACTTTTATAAAACAAGGCCTTCCTTATAGAGTACTGGGTATAGGGAATGAACAAGAATATGTGGTAGTGAAGGTGTGGGCTGTGGAAATGGAGTTGGTAATTGTAAATTATTATAATCCCTGCAAGAGATTAGAGTTATGCTTACTTGAGGAGGTAGAAGGACAGGATAGTAGGAACATTATGTGGTGCGGTGATTTTAATGGGCACAATGAGTTGTGGGGGAGTGATAGCACAGATAAAAATGGACTGGTGCTTGAAGAGCTGTTAGATGAGAGGAACCTGGTTTGTTTAAATGATGGTAGTAAAACGAGAATAGATATTAAGGTGGGGAAAGAATCTGTGCTTGATCTCACATTTGTATCTAATACTATGGCACCAATTTGTGATTGGTTTGTGTATCAGGAAGGGACTATAGGAAGTGATCATTATCCAATCTGGTGTAAGATAAATGTTAATACCTCGTTGGTTAGCGAAGGATCGGGTGGGAAATGGATCCTTGGAAAGGCAAATTGGGGTAAATTTTTGCAGGTCAGCGACAAATTTCTAAATCAGGCCAATGCAGAAATGTCCATAGCATCACTTGACAGTTACATAAAGCAAAGCATAATATTGGCAGCATTGGAATCCATTCCTAAAAGTAAAGGTAGTAAGAAGAGGAAAGTGGTGCCATGGTGGGATGATGAGTGTAAGGAAGCTGTGAGGAATAGAAACAGGGCTTTCAGAATAGTGAAAAGGACTCATAATTTTCAGCATATGATACAATACAAGCAAGCTCAGGCTGTAGTGCGGAGGACAGTGAGACATGCAAAAAGGTCACATTGGAGGAATTATTGTGATACGATTGGTAGCACAACGCAAGTGGGTGAGGTGTGGAGTATGATAAAAAAGATGGGAGGTGATAGAAGGGAGTGGAGTTACCCAGTTCTGACTGAAGGGGATGTGACAGCAGTAACTAATAAGGAAAAGGCAGAGTTGATGGCAGTTACATTTGTTAAAGTGCATAGCTCGGATAATTTGTCTGTAGCTGAGAAAAGAGGTAGAGGGAAAATAAAAGCGGACAACATGGAGGCTCTATGCAGGAAAGTTAAGTGTGATGGTGATGGGCTGAGTGTCCCTTTCAGTATGGGAGAATTGAGGAAAGTACTGGATAAGTCGGGTATGACTGCGCCTGGTAAAGATGAGGTTTGTTATAGTATGATAAAGCATTTAAATTCTGATGGCTTGGAGAAATTATTGTTGTTATATAACAAAGTTTGGGAGGAGGGTAACATGCCAGAGAGTTGGAAAGAGGCATTGATTGTACCAATACGGAAACCAGGTAAAGATTCAAGCAGGCCTGGGAATTATAGGCCAATTGCATTGACTTCACACATTTGTAAATTAATGGAGCGTATGATAAATGAGAGGTTAGTACATTTTATTGAAAGTAGAGGCATGATGGCAGCTTATCAAAGTGGTTTTCGGAAAGGTAGGAATACTATGGATCCAGTGGTGTGTTTAGAGGATGAAATAAGGAAAGCCCAAGTAAATAAAGAGACAGTGGTTGCAGTGTTTTTTGATGTGGAGAAAGCTTATGATATGTTATGGACTGAGGGGCTGCTAATAAAGTTACATCAGATTGGAGTTGGGGGGAATATGTTCAATTGGATAATGGGTTTTTTGGATAAAAGGACCATACGAGTGAAGATAGGTTCTGAGGTATCCAGCATGTTTGTTTTTAAAAATGGGACACCTCAGGGGAGTGTTGTGAGTCCAACGCTTTTCTCTATTATGATAAATGATGTGTATGTGAATATTCCGATGGAAATAGGTAGATCACTGTTCGCTGATGACGGAGCTATGTGGAAAAGAGGGAGAAATATTGACTATTTGATTAAGAAAATGCAGGATGCAGTTACGCGAGTGGCAGACTGGGGAACACAATGGGGGTTTTAAATTTTCAGTGGAAAAAACTAAAACTATGTGCTTTACAAGGAAGAAACTTCATGATTGTAATCTGACACTATATGGAAATAAGTTGGAGAGAGTTGATACTTTTCGTTTTTTAGGTGTGTATTTTGATATGAGACTGTCGTGGAAAGAACATGTTAGACAGGTGGTTAGTAAATGTAAAAAGGTGATCAATGTTATGAGATGTCTTGCAGGTTTGGAGTGGGGGGCGGATTTTACATCACTGAAGTATATATATCAAGTCTTAATACGATCTAGGTTGGATTATGGCAGTATTGTATATGGATCTGCAGCTAAATCTGTACTCTCTGACCTGGATGTTATTCAGGCCCGTGCTCTGAGGATTTGTTTGGGGTCGATGAAAACTGCTCCTGTTTGTGCTTTGCAAGTTGAGGCAGGTGAAATGCCGTTGTGGCTCCGTAGAAAACAGCTTATGGCCAATTATTGGATAAATTTAAAAGGCCATGATGACTGGCATCCTACAAAGAGGGTATTGGAGAATTGCTGGGAGAGGGGTAAAGAGCGAAAGGCAAGTTTTGGATGGATAGGTGAGGAAATAGCAGAGCAGATGAAAGTCCAGGAAATTGAATTTTGCTCAACTGTTCTGTGGCCTGTGATGCCAGCCTGGATGCTGAATGTTGCTTGTGTAGACCTGGAGTTGCTGAATATTAAGCGCAAGAATAAGATAGTTCACATAGTTCAAGAATATTACGATTATAGAGATAGAAATTATGGTGGTTATGTACAGGTTTTTACTGATGGATCGAAAGATTTACTGACAGGGGCAACGGGGGCTGCAGTGATGATTCCCAGTTATCAGACTGGAGTCAGTAGGAGAACTATTTAAGTGTGTATGCTGTTGAATTGTTAGGTCTTTTGTTAGCTGTACAATGGGTGGAAGAGGTGATGTTGCGCAATGTACTAATTTGTAGTGACTCAGTGTCAGCGCTGTCGAGTCTCAAATCAGGATCAGCCAGGAATCACCAAGAAATTGTGTATGAAATTTTGTTTACAAATTCAAGGTTTGTTGATCAGGGTATGAATGTGGTGTTCATGTGGGTTCCTGCTCATGCAGGTATACTAGGTAATGAGCGAGTGGATAAATTGGCAAAGGAGGCGGTTAAGAAGGGTGCTGTGGAACTGAATACTAAACTATCAAAATCAGAGGGGAAAAGCATTGTGTGGGAAGAAATTTCCAGACAGTGGCAACAGTATTGGGATGGTGGAAATAAGGGGAGGAAATTGCATTCGATTCAGGCTAAAGTAGGCCAAGGAGGGATGAGTTACAGTGGGTTTAACCGGCAAGAACAAGTAATTGTCAGTAGACTGAGAATAGGTCATAGTAGATTAAATGGTACACTTTTTATATTGGGGAAACATCCGACTGGCCAGTGCAATGTATGTGAGGTAATGGAGACAGTGGAGCATGTATTGATGTCCTGTAGGAAATATGTCCGAGAAAGAGGGGTTATGTTTGATGGACTACGGAAATTAGGTATAAGTGAACTCCGCTTTACAGATGTCCTTGAAAGGGGTGTTATTATGACTGAAAGGAAATATCTAATTGCGTTTTTGAAAAGTACTGGTGTTTTTAAGAAATTGTAGTGTATTGGTCTGAGTAAATAGATATTGAGAACTTGTCAATAGGAGGCAGTAATGCACCGACTTGGATGCCAACTGCCGTTAAACTCTAAAGAAGAAGAAGAAGAATCTGCACCGGAAGCTATAGTCTTTACTGTGGCCACTTCACATTTTGAACAAGATGGCGTCTAGCAGAAAGGTGTGTTAGCAGAATATCTTTGTTGTGTTGAGAGAGAGGTAAAATGTGTAAAGTCCAGATGCTGAGAGCGTTGGTGGAGCAGCGACTAACTGCGGCTGCTGAAGAGATATTTGGGCTGTTTGAAAGAACGATAGCAGAGTACGAGGAGGAACTTTGTCGTTCAAAAGAGGAGAACGAGCGACAACGGGAGCTACTGGACGCTGTTTACAACCCTCAGCTTCGGTTACACAGAGCAGGTTTGGTCATTAAACCTTCACTTGATCTTTCTCTACTTCCTGTGATCTCTTCTCTCAGCAACGATATCACAGGAAGTATTTAAATAAGCATTTGTTCTTAAGATCTATTGTAATCTTCGCTCTTTAACAGGCCTTCGCCAAACCCACCAGACTCCATGTAAATAATCAGTACTTTTATCATCGTAAAACACACTGCATTGAAAGTGGACAGAAACACAATAAAACTATCAAAAGCCGTCTTGGTTTGTCTTTCCACTGTTCAACAATCACCACTCTGGTTTGGTTGAAATAAACTCTTGATTCACACATCTACATGTGGAAATATGCTGGCTCTATACACGCTAAAAGTACTGATTATTTACATGGAGTCTGGTGGGTTTGGTGATTTCGGGGCTGTTTTCTAGATGAACAAAGGTTCTTATTTAATAGGTATTCAATTAGGACTGTATATGTGATTGTTACATAGTAGTGATGTTCGCCTTGGAACACAACAGCACAGTATTGTAACCACTGAGGTTAAGTGTGTGTGTGTGTGTGTGTGTGTGTGTGTGTGTGTGTGTGTGTGTGTGTGTGCGCACGCGCGCGCGCATTTGTGTTAGGGGTGCAAGATATATCGACTCAATATCATTATCGCAATATCACATTGCACAATATTATACCGAAAGTCTCGTGATAATTATGCAATATTTTGTTTGGTTGTATCCCGCCCAACATGTACCCAAAGAGTATAGAAGCAACAAGAGGCAAAACTCAATAGAATGTTGTGTTGCATTCAGTCCAAGATGGCAGAGCTGCATAGGCCTGTCTCGATAGTCAATAAATCAATTAATCGCACAATAAAAAGAAATTAGCTCGATAATTTTTCTGGCCGCGATAATTTCCATTTGCATGCTTGTTTGTTTTCCTCGTCTCTCTCTACCAAAGAGACTGGAAGACCACTCTCGGTTCCTTAGCGTAACGAGGAGTCAACCCTCTTTGTCAGGCGCATGGTCTTTGTGTGGGCGGGACTCCGGACGGAGAGAGAGAGAGACAGAGAAACACTAGTTGAGAGTTGGAGCAGGGTTTCCCGCAGCACTTTGCAGTTAAGGTGGCGTAAAAAAAAAAGTATATGAGCGATATCAACTGTGTTACTCGGCATCCCGTTTTCTCCCTTTCATTCCAAACCACACAGCTGACAACCTGCAAGTGGAGGCGGGGGGGGGGGGGACAGGCTCGGATAAATATAGGGTACTAGACTCGGACATACACGCCACTGTGGACTTGTCAGTCTTGCAAGCTGTTTCAGGAAAGTGGCTGCATGTGTCCGACAATGCACAGAACATTACAAGCATACAGCTGTCCGCGGACACGGAGTGTGGTAAGTATGTCAGAGTTGTGTGTGTGTGTGTGTGTGTGTGTGTGTGTGTGTGTGTGTGTGTGTGTGTGTGTGTGTGTGTGTGTGTGTGTGTGTGTGTGTGTGTGTCGGCCCACCCCCACGAAGCTCCGACCTGCAGAGGAGCAGAAGCTGCACCTTCGCCAAAATGAAGACTGAAAAACAGAACTATTTTACTACAAACATTTACTCGCCATGTGGCATAGATTTAATTTATTAATTATATATTATTTAAATGTAATATTTAGTGTTAAATAATTATTAAATGTAGTACAGAGTCTGTAGTCTATCGCACAAACACTCAAGGAATGCTGCAAACGTTTGACAGCCAGCAGGCTATGAATTACCTGGGAGAACATATGTGTCACAAACGGCAAACAACAGCGTGAAAGACGACTTACTAAAGGTGATCAAAGACATATTGTAGATATTTAAAATGTCCAGTTCCAGTGTTAAATATTCTTTAGAAATAAAAGTTTATTGATCTTTGAAAAAGTGTACCTGCATTATTATGCGATTATCATTATATTAAATGAAAACGGTCTCTCAACGACAATATTATCGTTTATCGCAATCATTTCTGGGACAATTTATCGTTCAGCAAAATTTGTTATCGTGACAGGCCTAGAGCTGCACTCAATAGAATGTTCCATTGCAAGCTGCAGCACAACATTCTCTTTTGTTTAGCCTCTTGTTACATCTATACTCTTTGATGCACCTCGTGAAAAATACACATCACTTGGTAGCGTTACATTTCCCCCGAGCCGCTTAAATGCCTGCTCTTCTCTCTGTTGCTCCGAAAACGGACGTTAGAGGGAACTGAAACATCGCCGCACGGGACGCCAGTTAACGCTACACTTGGCAGCAGGTAACGTTAGCCTACTGTTAGCTAGCAGCTGGAGTAAACACGGTTAAAATGCTGACAGCTAAACGGTGTAAAAGTGTGTCTGTATTTCACTGGAGAGGATTGTAACACCAGACTGTAGCTGCCGTTGTCTGAGGCCTAGTCCACACGGACACGGGTATTTTTATAACCGTGACTTTTTTTACGCGGTTCGGCCTTCCGTCCACACGAAAACGCAGTTTCAGGGCCCTGTAACTGAACATTTTTGAAAACTCCGGCCAGGGTGAGCATTTTCAGGAACGCCGGTTACAGTGTTGACGTGTGGACAGTATAACCGGGTTTTTTGCCTTGCGACGTCAGAGTGTGCGCCGTTATCCGCTGTGTTTGACGTCATATTGTGCGCCGCTAACTGCTTTGTTGATGATTCTTTGCAATGGCTTGACAGCGTGTTTTTGCGTTTTCATGTGGACGGAGATTTATTTTAAACCGAGCATGTGTGGACGGGTTTTTTTTTTTTAAATGGTGGAGAAAAAACTCTGGTTATAAAAATACCCGTGTCCGTGTGGACTAGGCCTAAAAACAACAGACTCAGCCTCGCCTCGCCAGCCTCATGCTGCATTCAAAGTAATTGTAAAATTCCCTTTTCCCATCCAGTGGTTTTGTCATTAACAGGAATTTACTGGTGAAATAAGTTATTGTTATAAGTCAAGGATCAGCAACCTTTTTGATATGAAGTACCTTTTCAAAATGTATGGTTTATTAGTGTGCCATGTCAACATTAAGTTTAGTTATGACATCACATCAAAATGTAATATCCAGGGAATCTGTAATTTTATTGCATAGCAACATTTGATAACATTTATTTCTCATAATCATCCATCCATCCATCCATCTTCGTCCGCTTATCCGGTGTCGGGTCGCGGGGGGAGCAGCTCCAGCAGGGGACCCCAAACTTCCCTTTCCCGAGCAACATTAACCAGCTCCGACTGGGGGATCCCGAGGCGTTCCCAGGCCAGGTTGGAGATATAATCCCTCCACCTAGTCCTGGGTCTTCCCCGAGGCCTCCTCCCAGCTGGACGTGCCTGGAACACCTCCCTAGGGAGGCGCCCAGGGGGCATCCTTACCAGATGCCCAAACTACCTCAACTGACTCCTTTCGACGCAAAGGAGCAGCGGCTCTACTCCGAGCTCCTCACGGATGACTGAGCCTCTCGGGAGACGCCAGCCACCCTCCTGAGGAAACCCATTTCGGCCGCTTGTACCCTGATCTCGTTCTTTCGGTCATGACCCAGCCTTCATGACCATAGGTGAGGGTAGGAACGAAAGCTGACCGGTAGATCGAGAGCTTTGCCTTCTGGCTCAGCTCTCTTTTCGTCACAACGGTGCGATAGATTGAATGTAATACCACACCCGCTGCGCCGATTCTCCGACCAATCTCCCGCTCCATTGTCCCCTCACTCGCGAACAAAACCCCAAGGTACTTGAACTCCTTCACTTGGGGTAAGGACTCATTCCCTACCTGGAGAAGGCATTCCATCGGTTTCCTGCTGAGAACCATGGCCTCCGATTTAGATATAATCAGGACCTTGCAATTATTATTATTGTATATTATTATGATTATGATTGTGGAACATGGTTTTAGTATGCAGCGTCCTGATTGGTGGAAAATGGGCTGACAAAAATATTACTGTCAAAGAGCCTGAAGCGAAAAGTTGTGCAAAGCCCAGCTTTAATGATGAATAAGCAGGTCCTGTATGCCTCATTTTCAATGAAACGATGCTGTGGCAAAATAATAACACAACCAGCATCATTGTCAAGAACGAAGAACACGAACATAACGATTGTGTCATTCACGTGCATATTAAGTAGCTACATGTTAGGGCTGGGCAATAAATCGATTTTCTCCTTAACATCCGCCGACGCTCCTCTGGGCTCCCGTAGCTCCGAACGGGCTCATCCCTCCCCCCGCGCGTTTGCCATAGAGATACACAAACAACATGGCAGCGACAGGGACTAACATTAATTATTTTCTTAACCAGTCGTTTCATTACTTACTTATCCGTAATCTCCGCCGAAATGACCGTCCGCTCGCGGTGCACTGTCCCCGGCTGAGAGTCACCTATTCTCGGTAACTGAACCACCAGCTACCGCTGACCTGAAAGAGCACCCTGCGGGGCACCAGAGGCGGTGTTGAGGAACTATTTTGCAGCTCAACACGTCTACTAAATGCCGCTGATACAACTGAGCTGTGACGGAGGTCTATAGCACCTTAAACATCTTGCAATCGGCGCTCTGTAGCATGGAGCTCCACTTCGACGTTTGTTTTTATCGCTACGAAGGAACTTGCTACAAGTATGCTACATTCAAGAGACCATAATGGGATGTTAACGTACGTTACTCAGCAACAGGTGAAAATAGGGGCAAGGTTGCGCAATAACGTTAAAATGATTTGAACTTTTAGCGAGGAACGAGAAGTGAATTACCTGTATGTGTGAAAACAGCTTTATCTCACGCATCCGTTTTGTTGTTGTTGAATATATAACCCCACCCCCCAAAAAATAAAAATAAAAACTGGTAGGGAAAACACTCAAACCAATTTAAATTTCCACAAAATTGGCATGAATAATCATAATGGTATACATGCCCCGTGTGTGTTTGTATGAGTCAAAACAAAATAAAACTTGTTTTGAACAATGTATTTGTCATTTGCAGATTGATTTTAAGTAGAAGGAGAAAAAAATCAATTTAAATCTTAAATCAGATTTTTTTATTTTGAAAATCTGGGATTTTTTTTTAGGCCATATCGCCCAGCCCTACTACATGTATTTGTTTTGGTCTTATAATGCATCCATATTTACCGCTCCAGTGGAGAGGATGGTTTCTTCAGTTAGCTTAAGTTTATAAGAATTTGTCCAAATTTCAAGATTCCCTGCAAACTAAGATAAACCGACTACAAACCGATAGCTTTTGTTTTAGCTTGTTTTGTAAAAAAAAATGCTATTTGAAGAGTAGAGCTGTGTTTGCTTAAAACAGCGCGCTGGACATCTATCTATCCATTGATAAGTATTGGCTTTTAACTCATGAAGGTTTTAATGTAGCCTACTTACAGTAACAAGACTAGCGTTAGTTCATCTGCACCAGCGGCCATTGATAATCCTCTTTGTATTGTTCCCAGTCAGAGATATGAGTCAATCAAACTACCGTAAATAACAGGTCGCGCAACTGTGAACGTTGTAATTTGGCATGCGGATGAGAGAGTGC
This sequence comes from Perca flavescens, assembly GCF_004354835.1. NCBI lineage: Eukaryota > Metazoa > Chordata > Actinopteri > Perciformes > Percidae > Perca > Perca flavescens. Next base: position 1,853,554 of record NC_041337.1, read on the forward strand.
TTCAGCATTTCAACCATGATTTCAACACATCAATAACTCTCTTGCACACATATTGCCAGCGTGCCATTAGTTAAAGCGCCCATTTTATGCTCATTTTCAGGTTCATAATTGTATTTTAAGGTTGTACCAGAATGGGTTTACATGGTTTAATTTTCAAAAAACACCATATTTTTGTTATACTGCACAGCTCTCTCTCACTGCTGCAGATCCTCTTTTCACCTGGTTTCTGTTTTAGCTACAGAGTGAGACCTCTTTTCTTCTTCTTCTTCTTCTTCTTCTGTACCATCTTTGATTGCACTCGCACATGCGCAGTAGCTCAGATGTAGATCATGTCAGCTAGCTAGCTCCATAGAAGTAAAAGAAAGCCTGTTTCTCCGACTTCGGTCAGTTACAAGGCAGGATTAGCGGGGAGACTTCTAAATGAGGGAGCACATGTAAGTAGTTCTTTTGGAGATTATGGTGAACTTGTGTGTGTTGCAGCAGTGCTTTTGAGAACGAGGTAGCATGCTAGTGTTAGCATTAGCGCTAACGCTACGAGCTAACGGTTGCGGTTAGCCTGCTCGTTTGGGATTGTGACGTCACAATCCGGGCCGATTTTGAACAGCTCACCCGGAGACTGAAGGCAGGACACATTCAGAAACCGTATCTCACTCAGAACACCATGCATGGATTTTTTGTGTGTGTGGAAGCACCAGAGACCTAGCCTGACGTGGTCCTACTCAGATTCTAGTCAGAATGTGAGTCTGAAACCGCTCCATTGGGCTGTGATTAAGGGGCGGGTTCCAACCGAATCAGAAAAAAAAATGCCTCTGCATTCATTGGATAGACCTACAACCAATCAAAGCAACGGAACTCAACTCAACCGTCAACAGAGCTCAACACTGTGTATCGTCTCCATAGCAACCACTCTTTGCACAATGCATTCGTTGTAATTTCCAACTTTTAGACTTTTTTGAAGCTTAATATATCATTTGTTGCGTGTAAATATAAATGTGATAACGTTAGTGATAGTGACATTCTTGCAACAGTTGCATTTCTAGAGATGAATCGGCGAAAACACGTTTTATTTCTCTGATTCACGGCTTTGTTCTAGCGCCGCTGGGCGCTCCCTCTCTTCAGTCTCTCTATCTCGCTCCGCCATATAACGTTACCGTGCTTTCAGGCAGTTGTTGAGGCTCCTCCACTGAGGATTTTAAAATGAATGCTGTAACCGACGCGATGGTGGAATCTACAATTCTCTAGCGGCAGCCACCTGTTGTAAACAAATTCAAGAGATGTGTCACCTTTTTCAGCCCTTTTGAGTTTGCAGGTATGAAATCTATTTTGATGCGTTTTCCCATAACTTTGGTAATTTTACATATGTTTAAAAATATTGAAATTAATATCGATATTGCAATATTCATTATCGATATCGCAATAATCAGGGGGGGTATTGTAGTGTTCAGGAGGGGAGCAGGGCTCAACATTAATGCCGCGTTCTATTTACCTCGGAACTCGTTTTTCACGAGGTCAAAGTCAGAAACACGCCCCCTGACCTCGTATTTACGAGCTTGGAACTCGGACAACCTCGCAGTAGCCCAAGATCGAAATCCAACATGGCTGCACCCTGTATCAACAGTTGTGAAAGCTGCAGTAACATAAAGTTATAAGCACTTCTGTCTCATGTGTTTTACTAAATCAGTCGTTCACACAGGCATGTACAACTTCTATCTGTGGACATGTTACTAGTGATGCACCAAATATTCGGCCTCCAAAATTTTTGGGCCCAAAAGGGCATTTTCGGTTTTCGGCCGAAATACTTTTATCACCAAAACAATACGGCTGAAATGTTGTGATGACGCAAACAGAAACTGCGACCTGCACGTGTGTCAGTACCCGATCCGTTCCACCTGCAAAGCGTCTCCTAGGCAACGAGGTTGAGACGGACCACGCAGTGAAAACAATGAGAAATAGCTCTTAGTCTGTCAGCACACGTTTCAGTGAGATCTATTCAGATCCTCTGCACTTCATCGCGACTGGACTTGATCCGCGTTATAAAGACCATTACTTGGATGCGGAAATAAAGCAGAGCGCACGAGAAATGATCCAGGCCGCGATGGATGCGGAGAACCCGCGTAGAGACGGAGACAGAGCAGCGCCCAGCGCAGAGATCAGAGCGCAGAAACAAAGACTCGTCTCTCTGCACCAGATGAGGGGCACGCACTCTCGTTGTCTGATATGTTCAGTGAAATCCTGCAAGAAAGTGCCTTAAATAATAATAATAATAATAACAATAGGTAAGCTATTCTGTTCTTAGGCTACTATATACTATATGTGACTATCAGATTGTAGCCATATTTCTGCTAGATATTTTTTTAATTAAACTTTAATATTAATTTATACAATTGCAATGCCTTGATTTTAGTAAAGTTAGTACACAGTCATAGCCATAAATGCAATGGTACTAATAATTGGCATAATTTCTTTCGGTTTTCGGTCTTGGTTTCCTCTTTTGCCCCCCCTTCTTATGTCTAAGAAAAGCTGAGCCCCCCACTCTGAAACCAAAGTTGAGGTAACTCTCGAGATAGAGCCTTACTTTCTTTTTTGATACAGATCAGTTATCAGGACTTTTACGTTTCTCCGTCATGTTTCATTCATAAAATAGTGATGCCGTGGCGGCAGGAAAGACGAGGATGCTAGCAGCTAACAGCTAGCAGATAATAGATAGCAGCTAGCAGCTGACCTGATGAGAGCAAGGGTCCCAGGTTAAGAGGTCCCGGAGGTTTGGCCTACTACGTAGCCTGCCTACAATTTCAAGCGAGAACAAAAATATATGGTTTTTATACAGACTTTTGTATACATTATATATTCTAGTGTATTATCATAATTTGTTTAACTTTTTTTTACCTCAAACCAGATAAAGACTTGCGCACCCCCTGTGATCTTTGCCGCCCCCCTAAGGGGTGCCCGGACCCCAGGTTGGGAACCACTGCTGTAAGCAATGCAGCATGAAAGCACGGTGAACCTGCCAGTGTTAGTTAGCTAACGTTAGCTTGCTAACTCCGCCTTAACGTTACCTCCTCGCCACATCGTTGACAGAAAACGAGAGACCCGGTGCTAATACGGCAGTGGTGCCTTAACGACTGTTATCTACCGGACCGAATTGCAACGCGGATTTCGGTGCCACTGAAATGCCTGCACTTCTCTCTGATGCTCCGAAAACGGACGTTAGAGGCAACCTAAACATCGCCGCATGTCACGCTAGTTAACACTACACTCAACAGCAGGTTAAAAGACGGTTAAAATGCTGACAGCTAAACGGTGTCAAAGTGTGTCTATTTCACTGGAGAGGAACGTATGACAGTGTGCAGCTGCTGTTGTCGTCGGAAAAACACAGATGTTGCGTTCACTTAAAATTCGCCTCGCCAGTCTCATGCTGCATTCAAAGTTGTTTTAAAATACCCTTTTCCCATCCAGTGGTCGTTTTTGTCTTACTGGTGAAATAAGTTATTGTTATAAGTTATTGTTACATTTTTTATAAATAATTTAATTTTGCCATAGCAATAAACAAGCCGTTTTTGTGCTCCTTTTTGAAAAAAAATAAATAAAAATATGCGGATTAAATATCAGGTAATAATCAACTGTAAAGTAGCTACACCTTTCAAAGGATCCCTTCGGTAAATCAGCCTCTGCCAGGCAGAAATTAGTGAAATTGTGTAAAAAAAAAAAAGTTAACACCAACATTTAGTGGCAAAGTCCATTATGTCTACAAAATTATTTTAGATATAGTATAAGTTCAAGTCACTACTACCTCTGGTCAAAATATTGACTTAGTATCTCAGAATATAAATTAACCCTAAAAAGCCTGAACACACTGGAAGGTCTCCTCGGCCATTTGTGGTATGGTTCCAACGATTCCAGGAAAAGGAGCGAGTGCTGCGATGGGCCAGACATCATGACCTGAAATGCAAGAATTCTACGCTGAGAATATACCCAGATTTCAGCGGCAGTCTGTCAAGAAGACGTGCGGAATTCAACGACATCAAGCACGCACTTTACAAAAAGGGAATAAAATTCCAGCTGCTTTACCCAGCCTGCCTGCGAGTCTCTTTCGGAGGAAATACACTTAAATTTGACACACCGGAAGACGCCAAGGCGTTCTACAATCAACAGGTGATGACCCTAGAGTGACCCGACAGTTTGCTTGACAACTTGTTACGAAGTGGCTGTGTGGCTACTTTGGCTGACTGCCAGCGGCTATTTTTATCGCCGTTAATTTTCTCGGACCAAACTGTGCTTGAGGAGATGGGTTGTCTTAACCAACTGGTATAAAAGGACTTAAGCGAACATTTTGAGGTAAATCTGTGTTATGTGAATTTGTTTGTTTGGGACCATCCTATACTGGGACTTATGTTATAACGGTGATGGCTAATGTTACACTAAGCAATATATTAATGTTAGCTAAATGTTACTGTTTAACGTTACTATCGTTGCCCAAGCTCACTGCCGGATTAGTCCGTGATGATGTGGTGATTGTTAGACGGTGATATTGATTATTTTGAACCTGTTTCTAGTTTAACTTTTAGATGGTCAAAGGCTCTCCCGTAGGAAACGGTTTAGTTAAGACACAATTCAGGATCCAGTAGAGGACTAGCTGTCTGCCTATGTTCTGGAGGCAGGCATTGGATATTTTTATGTTATTTTTACTGTTGTGATGGGTTTGATTATTGACACAACCAATTTGTGTTCACTCTGTGCTAAAACGGGTTTTTATACTGCCAAAGGGGATTTTTGTACATTTTGTATGACTATTATTTTGGATGAGTTGTTGACGAATGGCCGCCTTTCTGCTATGGGGTGCACACTCCACCTCCTCCCCCTCTTCCCTCTCAAGGCACATGTCTGATGACACAAATGATAGTAGAGCAGAAGTAAGCGTGTCTTCCACCCGATGTATAAGCTGGAATGTTAAGGACTTGAACGGGCCGATTAAAAGAGCACAGATTTTTTCCCAGATGAAAAAATTAAATGTAGGTGTAACATTTTTACAAGAAACCCACCTGACCATAGCGGATCAAGTTAGGCTCCGGAAAAACTGGGTTGGACAAACTTTCCATTCTGCGTTTAACACCAAGGCACAGGGAGCGGCAATATTGATCCATAAAAAAATATAGTTTACGCCTTCAAAAACGATCTCTGATCCTCAGGGATGGTTCATAATAGTGTCAGGTTCCCTCTTTAATACCCCAGTCGTGCTTATAAGTGTATATGCCCCTAACTGGGATGATGTTGGCTTCATTAACAAATTCATCTCCCTGATTCAAAAATCTAGATTCACATAGGCTCATTCTTGCTGGGGATCTGAATACTGTGACTGACCCAGCTATAGATCGCTCCAATCCTAAAACTTTAGCACGTTCCAAAATGTCCCAGGCTCTTTGTGATTTCATGGATCAAACTGGTTGTGTGGACCCATGGAGGTTTTTCTACCCACAGAAAAAGGAATTCTCTTTCTTTTCACACGTCCATCATACATACAGTAGAATAGATTACTTTTTTTTATTGATAAAACACTCCTTCCTTCTGTAAAAAATGTGGAGTACACTGCCATAGTAGAATCAGACCATGCACCCGTGGTTCTCGATCTTGTTTTCTCTCAAAACCTAGCACAGCGCAATAACTGGAGACTGAACACAGCCTTATTGGCAGACAAACAGTTTTGTGAATTTGTATCTAAGGCAATTGATGAGTTTTTGTTGTTCAACAGATCAGACTTAATCTCACCATCTACTTTATGGGAGACATTGAAAGTTGTCATAAGGGGAGAAATTATTTTATACTCCATATCATGTAATAAAGCAAGAAAACAGAGACCACCAATATTCCTCGGCCCCAACTCCGGAACTATATAAAGACAAAATCGCTCTGAAAACGCAGTACGAGTTATTATCGACACAAAAAACTGAGAGACACCTCCTCTGGTCAAAAGGGCGCTACTATGAGCATGGGGAAAAAGCAGGCCGCTTGTTAGCTTACCAGTTGAAATGTAATTCAGCATCTCGTATGATCCCACAGATTCGCAGTGGTTCACAGTTAACAATAGATCCAGTGGAAATAAACAATGCTTTTAAAGCATTTTACTCTGACTTGTATACATCTAAATTCCCACAAGATACATCAAACATGTCACAGTTTTTCAATGATCTAGATATCCCTAAAATAGATGTGGCTGTTAGAACTGACTTGGACAAACCCTTACGACTTCACGAAATCTCTGATTCCATCTAGAAAATGCAAAGTGGCAAAACCCCAGGGCCAGACGGCTACCCTGTTCTCATCTCGGCTAGCTCCCATCCTTCTGGAAATGTTCAATCATTCATTGAATCAAGCAAACCTACCACAGAGCTTAACAGAGGCTTCTATCTCACTCATTTTGAAACCTGGTAAGGACCCGCTTGAGTGTGGGTCGTATCGGCCAATTTCACTCCTAAACACAGATGTAAAGATATTGGCTAAACTCCTTGCCTCAAGATTGGATACTGTAATGCCCCATATAATCTCAAATGACCAAACCGGATTTATGAAGGACCGCCACTCCTTCATAAATAACCACCTCTTTCCTGCAGCCAGATTGGATCATACCTTTACACAGTGGCACAGAGTTGGTCTTCTTAGATGTAGTGACTTTTATATAGACTGTCTTTTCGGCAGCTTTAATGATCTTACTAAAAAATTTAAACTACAACAGTCAGATTTATTTAGATATTTCCAGGTGCATCACTTTATTCAAACATGGTGCTCAACCTTCCCAACCTTACCAGTAAATTCGGGGTTGGACAATATCTTACAAACTCCTGTGCAGCATAAAGGCCAGATTTCAAATATATCCAACATGATCTTATCTTTTCGAAAAGTCTCTCTCTCTCTCTTTCTCTTTCTCTCTCTCTCTCTCTCTCTACGGAGAAACAGCTGATCAACGACCTAATAGCGTAAGTGTAACAGAGCTGTGTGACAATATAATCAAATATATAAATGAAAATAGGTTGAGTATAACTAATATTTACATATAGGTCTACTGTATATACAGATCAGTCAGGTTGAAACGTGTAGTTCTGAAAGTTAAGTTGCACAACTTAATGTAATGTTTAATGTATGCCTTAGTTTGGGGTTGATATCATTTGAAAAAAAAAACATTCTTTAAAAACAATATAATATGGCACTTAAATGCACTTAAAATGTTTAGTTTTTTGAGAGATAATATTGTAAGCAATGTAGGCAATACAAATGTTGCTTTTTTCCGAAAATTTTGCTTTTTTCCCTAGTTTGGGTTGTATAAAAACGCAAAAAAAAATTATCTGAGTAATCGATCGACAAAGTGATAGATTAATCGATTACAAAAAGAATCAATAGCTGCAGCCCTAATTGTTAGCTTTATAAGACCTTGGGTTAGAGCAGTGGTTCTCAACCTTTTTTGTTGTCAGCGCCCCCCTATCCATTATCCAGGTCCCTAACGCCCCCCATCAAATATTATGTAGGCTAATTGCCCCAAATATTACGCCCTAAAATAGGCCTATTATTGTTGTTACTATTGTTTATCAAAAATAATAAAAAAAATCAAATCATTGAATGACAACACATGAATTAGTTTCATCATCAACAATTATAAAAATACTTAGATTTTCTCAACTTGCATCGATGCGTAAGAATAGAGGAAGATGGTAGCCCCCATTAACTCCCTGACACTCCAACAACGGCCCAGGTACTAGTGGCCAACTGTGGTGTCGCCTCACGTCGGCACTTCTAACATACCGCAGAGACTACAGCCAACGGCGAAGTATGACGTACAGTACAGGCCAAAAGTTTGGACACACCTTCTCATTCTGACTGAAGGCATCAAAACTATGAATGAACACATAAGGAATTATGTACTTAACAAATAAGTGTGAAATAACTGAAAACATGTCTCATATTCTAGTTTCTTCAAAGTAGCCACCCTTTGCTCTGATTACTGCTTTGCACACTCTTTGCATTCTCTTGATGAGCTTCAAGAGGTAGTCACCTGAAATGGTTTTCCAACTGTCTTGAAGGAGTTCCCAGAGATGCTTAGCACTTGTTGGCCCTTTTAGCGTTCACTCTGCGGTCCAGCTCACCCCAAACCATCTCGATTGGGTTCAGGTCCGTTGATTGTGGAGGCCAGGTCATCTGGCGCAGCACTCCATCACTCTCCTTGGTCAAATAGCCCTTACACAGCCTGAAGGTGTGTTTGGGGTCATTGTCCTGTTGAAAAATAAATGATGGTCCAACTAAACGCAGACCGGATGGGATGGCATGTCGCTGCAGGATGCTGTGGTAGCCATGCTGGTTCAGTATGCCTTCAATTTTGAATAAATCCCCAACAGTGTCGCCAGCAAAGCACCCCCACACCATCACACCTCCTCCTCCATGCTTCACGGTGGGAACCAGAGATCCATCCGTTCACCTTTTCTGCGTTGCACAATGACACGGCAGTTGGAACCAAAGATCTCAAATTTGGACTCATCAGACCAAAGCACAGATTTCCACTGGTCTATGTCCATTCCTTGTGTTTTTTGGCCCAAACTAATCTCTTCTGCTTGTTGCCTCTCCTTAGCAGTGGTTTCCTAGCAGCTTCTTGACCATGAAGGCCTGATTCGTGCAGTCTCTTCTTAACAGTTGTTCTAGAGATGTGTCTGCTGCTAGAACTCTGTGTGGCATTCATCTGGTCTCTAATCTGAGCTGCTGTTAACTTGCAATTTCTGAGGCTGGTGACTCGGATGAACTTATCCTCAGCAGCAGAGGTGACTCTTGGTCTTCCTTTCTTGGGGCGGTCCTCATGTGAGCCAGTTTCGTTGTAACGCTTGATGGTTTTTGTGACAGCACTTGGGGACACATTCTAAGTTTTCGCAATTTTCCGGACTGACTGACCTTCGTTTGTTCAAGTAATGATGGCCACTTTTTTCTCTTTACTTAGCTGATTGGTTCTTGCCATAATATGAATTCTAACAGTTGTGCAATAGGGCTGTCGGCTGTGTATCAACCTGACTTCTGCACAACACAACTGATGGTCCCAACCCCATTAATAAGGGAAAAATTCCACTAATTAACCCTGACAAGGCACACCTGTGAAGTGAAAACCATTTCAGGTGACTACCTTATGAAGCTCATTGAGAGAACACCAACAGTTTGCAGGGTGGCTACTTTGAGGAATCTAAAATATAAGACATGTTTTCAGTTATTTCACACTTTAAGTACATAATTCCATATGTGTTCATTCATAGTTTTGATGCCTTCAGTGAGAATCTACAATGTAAATAGTCATGAAAATAAAGAAAACGCATTGAACGAGAAGGTGTGTCCAAACTTTTGGCCTGTACTGTATGTTCTGCGCACACAGCACAAAAACAGCTTTACAAAGACAACCCAAAATACAGAAAATAAGCATCTCTCAACACTAGGGGTGGAATGGTACACAGAAGTCTGTCAGGTTCATACCTCGGTTCAGACATCACGGTTCGGTTCGATACGATGGAGGGAAAAGCAAAACAAAAATGCAGAAGGCAAATTAGTTTTTTTTTTGTGCATGTACCCCACATCATCTCCAGACTCCATCTGTAACTTGTAAACAAAATAAGACAATCAGCTATAAAACTGGAAATACAGCATCTCTTTTTTATATGAAAGTGCAAATAACATACAGTATATAAACATTAATAACTACAACAAAAAATATGTGGACGGGATGGCATGTTGTAACAAGTTTCGAGTACATGCATCAAGTACTTGAAGCCCTATTTGTATTTAAAGGCTGGTTAAGCACTGTAGGGAGGAGAAGTTGGACAATTTGCTTTTGTCCCGTTCCAGTGATTGGTACAGCTGGGTGATGGCGTCGGCTATGCGTTAGCATGTTAGATGTATTTCCACTTACATACCCAACAACTGCTGAACAACGCAGACACACAGTCCTTATCCACCACTCTCTCGCCTGTACTACTGTAACTGACCCGAAGGCCGAAGATTTCTATGCTAGGACGGCACCAGGCAGGAGGGCATGAGATGAGAAGGCATGACACGGGAGACTCCAGGCTTCATCCATACAGTTAGGGGTGGGAGATATTGACAAAAATGAATATCTCGATATTGTTTTTCAATATTTCGATATCGATATTCAGACGATATTTTTGAAATCCTTCTAGAAGTTAAAAGAAGCCCTGTTCGGAGGCTATTTCGTTGGTTCTCTTGGGAAAATGTACAAGCAAGATGAAATCATAACAATAAACAAAGGGCTCTGTTCTGTAACATATTGCACACAACCATGTCCTTATTGGAAGCAGTCCTGGAGCTGGGACAAGGCCGGGTCAGACTAGGTTCTGATAGTCCTTCTACTTGGCTGTATAGTCCTTCTGACCGGGACTTATGCTGGGATCAGGAGTTGGATGTGATCTGACTGGCCCAGGTGAGGGAAAGGAGCAGTTCTGTGTGCTTTTTTGATGTTAGAGTATACATGGTCTAGTGTGTTCTTCCCTCTAGTAACACAATCTACATGCTGGGAGAAAGCTGGAGAGGTACAGACTTTAAGGACGCCTTGTAAAAGTCCCCTGTATCCCGTATCCAGGTGATCGCGCTGCAGTTTGTTCACTATGGTTAGCAGTGAACCAAACTTTTGCTAACGTTAGCATCGGGGGCTATGTAGACGGCAGTGTGCTGTTTTCATAGTAAACAAAATGGTCAGTATATTACCGACAGGGCTCCAGATCAGGTGCGCCGTGCTGGGCAACGATCCTGCAGTTGGTACTCCATTCATTGTGCACAAAAATGCAGTCCTCCGCCTCTGGTCGTGCCGGTGTTATGTTCTCATTCTGTCGGTAGATAGCTAGCTCGGCGTGCTAGCGCCGACAACAACCTGGAGGGCTCGGTCAGGCTATATCCTCCTGAGCCGCCTGGAATTCTCTCGTAACGGCTGTGTTGTATCGTGGTCCTGTCTTGATTAGTTCAGTGTGTTGTATCGTAGTCCTGTATTGATTAGTTCAGTGTGGCTGTACGTACTTGTATAAATATACACCGACAGGAGAGCAGCTGCACAATCGCGCGCCGCCATCTTTGTTGACGTGAGTGAACGTCATAACGCGCAAGGTAAAAACTAGTAGCAGCTTTTTGTACAAAAAATACAGTCAAATAAACCCCTACAGTATTAAAATCGCTACATATAATTGTTTAGAAGGTTATAGTGTGCGTTATTTGTTTTCTCTTTAACTTCCTTCAGCTCTTTTCATGTTTGGGGGGTCGGATTGTACAAATTATGAAATATTCGTCCAGACAACAATTTGGATATTATCGTCTAAATGATATATCGCCCACCTCTACATACAGTCTTGAAGTTTTCCCAAACTTGCGATCATAAAGAGGCCAGCGGGTCCTCTAATGGTGTAGACACATATAGCCGACGGCCGACCGTTGACAGAAAACCCCGTCGATATGATCAGTCGCGTCCCCGAGGTCCAAAAAACTGCCTCGGGACACATCAAAAAGACGAGAGGAGACGAGACGTAATACGCCTCCATAACAGCAGGCGGAGCTAATCTGTAATGTTGCCCAAGAAATGAAAACCGGCAGCTGATTGGACGAACAGATCACATGGGTTGGTTTTCTCCGGATATTCAGACCTGGACTGTCATGGCGGCCGTTCAGAATACGATCTCATATTGTACTAAAATAGTTCACTGAAACTTGTTACTGAAAACATTTTAAGCGAGAAATAGGCCATGCAGTTGCTGAATCTGTCTTCATATCAGCTCAACAAAGGTCAGTTTAAAAGATTTTCGTCAGATTTTGAGAGACTGTAGTCACCTCATTCCGCTCCTCATTTCCGGGTGAGTCCCGACGGCCCTGCCGCCGACCGAACATGTCAGGTCGGCCAAAATGAACGTCGACAGCCCCCCAGACGGACGACGACACGGGACACACCGAACAGATTTGAGTCACTGACCTCGCCAGACTGTCCCACGGCCGATAATCGGCCTGATGTGTCTTGGCCTTAACTCTTGTGGGTCGCCACCACTCGCCATACTTGTCCTTTTAATGCTGCTATCTCTGACTCACTCTCTCACTGGACTGTCGACCTGACAAAAAATTGCATGTAGGCGGAGCTCGGCTAGCTTCAGTGCTAAGGCGGGGCTACAGATTAGGTGTCCCTAGAACCCGCGTATCTCACAGTAGTTCCACATTACAGTAGTTCCACATTACACTAGTTCCGCATTACATTAATTAATTTGTACGCAAGTTTTATTTATTTTTATACCACGTATTCTCCGTGTAAATTCATGTACCCAACCGAGATGCAACACAAAACATGTTCTCATATACATTAGACAGGTACCTACAGTATATAGTAAGCATATTAACTCCTTTCAGTGGCAGTTACTAATTAAACAACCCTATCGGCTGTATTCTCCACAATAAGTGTAGCACAGCCCTTGCACAATGAGATTTTGCACAACTAACATATTGCCCAATCCCAATAGCCTACATATTGCACAAATGACCCAATGCAGTGACATAATGCAAAGTTTACTGCCCTGACCAGCTGACAGCACATGGGAGGGGGTTCCATCTGACCTCTGACCTCCAAATCCGGGACCAAAATAGGAGGTAGAGAAAAAACAGTTTCTGCACTTGAGACACACAGAAGAACATAAAGTTTGGCTATCAGGATCCATATATCAATATAGGGGTAACTAGTTCATGTTGCTAAAAACTAAATAAGTCAATAGTAAGATATATTAAAAGATAAAAAAGTGATTTTCTATTACAGGACATAATGTTCAAATATTATTGAATTTTTGTTCAAGTTTGAACCTGTTGTGTGTTTTTTAGAAGGAACATTTAAAAGTCATTTTTGACCAGTTTTGGCAGCTCCATGTGATTGATCAGATGAGATGAAAATGAAGGGGGCCTTGTGTGGGTTTGAATAAATTGATATCTTCTCACCTCGAGCTGAGAGCCTCTGGCTGCCTTTAGATCTGCTCACGGTCTGTATCGTAGCTTCTTGCTGATTAATGTGCGGGTACCCACCTCTACTGCGCTCTGTTCCTATACGGTGAGCCCTCAGCAACCTCATCTTCACGTCAGCAGGAGTAGGGAATCATATAGGGAGTGTGAATTAAAAAACCTGAGGCATTGCACCCGATTGGCCTACTTTTTTTCTTGAGCTTTGCAGAGCCCACTCGTGGAGAAAATCTATGCATCCCTTCATGAAGTCCCAGTCACAAAAATTATACCTGCAAACTAGTTTGTTTTGAATGGGAAAATGTCATCCATGTGAATTGTGTAGATCCTAACAGTTTTATTTTTTTTTTGGGGGGGGTGTCCGAGACCCAGTGCTAATACGGCACCGGTGCCTTAACGACCGTTAGCAACTCGGATTTCGGTGCCACTGAAATGCCTGCACTTCTCTCTGATGCTCCGAAAATGGATGTTAAAGGCAACCTAAACATTGCCGCATGTCACGCTAGTAAACACTAAGTTTACTAGCACACTTGGCAGCAGGTAACGTTAGCCTACCGTTAGCTAGCAGCTGGAGCAAACACGGTTAAAATGCTGACAGCTAAACAGTGTAAAAGTGTGTCTGTATTTCACTGGAGAGGAATGTATGACAGTGTGCAGCTGCTGTTGTCGGAAAAACAACACAGGTGTTGCGTTCACTTGAAATTCGCCTCGCCAGCCTCATGCTGCATTCAAAGTTATTGTAAAATACCCTTTTCCCATGCAGTGGTTGTTTTTGTTGTTTAACAGGAACCTACTAGTGAAATAAGTTATTGTTATGTTATTAGGGCCCAAGCGGCGAAGGCCCTATTGTAACTGAAGGAATTATTATTTTCCCGTCAAATTAATTGGCTTTTTGAGGGGCTTAATATATTCAAAAACTCACCAAATTTGGCGGCCGCATCAAGTCTGGTGAAAATTTACGTATTTTAAGGGTTTCGGGAATAGGCGCACAAAAATGGCTCGCTGGCGCCCCCTAGAAAGTTAAGAAAATTGTGCCCCTGCCGTTCGTTTAACGTAGACTCTCAAAACTTGGTACACATATGTAACATGTCAATATGTACAAAAAACTTCATTAGAGCCATACCCTAAACCCAACAGGAAGTCCGCCATTTTGAATTAAATGTTCGAAATTAGTGCGATTTTGGCTTTAACGAACTCCTCCTAGAGATTTCATCCGATCAACTTCAAACTCGGTCTGTGCCATCTTAAGACGTTAAAGATGAAAAGTTGTTAAAAGAAAAACTTCGTCATAGGGCGTGGCCGTGGCAGGGCGGCCATTTTGTGCGTTTCGCCGCCGAAACAGGAAGTGGGTGTAACTCGAGTGTACGTTGTCCGATTACCTCGAAACTTTTCAGGATTCATAAGAGTCCAACCCTGAGGACAAATAAAGGCCGATATTTACTTAAAGTCATAGCGCCCCCTAGTGGCAACAGGAAGTAGGCCTAAAAGTCAAGGTGCTATACTTTAACGAACTCCTCCTAGAGATTTCATCCGATGGACTTCAAACTTGGTCTGTACCATCCCAACACCTTAACGATGAAAAGTTATTAAAAGAAAAACTTTTCGTCAGACGGTGTGGGCGTGGCGTGGCGGCCATTTTGAGTGTTTAGCGATGAACAAAGAAGTTGTTGTAACTTGAGTGTACGTTGTCGTATCTGCCCAAAATTTCTCACGATTGACAAGGGTCCAGGCCTGAGGACACCTACAGGCCAAAATTGACTTTTGGTCATAGCAACAGGAAATCTGCCTTATATGACAAACATCATCCGATTTGCATGGAACTCATGGAATGTGTGGTCTACGTGTGATACTGAGCCAGCCCCTATAAAATGACCACGCCCACTTACTCATGCCATGCCCCCTTTCATAACATTTGAAACGTTTAAGGTATACCCTTGTGTGAGGTATCATTGAACTCAGCAGAGACTTCCTTCTGCATTGGTGATGGTTTGGCCCGCCCCCTATGTTCAAGCTACGCCCCCTTTTTATTACTAATGGCCCGATTGATGTAAACACTTGTGTGAGGTATCATTCATCTCAGCAGAGGCTTCATTTTTAATTGGTGATGGTTGGACCCGCCCCCTATGCTTTTTTTATGAATTATATCATTTAGCCTTAGCAAAATAAAAAAAAAAAAAAAGAAATATATGCACCGTTTTAAAAGTATCGTTTTAGCATCGGGAAAATGTTGTGTTTTCCTTTTATTTTCTTCTCCTTGGGGCGGGGGGGGTATAAAATGTGTCATCTTTTTTAGCCCTTCTGAATTTGCAGGTATGAAAAATAGTTAAGGTGATCGTAGCGGTTACATTTTAGATCTGATATCATACATATGTTCCAGCTCAGTGTTGTAATGCTCATTTTTATGCAGGTGAGAGCATTCTGTTCACCACAAACCAGCCAGGCCTTCTCCAGGTTACAGTCCTCTTTCAATGACCTCCAGACCTTCCTGTTAAGTTTAAATCTTGTTCCCACTGTCAGTTACACTGTGAGTTATGAAAATGTCAGGGGTTGTGATTGTTCCTAAACGGATGCAAGTTGTTGAATGGTGCACTTGTCTTGGTTTTGTCTGACGTTCCAGTTTTCGTCAATTTGTGTTTCCTGCAGATGTTCAGCAGCTGTTGGTGGTTAAAGATTGGGTTCCCCTGAGCAGCAGGAGTGTAGCTCCAGTGTGGACCAGCAGGAGCCAGAGCCCCCCCAACACATTAAAGAGGAACAGGAGGAACTGTGGAGCAGTCAGGAGAGAGAGCAGCTTCAAGGGCTGGAGGAGGCTGATATCACCAAGTTCCCATTCACTCCTGTCCCTGTGAAGAGTGAAGATGATGAAGAAGCAGCTCAGTCCTCACAGCTTCATCAGAGACAAACTCAACACGTGAAAACAGAAGCTGATGGAGAGGACTGTGGAGGACCAGAACCAGCCAGGAACTCACATCCACTTTTACAACCAGAGACTGAAGACCAGACTGGAAACTCTTCTGAACCTGAGACTGATAACAGTGCTGATTGGAAGGAGACCAGAGAACCTCAGTCAGCTTTAAACTCTCTGAAACATGATTCAAGATGTAAGAAAACCCTCAGCTGCTCTGAGTGTGTGAAAAGATTTAGCTTCAAGTCAGATCTGAAGAAACACATGAGGACTCATACAGGAGAAAAACCTTTTAGCTGCTCAATCTGTAAGACATCTTTTACACAGAGTGGATATTTACAACACATGAAAATCCACACAGGAGAGAAGCCGTTTAGCTGCTCAGTTTGTAATAAATCTTTTACACAGAGTGGAAGTTTACAGAAACACATGAGAATCCACACAAGAGAAAAACCGTTTTGCTGCTCCAAGTGTGGTAAAGCTTTCACTGAACGTGGAACCCTGAAGAACCACATGATGACTCATTCTGGAGAAAAACCTTTCAGCTGCTCAGTCTGTAAGAAATCTTTTACACAGAATGGACATTTATGGTTACACATGGCAATCCACACAGGAGATAGAAGATTCAACTGCAGTGTTTATAACAGAAGATTTGCCTGGCGATCTGATGTCAAAACACATAAATGTGTTGGTCAGATGGAAACAGAAGCTGATGGAGAGGACTGTGGAGGACCAGAACCAGCCAGGAACTCACATCCACTTTTACAACCAGAGACTGAAGACCAGACTGGAGACTCTTCTGAACCTGAGAGCGGTGACATGGAATAACATTTGTGCCTTTGACACTTTGTGTTGACTTCGGGTCAAATTGACCCGTTTTCAATTTTTGTTTTATATCAGAAAATATGGGACATAGAAATAAGTGCTGAAAATGTAAAGAAGAAAAATTTTACAATTTCAAATCTTGGAAAAAGCAAAAACAAACTGAAAAAAAGGCATCAAAAAGGTGTTTTTTTCAAGGTTGACGGGAAGACAACACAAGTGTTAAGTCCAAGTAAAACTTCTCAAGCATCAAACAAAAATCTTTATGTATCAACATCTAGATAGAAGACATTATATTGTGTGGTAAGAATATTTTAAATATTTTATTAGATATTGTTTTGTCTTGTAATGTCTGTCATCAGAGGCGCGGAAAGCCATTTTCAGCAGGGGGTGTGGGGTGCTGGCGGGTGCTGCAAAGAACGACTACCTCTGCCTCCCCCCACCATGAAGTAGGCTACATACGGTGCGTACTGCACAGCAAACTAAACAGGCACTAAATCCCATGCCAATCACTACTGGTCGAAAGATTCCTTTGCAGCGGCCCGGGTTTAAATCCGACCTGCGGCCCTTTGCTGCGTGTCATTCCCTCTCTCCCCCCCTTTCCTGTCTATCCACTGTCACTATCGAATAAAAAATAACAAAAAAAACGATGAATGACTAGTCCAGCTGAGCAGGCATCAAGTATGCCTTTCCAGTTCAATAAACCAAGTACTGCCATCTGACTCACACATCACAAGACAGTGTTTAATTAATACCTTTAATTAAATCATACCAAAGCATTGTATGGCTCAAGACTATGGCAATATAATATTCACAAAAAATCACCCAAGCAGAAAGCACAATAGTAATTCTGAAACGTGATTGACTGAAGATACAACAATGCCATCACACAACACAGCTGAGTGCAGGTTGTAAAATAACAGTCCCTTAGTCAGCTGCTACTTCACAAACTGCAAAAGCCAACACTTGACCACTTGGTCTATGAGTAGCAATGTTTATATATTACGGTCTTTTACTGTCGATTTCTTTTTTTTTTGTCTTTTCTTTTGTTTCCTAATGTTGTTAAAGTGCTTTGTGGTGTGATTTCTGCTGCATCCTAATTTCCCCACGGGGACAATAAACATATAAACATAAACAAATATTGAACCTGGTGCTTTATACAAATTAATCTAAAAGGATTTTGGTGAAGTATTTTAATGGTGATTACAATTGACAAGTACATAAAGACACAAGAAAATCACAAACTACATTTTGCTGATCCTTCAACATTCAAGTAAGTATGGTAATATTTAAGAAATCATTTATGTTGATTAAAGCCAAAATAGACACTTTTTAATCAATTACAAATTCTATAAAATTACCAATGTCTTGTATGACTACAATACTGTATGTTCCTATAGTTACTTCAGAAGAACAACAAATGTAGCTTTAGAAAGACCTTTATTTCACATTGAAATGGGCATTAACTTCAAAACACAAACAACACTGACAATATTTTTAACATTATATTGATGAATTAAATAATGTAGTTCACCTTTTACAATCTAGTGTAAATTTCACACACAAATCACTGCTGTAGGTCAAGGTAAAGGCAAACTTCACTGTCACAAGTGAAGTCTGCATAATCAAAAGAGGTAGTTGAAATTGTAGTAGAATCACTAGTGCCACATTGTTAATTACAGTAGAAATGGTTGACATTACAAACCACAATATAAAAATATATCTTAACATATAAAGCTTAAAGCACTTGTGCAGCACTGTTCAGTCAAGTCCAAATGCCTGGGTAAAGAAATAAAAGCTGCCTTTACAATTACAGTGAGCATAGTGACAGTCTGTTGGTTCTCTGTAATGCACAGTGGAAAAAGAAAAAGAAATACTGCAAGCCTTGTTGATCTTCCCCGGATTGGCAACAGCCCTCCACCTGCATCTCTGGGTGATGCCAGAGAAGATGAACTTCATGGCTGGATACTGCAGGTGGAGGTGCTGCAGGTCCTCCTTTATTCCTGCGACGAGTTTGACGCCCTTGACATCTCCCAGGTCATTCCCACCACAGTGAACAAGGAGGACATCCGGGGCTGCTCTTCTTTGTAGGGAGTGGAAAACAAGGGAGAAGGCTCCTACACCGCAGACCACCCCAGCCGAACCAATAGATGTAGCTATCTTCAGTGCCAAGGATGGAGAAACACATTGTAATAGTGAGGAAAGTATCATATTTTAGGCTATAGAGAAAAGGAATAAATGACCATTGAAAATGCATTATTACCTCGGCTTAGTTTTACAAAAACAAAAGTCCTATAAAAGTTTAATGTTGTATAATAAATAGCAAAAGAAAAGTAACTATTACTTAATTCTGAGGCACTGGGTTGGGTGCACATGCCATCATGGCTCTCCACACTCCTATTTCTGAAAGAAAGAAATAGAGTCATCAATTTCCATTTGAGCCCCTCATAGTTAAATATATGCACACTAGCATTTAACTGTACTTCATTAGAATACAGATGAATTAACAACAGTGTATTGTTCTTTAGTGTAACTTTAACTCAGATAAATGATCTTATTTCTGCTAACGTTAGCTCTTAAAAGCAACGTTTAAATTAGGAAAACGTAGCTAAACTTCAATTTGCAGAAAATGTTTTACCATAAGTGGCTAGCTAACGTTACATACAATTTACATGGTAACATCACATACATTTACTTTACAATGTGACTCCTCTTATATTTAATATAACTATGGGACAAAGATATATTTAAAATGTAGAGAAGCTCAATCTTACCTTGCATAGAGGGGAACGTGTGTGTCTCTGTCTGTGTGTGTTTGCGTGCTAAGCTCAACCAATCAGCGTGCAGCTCATTGAAGTATTAGCGTGTATAGAGCCATCACCAGACTCCATGTAAATAATCAGCAGAGATGTTCACAAGTCATTTTTTGGAAGCCCAAGTCGAGTCTCAAGTCTTTGAGGTGCAAGTTCAAGTCAAGTCTCAAGTCTTTTGCCACAAGTCCAAGTCAAGTCTCAAGTTTCTGGCCATCTGATCTGTCCCATAAATCTTATGAATTCAAAGCATGTCCAGACAGTACAGTATTAAAATCAGTTGTGGGATAACTTTATGGGGTCTACTTAACACATCCCTCTAGCCCTCGGACCTGGTGAAATATTAACCTAAGTCTGTCACATCATATGGATACAACTATAAAGACACAATGTGCCTGTTCCCAGCATTAGCACAACACTTTGTGATGGTTAGCTTGTTACCTGTGATGATATATGTTAAATATAACGTCTCTTTCATTCAAAAGAAATTTCTAATGTCGAAGTGGAAATCAATAGACTAGTGGCAGCGCCACACCAGTTACAGAACAACATGCATCTCAGTCAGTCCAAATTACGCACAATAAGCTGTTTGAACTCACTGATGTAATGCCATTTATTTTCTAAGTGTTAGTACGCTCAGAAAAACTGAGTCCAGCGCGAGGGAGACCCGACTCAGAGGAGGAGAGGTTAGTGAGGCCAGCAGGTGACAGTGCACACGGATCCGCTGCGCCACGCATGGATGAAATAACAGAAATATGTGCAGAAATAAGACCAGAGGCGGGTAGAGTAGCCAAAAATTTTACTCAAGTAAAAGTACTGTTACTTCAGAATAATATGACTCAAGTAAAAGTGAAAAGTAGTCATCCAAATAATGAGTAATAGTAAAAAAGTACTTGGTGAAAAAACTACTCAAGTACTGAGTAACTGTTGAGTAACGTTGATTTATTTTTTAACACAAGCATTCAATCAGACAGACAAAAATACAAAATAATCATCTTTAGGCAAATTATAGTTCATCCAATCAATTAAATACATTTAAATTAATTAATTACAAAATATCTTAAATTAAAATAATCCAGGCAAATTCAAGTACTTAAAAAATAAAATAAATAAAAATAAATAAGCACAAGACAAATTTCCAAACCTTTATACTTTTTGTTACCAGGCTCTGCAGGCTGAACTAGAACAAGGTAATGTAGCTGGTGTTTGGCACTTTTACTAAGCTTTCATTATGAGGCCAGGGGGATTCCTCCTTCGTCTGGGTCTGCCAACGGTTGATTCTGACATTTTTGTTTTGCTACGACTGTAAAGCTAACCCGTCCCGCCGCTGAGATCAATATGAGTATGGTCACGTGACGAGAATGTACAACTACGTTTGATTGGTGAAACACAGTCACGTGGTAGAGCCTTTAGCGGAAGTCTCTCTCTCTCTTTCAAAATAAAACATTAAAATGAGGCATATGCGGGGGCGATAAAAACAATGACGTGTGGAATACCAAAGAGGTAAAAAGAAAAGTAACGAGCTCATTGTAACCTAATGTAGCGGAGTAAGAGTACAGTTTCTTCTTCACAAATCTACTCAAGTAATAAGTATAGTGATTTAAAACTACTCCTAGAAGTATAATTTTTTCAAAAACGTACTCAAGTAAATGAAACGGAGTAAATGTAACTCATTACTACCCACCTCTGATTAAGACCCAGTGTTTGGTGGACCGGGGTACACCTTGTACACTTAATAGCCTACAAATCATCCACGTTTTGGTGGAAAACTCACCGACCTGCATCCGTTACGTTGCAGGTTATGGCAACGGGCAGGGGACATGCAGCTCGTCATACGTTTCCCCAACGTATATGCACCAATAAAAGAAAATAGAAATACATGAATAAATTTAAAAAGCAATAATTGCATGAAAACATGTTGTTGACGAGTCTCAAAGCTCGAGTCTGAAGTCTTTTGGGTCGAGTCTCAAGTCAAGTCTCAAGTCGTTTGGGTCGAATCCAAGTCAAGTCTGAAGTCAGCTGTTTGTGCGACTTAAGTGCGACTCGAGTCCGAGTCTCAGACTTGAGTCCCGATCTCTGATAATCAGTACTTTTAGCGTGTATAGAGCCAGCATATTTCCACATGTAAATTGCATTCATTGTAGATTTCAATTCACAAGGTCCAGATTTGATTACAATTAGGTTACGAATTTTAGTTCCAATACCAGTTTAAGCTTGTATATAAATATTTCAGAGAACTTCTGCTATAAATTATATACAAGCAAGAAGGATCCCTCAGACATGTTTTATATTGCACCAGGTTCATGTTTACATTAAGAACTGAGCCCCCAAAAGTTAGATTTAAAGCAGTTTTTACTTCTACGTCCATGGTGAAAATTCAAATATTAAAAGATCAATTTTTCTGGATTTTATTGATTAATATCAGCTGTGGTTAGCCGGCATTAGCTAGTTCTATTAGCTGACTCAGTCCCGAGGTGTGAAGGACCAAATCTGGAAAGAAAACCTCCTCTGTTTTGTTTGTGTATTCACGGAAGTCACTTATCACTACCACTAATATATTTAATGTTATGTATGTTGTATTTCAACTTATGAACTATTTCAGAGATTCTCATTTTTACTATGATTTGTTTTCTACACATTTAATAATGTTGGAGCGAGCCTGAGCCCAACGACTGCACTTTGTGTTTTTGTGCACATGACGCAAATCAAATGAATAACTTGAGAGAGAAGATGTGTGTTTTGTATGTTAGTGAGATAGATAGATAGATAGATAGATAGATAGATAGATAGATAGATAGATAGATAGATAGATAGATAGATAGATAGAGAGAAAAAGAAAGAAAAGTGGTCTGATTTAATATGATAATTGGTCTAATATAAACATAAACATTAACTTCACCTTTAGACAAAAAAAAAAAAACAGTTGACATCTTACATTTACACTCCAGGATTAAACCTTGTGTCTTCTGTTTGACACTTTAAAAGAAAAAGGGAAACAAACTACCATCATCTTTAAATTGGTTCTTTGTCTTCTCAGAGCTCTGAAAATACATTAAATATATTTTTTTTTATTGTTCATTCTTTTAGAATACAGATATGCAAACAAAGAAGGCACAATCACAAATCCACCTAAAAAAAACTGATCTTTTGCCTCGGGTTGAGCATATAAACAAAACCTAGGAGCTTATACCTTACAAATCAACATAAAGAATAATATAAGAGAAAATAAATAGAAAATAGAAGGGGCTATCTCAAATTAAATTAAGAGTTTCAAGTAAGTAAATAAATCAATTCAAGGGCTTTTTTTATCCTTAACCCTTTTCAATGACTTACAAAAAAGATGTAACTCATTCTTCCAATGGATGAGGGAGGGTTTAAAACAGGGGTGTAGCACAAGATCCTGCCCCCCCCCCCAGAATCAATCAGATGTTATCACCTTTCTCTATGAAGAATACATCTGATATTAGCCTCTTATCCTAATTGTAACCTAATATAATAAAACACACTAAGATGTTAGTGTTACTTAACACCTTTCAGTCAAAATGGCTAAACATGGTTTGCTTTAATTTTGATATAAGCTCACCTTGTCCCAAATCCAAAGAGGAGGCTGAGGGGTCTGTTGCTACTCCACTCCCTGGTGGGACAGTTTCTGAAACTGTGTAATGTTGACATGATATGTATCTACCGACGAGCTACCAAGCTACCTATGACAATGATTAGCCTATTATTGCTAATTATAGACATTACATGTATAACCAAATTATCATTTGAAAGTGTATGTTCTGCTCTTTATATGGGTTGTCTCAGTCCGTTTTTAGCACTAACGGTCACGGAGATATTCAAGCAGTTTAGCTCCATGGATTTTGTTTTCTAGTTTGTGCTCACCTTTCTTTGAACAGAAGTCCGTTACCAATTGTTTCCCCTCATTTTGTTTTCTCTCCTTATCCTGTCTTTGATTCGGCTTTCTATGAGAAAGACATTTCTACAGCAGAAGTTTGCGCTCCACCAGACGCTCAACTGAACTAGCTAACGTAAACACAATGCGTGCAGATGGACTAAACCATTTGGCGCATTAGCAAGGGGTGGGTGAGACCTTAGATAGTCTTTTTTTGTATACAAAATGTAGTCAGTCAATCAACAAAGTTATTCAGTCAATACACTAACTTTACATTTCCTCTGACATGCATTATGAAATTTAATTAGGAAATGAAAATATCTAGGTGAAATAAAATATATTACAGACTTTTCAAGGGCCCTCTCTCCCCTTGGGCCCTGGTAATCAGTATTGGTTTTACCACCAGTCCGACGCCCCTGGTTTGAAATATCTACATTTATGTATAAAATGTTTTCATAAAAGCACCAAATTGTTGAGACCAAAATCTACCTTCTTATAAAAACACCAAACTTTATATTCTTCACTGTCAGAGGTGGTATCTCAATTTCCCCTGGTCTGTAACCAGCTCTGCAGATCTCTCCAGAAAGATTGCACAGACTCACACAGAAAAAAAACATGTTCTAGGTTCTCAATTTCTTTTTCACAAAAAACAGTTATTAGTGTCAAAATTGAATCTCAGTCTTAAAAATTCGTTTGTTGGGTAGATTTAAACTTTTAAAGTAGACCTCTTACCTTCGGAAGAAGAGAAAATGAGATATAACTTTTCCTTAATTTCTTAACGTCTCCATTGTGGTGGCAAATTTTATTTTAACCATTTGTTTAATGATATTAACCATTTGTTTAAAGATTGTTTTAAACCTCCACATAATCCTGCTCCTTCTTGTAGACTTTTAAAGCACCAGAGAGGGGAACAGTTACAGCCGTCAACTATAGCCTAGAGAGTTATTTAGTTTTACTAGCCTGAAGCTCCTCACATTGTTGACTTTTTGCTTAGATAGAAGTGGAGAAGGCCGATGACTGTTTACAACAGTGAGAACTACGTAGGTTTCTGTCTCCTGAGATAAAACTGTTGTTTAGGCTAATGTTAAGAACAGAGAGCAGAGGGGAAGGTGATCAACTATGGCCATACTAAAAGATACATTTAGAGGAGTGGCTTAACAGAGGTTTTCACTATATGATGTTTTACTGTTTAGATTTTAGGTTAGAAAGACATTTTCAGTTGTGCTGCGTGTACCTTTGAAACTGTTTTCTCCATTTGCAAATGTAAATAAATACTCAAAGACCAAACTTTGGTTTAATTCTCAAACGGTCGTTATTCGTTTTGATTTTATCCTGAATATCACTAACGCTGCTGCTTCAAGGAAAACTTCCACAACACCATCACCAAATTATTTCATCATATATTGTCTTTTTACTGGATTAGAATTATATTCCTTCAATAGAATATTTCTAATAACTTTGTTGGTACATTTATAATCACAGCAATCAATTCCTTGGATGCAGAGCTGCCTCAGACCAGGAGAACGTCTTCTCTCACCATGGATTTCAGAGATATTGGTATAGCTTTCAACCATCTATCATAACACTTGAAATTGCATTGAAGTTGATATTTCTCACAAAACTCCTCATGCTGTAACAAGAGTCCGTTACAGTCCTTAAAATGAGCAATTGACCAGATTCCCTTGGATTTCCATTCCTCCATGTACACAGATTTTCTGTATTATGAGGTGTGAAATTATGTTTGTAGATTAACTTCCAATAGAGAAGAACCTGCTGATGGGGACAGTAAAACAAAAGGACTGCCTGTTATTAAAAAAAAAGATTTTAACCATTTCAATTTCAAGACCCCATTCATTATATCAAACTCAATCACAATCGCACCTCTATCTTCATAGTTTTTAACCATGTCGATTTTCCTTAGAAACATTTGTTTTGCCATATGAAATTAAAATTAATCTTTTTTATGGCTTTGATCATATTTGGAAAGATGGGTAAGAAGAAGGCCAGGTAAATAAGTCTGGATAAGCTGTTTATTTTAGATAATAAGACTCCCAAACATTGTGATATCTCTCTGCAGCCACCTATTTAAGATTAATTTACACTTGTCTATATTGTTCCATATATTTATTTTGTCTGATGTTGTCTTATCCTTGGAAATAACAATCCCCAAGTATTTAACTTCTGACTTGACCTGTAGGTTATACAGAGGTTGCAAGGGTAATGTAATGTTAAAATTTCATATTTATAAATTCAATTGTAAGCCTGAAGCTCTTGAAAACTGGTTGATAATTTGTAAGGCTAAGGGAATTTGATTTTCATTTTTTAGAAATAAAGTTGTGTCATCAGCCAATTGACTTATGGTAATTTATCTGTTCACTTACAACTAACCCTTCAATGCAACTATTGTGGATCAAAATGGACAACATTTCTGCTATCATTATGAATAAAAGTGGAGAGCTGCTGCAACCTTGACAAATTCCCTTCTTAATCTCAAAACGGGGACAGGTGCCATGCACTATTGATTCCATTACATAGCATCCCAATTATATTCCTAAATTTCTCCACAAATCCAAAATGATGCAAAGTTTTCAAGATAAAGGGATGTTCAACAGAATCAAATGCTTTATAAAAGTCCAAGAATAAAATAAACCCCCTATCATGAATAATATCGCTGTACTGAAGTAAGTCTACATTTGTTTTGCACAATTATGTTTTTCCATCCATTTATCATTAAACTCCTAATTGAGTTTCGCTGCTGTCTATTTTTTTCCAAACTACTAAAATATGAGTTCTTTTCACCTGCCTCGATCCATTTCGCTCTTGACCTTATAAAAGCTCCCTGTGTTATTTCAAGATAAAGCTCATCTAACTGGACTTGTAACTCCATTAACTTGTCTTTTCCTTGATAATTTAGGTCCACATTACTACAACACTGGTTAATTTCCTGCAATAAATTACTTTCATATTGTCTTTTTTCCCTGTTTAATTCCTTGCCAAAATGTATTGTGAATTCTCTAATCTTAAATTTAGTAAATTCCCACCTACCAATATAACCTTCAATTGAATCATCCTTTTCATTATCTCTTATAATTTCCCTAACCTTAATGCAATAATCCTCATTTTGTAACATCTTAGAATTAAACTTCCAATATCCTTTGTTTCTGTTTCCCTCACTGTGGGTTCTAAAGTAAGCATTCTGGGATGGGAGAAAAACGTGCTATGGTTTATTGGCATTTCTTTAAACCCATCACAATCGTATCAACTAGGTACTCAGGAACGTGAAAGGTTGTTTAAAACTAGGAAGTTAATGATTAACAGACTATCTAGACCTACATTTTTTTCATGCCTTAAATAAAATGTTATGATTTAGAAAAAGGCCTAAACTAATAGCTAGGGTGTTAACACATCTGTTACAAATACTTACCAATCAGTCACGTGGGACCGCGTAAGGAAATGGCTGCCTAGAACTTTACTCCCGATCAAAATTCTCCTATTTTCATGTACATTCGATAACTAAAGCGTAGTACGCGACAAAAGCTGTGGCTGAGAAGAGGAGGAAATTCACTGACGTTCGGAAGAAACTCCACGCGATGGACATTCGATTTTTATTATGTGTGTATGTATGTATGTGTGTGTGTATGTATATGTATATATATATACATACATATATATATGTGTATGTGTATGTGTGTGTGTATGTACGTATGTATGTGTGTATATATGTGTATGTATGTATATATATGTATATATATATATATATGTATATATATATGTGTATGTATATATATATATATATATATATATATATGTGTATGTGTGTGTAAGTGTGTATATGTATTTATTTTATTTATGTTTTGAGGTGACTCTGTTTTCGCTTTACACGTGTGGACCATTTCTGTTGCTATAGGCTAGGGCTTAAATATCTGGGTTAGGGGGGTTGAAAGGTAGCCATTGGATAAGCGCCTCATGGACCAGATCAGGGTAGGGGTTTCCCTCAGGGAGCTGGATCGTCAGATTTCATGGGGGACTGTGGGCGAGGATAGGGGGGTAGTGTTAATTACCCAAGGTACGAGGGTATGTTCATCTTGGAGTGTGTTGTTGTTTGACTTTGACAGTTTATGGGCTTTTATTTTTGAAGAAGCTGTCTCCCTCGGCTTTTATCTATTTTTTATTTTTATTTTTTCCCCCTGTCCCTACTGGTGGGTGGTGGCAGTATGCCACGAAGGAGCATTCTGTCTATGGCGACACAGTGTAATAGTAACAGTCATATTAGAGTAATTTCCTGGAATGTAAATGGGACACAGAATCCTACCAAGTTGAAAAAATGCCTGCTGTATCTTAAATCAAGGCAGGCTGATGTGGCACTTTTACAGGAGACTCATGTAAGAAACTCAGAAGCATTGAAACTCCAAAGGGCCTGGGTGGGCCATGTCTTTCATAGCTCATTTGATAGTAAGAAACGAGGTGTTGCAATACTTGTGCACAAGAAATTGAAGTTTGTTTTGCTTAAGGAGCACGAACATGACGAAGGGAGGGTTGTCTGTATTGAATCTGTAATGAATGGAAGGAAAATTAACATATGTAATATCTATGCCCCTAATGAGGATGACCCTGAATTTTTTCACAAAATCAATGCACTTCTTGGGACATTGGATGGTGGATGTACAATACTTGGAGGGGACTTTAATCAGACCCTGTATTGGATAGATCTAAGTATTCTCAGACACCATCTAGGGGTCGAGGAGCATTGTGTCAACTTCAGGAGGACCTTGGTCTGGTCGACATTTGGAGACTGATGAATCCTAATAAGAGGGAATATACCTTTTACTCACATAATCATAAATCACACAGTAGAATCGATTATTTTGTCATTTCTAAAGACCTGGTTGACTCAGTAATTGATAGTACAATAGCTGTCATAGCATTAACTGATCATGCAACAGTAGAGCTGTGTGTATCTATTTGCATGGAAAAAATCAAAAGTAATAGGTGGAGACTCAATGTATCTTTCTTACAAAACACAATATTTAAACAGTCACTCTCAGAAGACCTTACAAACTTCTTTCAGATTAATACTGGTTCTGTCTCAAAACTGGGCAATGTATTGGAGGCTTCAAAGACATTTATCAGAGGCAAAATTATTGCTAAAGCATCAAAAAGGAAGAAACAAGATAGGGTGACAATCAGTCAGCTGGAGGGTAAGATAAAACAAAAGGAGAGAGAATTTTCGGAAAGCTATAGTGAAGATCTGTTGAAACAGGTGTGTGAGCTGAAGTATAACCTAAATTACATATATTGCAAGAAGGCAGAGTATGCCATGTTCAGGCTTAAGGCCAGCTTCTATGAAAGCGGATAGAAGGCTGGCAAACTGTTGGCTAGACAACTAAAAAAAACGTGAGACTGCAAGTACAATTCCTGGTATTAAAGGAAGTTCTGGAAAGATAGTTACTACAGCTAAGGAAATTAATCAGGTGGATTTTTATAAAACTCTCTACACATCAGATACAGTTTTTGACTTTGAAAAATTGGAAAAATGGTTTTCCAGGATCAAGCTCCCTAGTCTGTCACCAGAACAAGTGCAACAGTTGGAAGCTCCCGTTAGAGAGGAGGAGGTTAGAAAGGCCATTCAGTCAATGCAGTCAGGTAAAGCTCCAGGATTAGATGGTTTTCCTGTTGAGTATTACAAGTTGTTTATTGATATTCTAGCGCCAGTCCTAACAAAGGTGTATTCAGAGTCATTATCTGCTGGTCAACTGCAATACCCTTAATGAATCAGTCATTTCTGTCATTCTGAAGAAGGGAAAGGATTCTCTAGATCCGGCTAGCTACCGACCCATTAGTTTGGCTAATGTAGACTATAAAATTCTCACTAAAGTTCTGGCTACCCGGCTTGAAAAGATTATTCTTTATATTATAGACCCAGATCAGGTGGGTTTTGTAAAGGGAAGGTCTTCTTCTGACAATCTGAGACGTCTACTCCACCTTATGTGGCAAAACAGAGAGGCTGATGAACCTGTTGCTGCCTTCTCTTTAGATGCAGAGAAGGTCTTTGACAGGGTGGAGTGGCGGTTTTTGATTCAGGTTTTGAAGGCCTTTAGGTGTGGACTGGGATTCATTAAATGGATTCAGTTGATATATGCAGAACCTAAGGCATCTGTGCTGACCAATGGGGTGTAAGAGCGGGGGGACGGGAGCATAAACCGTTTCTTTATGCAGACGACATCCTTTGGCTGTCTGTAGATCCTGTCTCCTCAGCTCCCAGGCTCTTGGAGATTATGAGAACCTTCTCTGAAATATCAGGCTATAAGATTAATTGGCATAAGTCTGAAGTGATGCCAGTGTCTAGAACCTGTCTACCAACTATAAATAATGCACTTCAATTTAAGTGGATAGATTCAGGCATGCAGTATCTTGGGATTCGTCTTACTCCAGCTGTCAACGACATGGTACAGGCTAATTTTTTTCCATTGCTTTAGCTTATAAAGGCTAACCTGGATAAGTGGAAACTGATCAACCTTAGTTTATGTGGGAAAGTAAACACTATTAAAATGATAGTTGCTCCACAGGTGAATTACATATCTATGATGCTGCCATTGACTGTCCCAGAATCTTTTTTTAAGCAGTACAATAACATAATAAGAGACTTTCTGTGGAATGGCAAGAAGTCCCGTATAAAGCTTGAAAAGTTATATACAACCAGTATCAAGGGAGGGTTGGGTTTGCCCAATGTGGAGCTATACAGAACAGCTTTTGAGGTATTTAAAATAGCTAAGCACTGGTGTGGTGAGAGTTCAGCTCAGAGTTGGTTGGATATAGAGAAGGAACTGGTGTCTCCATTTGGGACAATTGAGGCTTTGTCACAAGCTTTTAAGAAGAAGAGACATCCAAACCCAATTCTGCAGTATTCTAGGGAGACTTGGGCAAAAGTGCATAAGCAACTGCATATATCCCAATACAAGCAAATGTATTCATCCATATGGAATAACCCCTCAATCAAAGTAGGAAGGGAATCTTTTGTATAGACCACATGGCTGAATTACAGCATTAATAGGATTAGTGACTTGTATGTTGATGGCCTGTTTCAGTCATTTGAAGAACTCAAACAAAAGTTTTATTTGACGGATAAAGCAGACTTCTGGAAATATTTACAGCTCAGGAGCTGTGTACCTAGTATTAAAATCTCACTTGATACTGACACAAATAAGCTTCTCTTCTATTTGAAATTGCCTGAGCCTGTCCGTAATGCCTCTGTTTTTTATAAAATCATGGCAGATAGTTTGTATGATCATTCTAATCACTTGAGGTTAATATGGGAGAGGGACTTGAACTCAAACATTGAGGAAGAGGCATGGGAAAAGGTGGTGTCCAATGCAGGATGGCCGGTGAGGGATATGATTAGCAAATTTGTACATTACAAGGTTATTCACAGATATTATTACACACCAGTCAAGCTTCATAAAATGGGAATAATGAAGGACAATCTATGTTGGAAGTGTATGAATGTCACAGGATCCTACCTCCATCTTTTGTGGGATTGCCCCCTGGTTTTTCCTTTTTGGAGACAAATCATAAAAACTATTGCTGATTGGTTAGCCACACCATTGCCGGAGTCTCCCCAGCTGTGTCTGCTTGGAGATAGGTCCCTTTTTCCGCCAGAGATTTCTAAAGCAGAGTCCGCTCTGACACTAGCTGGGTTTATCACTGCAGTACGAATCATTCTTAGACACTGGAAAAGCCAAGTAAGGCCTAGTTTTACAGACTGGCTGAAGTTAATGACAGATACAGACTCATTTGAGGATCTTATTGCAAGACTGAATGATCGTAGGGGTAAATTCACCAGGTCTGGTCCCATTTCCTGCATTTTATTCAATTTGAACTGACTAGTGCCCCATAATTAATATTATTATCAAGCCTAATTCGATCTCAGCCACACTATTTTATTGTTTATTTAGGTGTATGTGTTTTAATTGTGATTTTTTTGTTGTTGTGCTGTAAAGTGTTTGTTTAGTGCTGTTATAGGTTGTTTAATGTGGAGTGTTTCTCACATTCTCACAATATACACAGAAACATGGCATACACATATACAGATAAAACACAGGTATGAAAAATAACAACTAAAATAATAAAGTGCGCACATAAAAGAAACTCTTTTCAGTTCTATGAGCTCAATTGTTCTTTGATGACAAGAGTTCAGAGATGTTCAACATTGGGGCCCATATGAGTTTGGTTTCTGTTTGTCCTACCACCATGAAGAATGAATCCAGGGCAATCCGTATAAGTTCTGAGTCTCGATCCATAGCTCGCCACCCAACCCACTGAACTGGGAATCTCTAACCCCTGGAAGACTCTGGGATCTGAAGAGTCAATGTGATCTAATCTCCACATCCTCCACCTGTAGATATGGCCAAATCAGTTCTCTCAATTACTATTCAGTAATAAAATCAATTGCTTAGGCTACAATGAAAATAAAATGAGGTGATATTTCAGTTAATGTGATGGTTGGCTGTGAGATTCTGTTTTTCTTTTTCCCTCTTATATTTTGCTGTCAGTTTGTGTTGGCTGTGCCTCTCTGTCTCTCTCTGTGTTCCCCCCTCCCCTCCTGCCTGTGCCAGCCAGCTGATTGCCCACACCTGCTCGCCTCCTCACTATCACTCCTCCTGCCGTACACACCTGCCGGTCATCAACTACAATCAAGCTCAGTATTTAAACCCTGGATTGACTCACCATCTTTGCTTGATTGTTGCTCCTGTCTCCTCGGTGACACAGGACTCAAGCTCCTGAACATTATCCTGTGTGTTTTCCTGCCTGTGCTTTTTGTAATCTGTTTTCTGTCTTCTCGTTTCAGTTACTACCTTCACCGTCATTCTGCCTCCAGTCAGCTGGATTCTCCATCCAGTCCCTCCCTTGTGGTTTCCTGCACCCACCTGCTTCAGCTCTCGCCTCCCCGCGCTTCAGTGCTTCCCCTGCGGGTCTCTCAGCCCCGGTCTCCCTGTGCCTCTGTTCCCTGTTCCAGTCCCCGCGTCCGTGCTTTTGTCCCTGGCATCCACCTTCCCACTTCCACATTCACTTCCCCATTTTCCCCTAATAAAGTAACTTGTGCTGAGCTCTGCGTTTGGGTCCGTTCCGTCCTAACCGTAACAGTTAACCCATATTGAGATATCTAAATCTCTATTCAGTTGTACAACCGTTCTTAAATTTCTTCTCAAAGTATCAAAAATATATAAATCAATAACAATATTCTTAATATAATTGCATAAATTGCATCTAAAAATCTCTCAAATTGTATTATTTTCCCATAACTTAAGCTACAGTGTTGCAATATAGAGGCATTAAGACATGCATGCTTATTTATCCCTCCCTGCACCGGTAACAGTAGAAAGGAGGCACTAAAAATTAGCCTCTTTAAGTTAGCTACTTCACCATAAACTCAAGTTAAACAATTCAACTCACAATTTGTACTAACATTCATTCAACAAAATACCCACAGCTAGCAATAGTGTTGAAAAGCAGCATTACTTTTCATAACCAATAGATAGAATAATTAGCCTTTTCACAGGCAATACACAGTACTCCGCTAGCCTTTTGTGGCTAATTATCTTATTAGCATATGAATACAGCACCTTAGCTAACCTGTTAGCTTTGAACTATTAGCACCATCCATCCATCCATCCATCCATCTTCGTCCGCTTATCCGGTGTCGGGTCGCGGGAGGAGCAGCTCCAGCAGGGGACCCCAAACTTCCCTTTCCCGAGCAACATTAACCAGCTCCGACTGGGGATCCCGGGCGTTCCCAGGCCAGGTTGGAGATATAATCCCTCCACCTAGTCCTGGGTCTTCCCGAGGCCTCCTCCCAGCTGGGCGTGCCTGGAACACCTCCCTAGGGAGGCGCCCAGGGGCATCCTTACCAGATGCCGAACCACCTCAACTGGCTCCTTTCGACGCAAAAGGAGCAGCGGCTCTACTCCGAGCTCCTCACGGATGACTGAGCTTCTCACCCTATCTCTAAGGGAGACGTCAGCCACCCTCCTGAGGAAACCCATTTCGGCCGCTTGTACCCTGGATCTCGTTCTTTCGGTCATGACCCAGCCTTCATGACCATAGGTGAGGGTAGGAACGAAAACTGACCGGTAGATCGAGAGCTTTGCCTTCTGGCTCAGCTCTCTTTTCGTCTGGCGGTGCGATAGATTGAATGCAATACCGCACCCGCTGCGCCGATTCTCCGACCAATCTCCCGCTCCATTGTCCCTCACTCGCGAACAAAACCCCAAGGTACTTGAACTCCTTCACTTGGGGTAAGGACTCATTCCCTACCTGGAGAAGGTATTCCATCGGTTTCCTGCTGAGAACCATGGCCTCCGATTTAGAGGTGCTGATCCTCATCCCAACCGCTTCACACTCGGTTGCGAACCGATCCAGTGAGTGCTGAAGGTCGCAGGCCGATGATGCCATCAGGACCACATCATCTGCAAAGAGCAGCGATGAGATCCCCAGCCCACCAAACTGCAACCCCTCCCCACCCCGACTACGCCTCGATATCCTGTCCATAAATATTACAAACAGGATTGGTGACAAAGCGCAGCCCTGGCGGAGGCCAACCCTCACCTGAAACGAGTCCGACTTACTACCGAGAACCCGGACACAGCTCTCACTTTGGTCATACAGAGATTGGATGGCCCTGGTAGAGACCCCCCCACCCCATACTCCCGCAGCACCTCCCACAGTATCTCCCGGGGACCCGGTCATACGCCTTCTCCAAATCCACAAAACACATGTAGACCGGTTGGGCATACTCCCAGGCTCCCTCCAGGATCCTTGCGAGAGTGAAGAGCTGGTCCGTTGTTCCATGACCAGGACGGAATCCGCATTGTTCCTCCTCAACCCGAGGTTTGACTATCGGCCGAACCCTCCTTTCCAGCACCTTGGAGTAGACTTTACCAGGGAGGCTGAGAAGTGTGATACCCCTATAATTGGCACACACCCTCTGGTCCCCCTTTTTAAAAAGGGGAACCACCACCCCAGTCTGCCACTCCTTTGGCACCGTCCCAGACTTCCACGCAATGTTGAAGAGGCGTGTCAACCAGGACAGCCCCTCCACACCCAGAGCCTTGAGCATTTCTGGACGGATCTCATCAATCCCCGGGGCTTTGCCACTGTGTAGTTGTTTGACTACGTACCGCCTGGGAAATCGACGACAATCCCCCGTTATCCTCCAGCTCTGCCTCTAACATAGAGGGCGTATTAGTCGGATTCAGGAGTTCCTCAAAGTGCTCCTTCCACCGCCCTATTACCTCCTCAGTTGAGGTCAACAGTGTCCCATCCTTACTGTACACAGCTTGGATGGTTCCCCGCTTCCCCCTCCTGAGGTGGCGAACAGTTTTCCAGAAGCACTTTGGTGCCGACCGAAAGTCCTTCTCCATGTCTTCTCCAAACTTCTCCCACACCCGCTGCTTTGCCTCTTTCACGGCAGAGGCTGCAGCCTTTCGGGCCCTTCGGTACCCTGCAACTGCCTCCGGAGTCCTTCTTCAGTCGGACGGCTTCCCTGACCACCGGTGTCCACCACGGTGTTCGTGGGTTACCGCCCCTTGAGGCACCTAAGACCCTAAGACCACAGCTCCTCGCCGCAGCTTCAGCAATGGAAACTTTGAACATTGTCCACTCGGGTTCAATGCCCCCAGCCTCCACAGGGATGCACGAAAAGCTCCGCCGGAGGTGTGAGTTGAAAGTCTGTCGGACAGGGGCCTCCTCCAGACGTTCCCAATTTACCCGCACTACACGTTTGGGCTTACCAGGTCTGTCCAGAGTCTTCCCCAACCCCCTGACCCAACTCACCACCAGATGGTGATCGGTTGACAGCTCTGCCCCTCTCTTCACCCGAGTGTCCAAAACATACGGCCTCAGATCAGATGAAACGATTATGAAATCGATCATTGACCTTGGCCTAGGGTGCTCTGGTACCAGGTACACTTATGAGCATCCCTATGTTCGAACATGGTGTTCGTTATAGACAATCCATGACTAGCACAGAAGTCCAACAACAAACAACCACTCTGGTTTAGATCAGGAGGCCGTTCCTCCCAATCACGCCTCTCAGGTGTCTCCATCATTGCCCACGTGTGCGTTGAAGTCCCCCAGCAGAACAATGGAGTCCCCCACTGGAGCCCCATGCAGGACTCCAGTCAAGGTCTCCAAGAAGGCCGAATACTCCGAACTCCTGTTTGGTGCATATGCACAAACAACAGTCAGAGTTTTCCCCCACAACCCGCAGGCGTGGGGAGGCGACCCTCTCGTCCACCGGGTAAACTCCAACACAGCGGCGCCAGCCGGGGCTTGTGAGTATCCCCACCCCGCCCGGCGCCTCACACCCTGGGCAACTCCGGAGAAGAAAAGAGTCCCAACCCCTATCCAGGAGTATGGTTCCAGAACCGAGACTGTGCATAGAGGTAAGCCCCACCAGATCTAACCGGTAGCGCTCCACCTCCCGCACCAGTTCCGGCTCCTTCCCCCAGAGAGGTGGCGTTCCCGTCCCCAGAGCCAGCGTCTGCCGCCCGGGTCCGGGTCCGTCGAGGCCCCTGACCTTCACTGCCACCCATGTGGCATCGCACCCGACCCCAACGGTTCCTCCCACAGGTGGTGGGCCCATGGGCTGGGGAGATGGGAGCCACGTAGCTTGTTCGGGCTGTGCCCGGCCGGGCTCCGGGCAAACCCAGCCACCAGGCGCTCGCCCGACGAGCCCGCCCGCCTGGGCCTGGCTCCAGACGGGGCCCCGGGCTTCCTCCGGGCAGGGTCACTCCATCTCTACCTTGCTTCTTCATTGGGGTTTTTGAACCATTCTTTGTCTGGCCCCTCACCTGAGACCACTTTGCCTTGGGAGACCCTACCAGGAGCACAAAGCTCCAGACAACACAGCCCTCAGGTTCACAGAGACACACAAACCTCTCCACCACGATAAGGTGATGGTTCACCGTTCTCTTAATACATCCATGATTAGCACCGATTAGCATGGATGCTAGCGAACTCAAGGCCTAATGCTAAGGAATGACTCACCATTTTAATGGAATTCACTGCCTTTAACTCTGTGACGACAGTGGATTCAGGCACAGCTCTCTTTCGTTCTATCCGCAACAAAGCATAGCCAGTATTAGATAGTATTATATGTAGTATGTAGAATTGATTTAATTCACTAAATGTCGTTCTTTTCCCCTTACCGAGTGAATAATGGCCGCCTACGTTCCGATGTAGCGCCAAAAGGGATGTGAGGAGACGTAAATCTAGCGATCTAACGCAGCCTAGTTGATACCTGATTGGTCAGCTCATGGACCCTAGTTCACCCATTGGCTTATTTACAAGCCCATCAAAGCTAAGTGAAAGTTAAATCATTTTCCACTATTTTCTCCCATAGCTCTTACAACTACTTTTGACCACATTTTAATAACTTGGAAAACAAAAGGAATGTATCGTATAAGGCTGCTGTTATACACTCGGTATAGTTAGTGATGGGCGAACAGAGCTTTGTGAAGCCTCTGAAGCTTCTTCCTGATTGTATCGCAAAATGATCCGAAGCATCAAAGCATCGAAGACAACACAGTGACATCTGGTAGCCAGCAAAAATGACAGCGGCTATAAACTCGACAAAGCCAAACGAAGCTTATAACATGAACATAGGAGAGACAGAATGGACACATGCATATGGAATGACATGACTGAACTTGAATTAAATGACATGAACATGACATGACTGAATTAAAAATATAAAGCCTGTGTTTGAACGTTTGAATATAACATTATAATATAATGATATGAACTACTGTGATCAGGATTTTAATGTAAGGATGTTTAAATACGGCTAAATATGGATTAAATAAACAGCAGCAACAATGCCACCTTCTACCACTATGTATAATTATGTACAGGTGTATGTAGGTAGGATAATTGATAAGTTAATGTGGTGTAATTGGTAGCGATGCTGCGTTGCTGTGTGGAAAGGAATCCACCGACACTGTTTCTTGATTATAAAGGTTTATTTACATCGAAGAAATCAGCATCAATTGACAAGCCCTGCAGAGCTCGGAGAGGACCTGTTTTCCCAATTCTCCAGTGGTCCTCTGACTTTCTTTGTTTTAACATGGTATATCTATTCTTCATAACTTAGGGTGGGATCAATAATTGACCAATGGCTACAAGCCAACTGGCCTTCTTTTCAACATATTGGGGGCCCCATTGATAAGACTTTCCAGATGTTAGAGGTGTCTTCTAAAAAGGGTAAAGTTCATCTGGGTTTCTTTGTTACCCAAAGCTTAAATACAAATCATATAGAATATGCAGATACAATAAGATGACAATATGCCTCATTTCCCCCCTTCAAGACTAATTAAGTCTTGAAACAAAAAGAGTAAGATTATTACAAAATAACACAAGTTTTCATAGAGTGTGAACAATGTCAGGAAATGTAAACAAACATTTTATGGAGTGTAACAGCGAAAAACCTGTCTGGCAGCTTCTTTCCAAATATCCATCAATCAATCTAGACAGGAAAATTCTCTCACGGCCCCTCTGCCCCAGGCGACCACATTCAGTACTCCAGATCAATTATAAATCTTTTTATCAATTCATGTAATGTCTTGGTGTACTCAAATACATATGACAGCCTCAGGAATCAAAATAAAATCAGAATGTCCAAATTCAGACTGATCAACTCATCGGATCTGGGAAAAGGACCTCGCCTTACCTAAAGCCCACTGTCCCTGCATGTCAAAAAACATAAAAAAAAAACATCTGAGGTATCCACATGTATCCCACAACAAAACATTATTCTTCGAACTGTTTAATACAAAAGAATATGACAAAAAGTAAATAATATTCATGCAAATATATGTATATATGTCAGAGAAAACATAAGAATGTATCCACTGCTGCTCCTTCGCAGTGTTGAACTTTCAGTGTAGTGTTGATGGAATCTGAACATCTCCTTGTTCAGAGCTATCCAGTCCATTTTATTGTCCATATTCAAGTATTTGAATCTCCCTTTGCACATTCCCCCATATACTCTGGAAGAAAAGAAAACACAACCAGTATCTTTGCAAAACAACACATAAAAGAAAACATCAAATAAATTATCAAAATTACTATGAATGAATCAAAAATAATATGAATGATATGAATCACATATGAATCACATGAATCACATTCCATTTCCCCCCTTTGATAAAATAAAAAACACTAAACAATATTCAAAGAAATGTGAAAATGACGGCAAAAGCAGATAAAAATGGAAAACTTTCCATCAATACTCTCAGATTGATCCTCTAATGATAGGATTCAAGATTACGAAACTGTGCATTGTTGCTCTTCACTCTACTTCCAGAACTAGAATCAGATTTAGCTGTAACAAGTGTTTCCCTCCTTTTGCAACACAAGCTAACTCATGTGCTTCCTAAATCCCTCTTCGCTGACTTATTGATAGTCAGCAACAAAAGTTATGTTATTTTAAAAATAACTCTTATCCTAATGTATCAATCACACCTTCAACAAATTAAATCAAACAAATTGACCAAATCATAAACCACCCCATTTTTTTAAACACGTATGCATGTAGCCAATTGGATAGAGAAGACCAAATTTATTTTAAGAGACAATCATTTTGTAGCATGTAATTACGCACTTTCTACAATGTATCACACACAACTCTCTCTTCACTGTTTATTTAACAGATAGTGGGTGTAATAGATCTCCTTATGTTAAACACCCCTTCTTTCAACCTCATCTACTTGACATTCCTGTATAAACTGGACTGAGGCTGAAAAGTAACCTGACACACAGCAATATAC
Organism: Perca flavescens; assembly: GCF_004354835.1. Taxonomy (NCBI): domain Eukaryota; kingdom Metazoa; phylum Chordata; class Actinopteri; order Perciformes; family Percidae; genus Perca; species Perca flavescens. The sequence continues at coordinate 1,892,806 of NC_041337.1, forward strand.
TAGCATAAAGCAATGTAGCCACCTTGCCACATTATAAAATTATAACCATGCATATATTAGAAAATACTGAATTTCCAATTTCTCAATGCAAGCCATCATTGAAATTTAGACTGATACTTAAACTAACATCTCAACACATCAGTGTAGCATGTTGAACTGTGAAAATTATCCTAAACTCTTCATACCAAGTCTACTCGCAAATGTGATGTGCAGAACAATCGTTCCTCTCCATTACATTGTTTCTGTAATTAATAAGCCAAAATTGTAATCTCTATCAAGAGCTTCACTCTGGAGTCTTTGTAAGTTATTTTACTGTCTAACTCTACAGGTTAGAATCCTGCAGGCTTCAGTAACACCACTGCAACTTGCAGAATAGTGAAATTCAAATCAAATTTCTAATATATATATGCTGATCCATCATTGGGCTGTAATAACTGATTTCCGTTCGTGAATCTGTACTTAGAAAGAATGATATGAACAGATTACTGATACACTATAAACAACAAATTCATTTGACTAAGATATATCTGTGAGTGGAAGTGGTCTTATCTTTTCTCACATTATTACTGTTACTATTTTCATATGGTCCTAATGACACTTGTGATACACCTTGCCCTTCTTTTTGTGTTAAAGATAAAGGTGCATTTACGAACTACATCCAAGAATAGTTTACTGATGTTAATGTCAGGCTATTTTCACTAATAGTCACACAATTGTTCTAAGCCAATTTTTAACACAATTTTGAGAACAACACTCTCAATCTTAAACAACTTTACATTAATCCAATTCAAATTTGTACATGAGATCACTTCCCAATAAATTATCTGAGCAGCACTCAAATAATAGATGCATATTCAAAAATTAATGTCATTGGAGCACAAAAATAAAACAGTGAAATGTTCTTTTAACATTTCCTAACACACCAACTGAAATAACTTGTTTGTCACTAATCTTGTTAGAAGCTGTCACAGGTCTCACAAATTTAATAGAATGTATATCACCAGGTACTGACAAAATTTAAGATTTTCATACCAAGTTGCTTAATTTAGAGGCTTATCTTAACCCTTCATATAGATGTGTTCACATAAGAGTAGCTCTATTTTAAAAATAGAACCAATTACTTCTTTAGAGTATATGTATTTTCAAAATGTGTGTTGTCAGTGCATTACCTACTTTCTATTCGTCGTTATGCGTTGATGCGTCGATGCGTCAGAGCAAATCCGGTCTCTCTCCCCTCCTTCTCTGGTCAGTCAGCTGATGTCCACGCTCATCTGTGGGGATCTGTACCAACTTGTGACTCTCCTTGTCCTCAATTGTTGGATTTCTTTCCGGCCTGATGACACCTCCTTTCAGATCTTCTGGGCACCTCTAAAATCCTGGCTCCAGACCCCTGTAAGTCTTCACCGGTCTTCCAATTGACGTTGGCACCTGAATCCTCTTCTGTAATTTCCTCTAGGATTCCCTCCTGGTATATTGCAATCATGGGCCAAGTGGCCATCCTGTCCACAATTGAAACACGCTTGAGAAGATATAAAATATGGATCATATCTTCCAGCTCGTCCTCTTCCTCTTCCTCTCCAGTTCTGCATCTGTCCAGAAGCTGGCTGTGAGTATAAAACAACTGGAATCACTAATGGTGGCTGTTGATTTGGTGAACACTGATTTTGCATAACCAGTGCCTGCTTCTTGTCCTTCTTCTTAGCTCCCACCAGCTGCATTTGATTAAGTTTTCTGGGAGTTTCTTGGTCTTGTTCTTTCTGCTCATGTTCCTTTCTCCTATATAGCTCTACTTGGTGAGCTACATGATCTGTATAAACTGGTCTTGCCATGCTTCCAAGTCCAACCACCTCTTCCAGTTTGCTCTTCAATGGTGCGGGCAGCCCCTTCTGTATTTTGGCTCGCAGAATTGACTGCGCCACTTGACTCACATCTGGATCATTTCCGGTAATATTTCTCCACACCTGATAGGCTCTCGACACATAAGCTCTTGTTTTTTTTTCTTGTTTCAGTGGCTCAATTAGAATATTGTCCGGATGCACATTTGTTGGAAACATATCTTTCATTGCTCTCCACAGTCAACCTCTATTTGTGGCCAACAGTTCAGGATCATGTACAGCAGTTCCCACAAGTCGATTAAGTCTAGCTTTCTGTAGAATTTCTTCCATTGCCGGAATACCAATAAGATTCGTCAAAAGTCTCTTAACATCTCCCATGGCATACTTTGTTCCCATCAACATTTCTTCCAACTTTGCAATCCAAGGATGATTATCATGAATATCTGACATATTCTGTCCTCGAATTATCACTGGAAGCATCTTCTTACTTGTCTTCCCTTTTCTTGACTTTCTCTCCACTTTTTGGGATCCCTTTTTCAGCAATTTGTCTCTCTGTATCTTCAGCTTCTCGTATTGCTCTTCCAATCGCTCCATGTCTCTTTCAATCTCTTCTATGCTAGACGCTGCAGGATGAAATTCTGTAGCTCCTTTACTCTCCAAATCGTCATCACTGTCTTCATCCTTACTTTCATCAGAGGTGTGATCTCTTGTATCTCTTTGTTTCCTCCATTCTTCATCACCTCTTTTCTCCGCTCTGGCCAGCCTCCTTCTAATCACAGGATCATATTCACCCATGATCTCTTCTGAATCACTCTGATCATCATCATCATCATCTTCAAATTCCATCCTTCTGAACCTCACTTTACCCTTAGTTTCCAGACATGTCGTTTTCTTCTTACTTTTGGAGCTTGGATTCATCTTTATGGTCGTTTCTGCTTGTCTTCTCTCTATTATTCGTTCATCTTCATCTCTGATGCAATAATCACCTTCCTAAGTGATCACTGTGTCGCTTTGTTCTGTTGTCAGCACTGATCTGTAAAGATCTTTATCACTTTCAGCATCATACATCTTCTGAGTCTAGGTAAAGTTGGGCTGAACTCCTCAAACTTCAGTTCATCTGTGAATGTTTCACCAAAGTACTTTGTAGACATGTGTGAGTTGCTTCTTTAATGTCAGTCTCTGATCATGCTCTAAAAACATCTGGGTGTCCACTTCAACCACTCAATCATGGGCAGTTGCAAATCTGTTATCCCTCCTTTTCTGCTGCTCCAACTCTAGATGTGCTTCTGGTGCAAGTGTGTGGGGGATGGGGCCAAAGTTGAACGCTGAATACTGTGTCTGTTGGATTGAGGTCATGTAGTTCAGGGTCTGGTATTGTCCATCACCGGTTCTGTAGCTCGTTGGGCGAGTGAGACAGGTCCGCTCTGACATCCATCAAGGCACACTGAATAAACACAAAACACTACTCCTCCAAGAGGCATTACTTTTACTTTAATCATACTCATTTTAGTTTTCTTAATTCTCTTTCTACATTCTAACCTGTGACATCGTTGATTCAAAATATTGCTACAAAAATATTACCTAAGTAAGAAAAGTATCATAAAATATGTAGTTCAAGTACTAAAAGTAACAACACAGAAAAGTCCCGACACTTTTAAAACTGGAAATGATCACAGTAGTTCTATCAATCAACTAAGTATTTAAGGTAATCATTTCAACCAAATTTGTAGACCTATATATTTGTTGGACAGTTTAACAACAATAAAACATCATATTTCATAAACATATGTTTTATCTACACAAATCCTAAATCTTTTTTTTTAGTTATGATATGTCAGATCACGATAATGTTTAAAAGCAATTCATCTTTGAAATTACAATTAGTCTATCCTGAAAATTACCTAATTTGTCTCTTTTTCCTAGGTTGTGGTGCTTGTGGAATAACAGTTTTTACTATCCTCATCTAAACCTTGACCCTCCTGTAGATTGGAGCCCAAATACTGCAGTTATCTCTGTACCAACAATATTAATATGAACCCCATTATCCTAATTCAAAAGTACATTTATCTCTTTCTTTGTCTTTCTGTCACTTTCACAACACTCTCTTTCTGTCTTTAACCAACTTAGTACATTCTTGTACCCTTAACTTTCCCTTAAAGTCATGCCTTATTTTCTTCCCATTGTCTCATAAAATTTTCTTTTCCCTTTCTGTTTTCCCTTTCTGCATCATACGCTTACCATTTTCTCTCAACTTTCCTAACTATCTTTTGTAACAATTGTTACCCCTTTAATATACAAAGTATATGAACCAGCTCAGTCTAATGTTTCATTAGGATTGAATTAATTTCACAGAAATCAGATTAATTCGCTCTGTTTCCCACCTTCATAAATGTCACTCATTTCCTTGGCATAATGACGTGACCACATGTGACAGTGGAGAACTTTAACTTTAGCAAAATCAAAAACCTTATAAAATTATCAAATTTTGATGTCTCGCCACTCAAAACAAGTGGTCCAACATTGTAGAATGGCAGAGGTGACAATCCTGGAAACCATCAATCAGTCCTCTCATCTCTTACTTCCAATAGAGGTATAGAGGCTGGAATTTTCTTATTCCAGGGTGGTCAATCACTGGTGTTGGGTTCCAGACGCAAATCACCTATGCCAGCTTTTAATCTTTTCTTTCCTTCCCTTTTTTCTCTTCAGGCCTGAGCCTTGTTCATGCCTACTTTTATCCTCAAATCTTTCACCCAATTATTCTTTTTATTTTTTTCATACTTCAGAAACAAGCATAGTTAAGGTTTCCTAATTAGAAGGAGATTTTAAATTATTATGACATTTCTCTATTTTTCTTTCTTTATATCTGTCAACATAACTCTCATTTATAGATTCAATGGATCTCAATCAAATAGTTTCATAATCAAACAACCGCTACTTTAACAAACAGAATACTGCACCTCAAGTCTGAAATTCTCCCCCTTTCTCATCTTTGCAGCACAGGCTGCAGCACCCCAGTGCAGGCAGGGAGTGGCTTAAATGTCTGTGGACCCTAACATTCCTTAAATTCTAGACATGCGCTGTTCATTCACCAGTGCGATCCACCAGAGAGATGAGCTCTTCAAAATCCCACTCCCAACTCAGCAACACAAGACAAAACGCACAAACCAACACAAACAACACAAAACATACAACACAAATCCTACTTTGAAACTCCTTAATTTGACTATAGTCTATTTTTCACTTATTTTACGCTAATCTGCCAACTTATACTTATTTTTTAATCTAAGACAAATCCTCTCATATATATCATAACGTCCTTCCAGAAGGCTCATACATTTTAACACATTCAAAAACGTTCCCTCCAAAGGGGACTCATAGTTTTAACAGATTTTCAAAAACGTTCTCTGAGAGACAGAGAGAGACTCATAACTCTTTAACAAACTTTGGAAACGTTCTCAAGAGAGACTCATAGTTTTTAACCGTAATGACCAGAATATCGTAACTTGAACTCCTGTTCTCAACCGAAACAGATATATAAATATATATATATCTATATATCTAATGAAGAGAATATCATCATGACATATGCCACGCACACACAGTCTGTCACACACCACAGAGGCACCGCTTTTCACACACACACACACACACACACACACACACACACACACACACACACACACACACACACACACACACACACACACACACACACACACACACACACACACTGTCTCTCATACACACCCAATCAACAAAAAATGCATTTTGGCCTATCCATAAAATCCCTTACACTAGATTCCGCCGTTTTCCCCCTTTTTTTATTTTTTACTACCTTTGAGGTATAGACTCCAATGCGAGATTACTTTGGACATAAATTCGTCAACCCATGAAACGATTGGCAATCCACACTGGAGTTGACCTACACCCCCAGCTCCCAGAGCTGACCTGAACTTTAGAAACCTAGTAATCATCCAGGTTTTGTGGCCCATCTAACATCGCCTCACGAGGGTCTCGTTGAGAGCTTACCAAGTTAACGGCGTTATCATCCCTATTACCTTATTCCCTTTTTACCTTCCTAAAGCATGATTCCGCCATTTCTTTTTCTTTGAATTTTGCTACCTTTTGAGGTATAGACTACAATGCGAAATTACTTCAAACATAAATTCATCAACCCATGAAATCTGTAATTTCCATTGCAGTTTATTCTACACCCCCAGTTCCTAGAACTGACCTGAAACTTCACCTAGTAATTTTCAGGTTTTGTGGCCTGAGCTAGTCTCGCCTTATTCAAGGGCTTTTATTAGGTGATTAATGGCAATATCATCCTTATTTCCTTTATTTTCTCTTATTTCCCTTTTTTATATTCCCTTATTCCCTACCAAATTTAAAACTGAGCCTCTTATTCCTTACCAAATTTAAAACTGAGTCCCAACCACACAGCAATCACAGCACGGCACACACACACGGGTTCGAAACGGTGCAGCCCCCCTCAACGCACACACACAGAGACACAGACGAACTGACCAGCGCTCTCAAAGTTGTGAGATAACTCACCTTATCAGCCAATGGAGCGGAAATCAGGTCGACCGTGCCCATGATGGAACGTTGAGGTCACAGGTCGCAACACATCCCATCCTCGTTGCCAATTTTGTGGTGTAATTGGTAGCGATGCTGCGTTGCTGTGTGGAAAGGAATCCACCGACACTGTTTCTTGATTATAAAGGTTTATTTACATCGAAGAAATCAGCATCAATTGACAAGCCCTGCAGAGCTCGGAGATGACCTGTTTTCTCAATTCTCCAGTGGTCCTCTGACTTTCTTTGTTTTAACATGGTATATCTATTCTTCATAACTTAGGGTGGGATCAATAATTGACCAATGGCTACAAGCCAACTGGCCTTCTTTTCAACATATTGGGGGCCCCATTGATAAGACTTTCCAGATGTTAGAGTTGTCTTCTAAAAAGGGTAAAGTTCATCTGGGTTTCTTTGTTACCCAAAGCTTAAATACAAATCATATAGAATATGCAGATACAATAAGATGACAATATACCTCATTAATCAAATACATTGCAAGCCACTCATGTACCCCGCAATGTTCCAGTGAATTGTAACGGGCCATTGGTAAGCACGCAGCGACATGAAGCAAAGCTTGTGAATGCTTAGCCTACTACACGTGCCTTTTTAATTGTTTTTCTCATCTCGCAACATTGCCTATGTTGGAGGACAGGCAACGCTGGTGCCTGAGGTATGATTCCCACTACCGCTACATATGGAGCAGGTGTAATATGCTTATTATAGCTGTATGACAAACATGTGTCTAGTTTATTCTGCAATAATTCTTGCAACAAAGTTGTTTTACTACAATTATTGCTGAGTAATCTAGACACGTGGCAACACGTTTTGAGCAGTAACCAAATATAGAATGCAGTTGCTGCAGAGGCATAGGCTATATACAGGGTTGCTACAATTCAGAAAGCATAAAGGGGTTTGTGGAAAGTGCATGTGCTACAGGTCTATGTGAAATACAAGAGGTCGTTTGTGTGTAAGTGCTTGTGTACAAAGGAGGTTTGGGGAAGGTGCTTGTGCAGTAACGGGGATTGTGAATGACAGTTTGGGGAATGCTTATTGTGTACTTGTTTTCCTTTCCAGATTCTTATTGAGAAACAAAATGTGTTCTATGGTGCTTGGTTTGAGGCGGTTTCGTCGGCTGCTGACTACTTCCCCAGCCTTGGAGAAGACCCTCTCACATGGCACTGAGGATGCTGGAGTGCACAGATAGCGCATGGCTATTTGAGAGACCTGTGGAAAGACAAGGTGGTGCCTTTCCCAGTATTTAAGAGGGTCCTCTGACCTAAGCAAATGTGGGTCTTTCAAATACCTGTAAGCAGAAAGAAAATACAATTTATTTCATTATAATTCTTCTTATGTCTGTAGGGAAACCACCAATCACAACAATTTACCTCTGGACCTCTGCAATGGCACTGGCTGTTGCGTTGGAAACACGTTGTGTGCCAACGTGGCTGTCAAGCAGGCCCCAGAGATTGTCCTCCTGCTCTGAAGACTCCTGTGATGATGGTGGTGGAATGATGTTTGCACATTCCCTGGTGAGTCTCTCCAGAGACGAGTTTGCACTGCAGAACCCCATCTCCTTGTACCTGGGGTCCACAAGTGTTGCCACACTGAGAGCAGTCATTTTTTCAACAATGGCAAACTTGTCATTTAGAGTGCTTTGCACATTACTGGCCAGTTTCTGCGCCAACGGGTTTGCCATTGTTGTACAAAGTCTGCCAGTACGATGTCTTAACATCTTAACCATGGGAATGACTTTGGAGCCAGACACTCGTTGTTCTTCAGACAGTTTGACAGTGGCCAGGTGGAACGGCTTCAGAACCAGCAGACACTGCTGGATGGACTCGTATTCTTCTGCTGAAAAGGGAGTGATGTCATTAGTTAGATTAGCCAAAGTTGCTCCAAAAGGCTCTCGCAGGTCATGGATCCTCTGCAGCATGGCATAGGTGCTATTCCACCTTGTGTCCACTTCTTGGATTGGCTTCAGCAGAGGTCTACCCATCTGTAGCTGGATTTCACACAGTTTTTCCTTGGCAGTTGTGCTGCATTTAAAAAGATGTACAATGCGGCGTGCACGAGACCGCATTTCTTCCAGCTCAGGGGTTAGAGCAAGGGATCGCTTCACCACAAGGTTTAAAACGTGTGAAAGAGGGGACATGGCGGAGATGTAACAGATTAGCACATGCAATCATGTTTGACGCAGGTCACCAAGCTTGTTACCTTCCCTGTAATTCCCCAGTCTGTCATTAGGGCTGACTTTGCTTCAGCGATGTTAGCTGCTGTGTGCGTGTCAGGGAACTTCCTCCCTCCTAAAAGCACAGTGGAAAGCTTGACCTCTTCAGTGACATAGTGGCATGTTACTGCCAAGTAGGCATCCATGTTTATAGATGTCCACATGTCTGCAGTCAGGCTTACTGTGGATGCCTTCCCGAGCTCAGCCACAGCCTTCTCCTTGGTGTCTTCATATTTTTTCTGCAGCATTGCCTTCAAGGTCTTCCTTCCAGGGATAACATATGTAAGATCCAGGAGATTAACAAAGGCCTTGAACCCTGCATTTTCCACAATGCTCAGTGGCTGGGCATCCACCACCATCATCTCCAGCAAGGCTTCATCCAGCTCAATTTTCCTGGACACTGTCACACAAGAAGCATCATATGAATGACAATATTAATTCAGTAATTATTCATTACTTCATTATTATGCAGCAAATGTATATGTATATAAAATATATATCTGACAGTTGCTTTTTGTGTGTTTGCATGTTTTAAATGTGAATTCTGAGACTTATCAAATTATACATTCTGCCAGTGTTTGGGACAAACAACGTAGCCATGAAGTAGGCCTAGCATAATGTTTGAAGAAAGACACCACAACTAAAAACTGAAGTGAGCATTGTGTTTGAATTAGGCGATCAAGGTGAGGACTGCTAGTGATATCCTTTCGCCCAGCTTGGTGTGTGTTCCTTCCTGGTGGGGTGAGACTAATAAAGATTAATAGGCTGTGTGTTGTATAATGATCACAATAATGAAACGAAATTAAACAAATCAAACGAAGGATCAGAATGAACATTGCCTTGAATGTTGTCGCTGGGTGGAGCATTAGATGTTGCAGCTGCTGCGGCTTCGTGTTTTGCACGGAGGTGCCTCAACATTGAAGATGTATTATTGTTGTATGCCAGTTCTTGTGGGCATAGTAAACACCGAACCTTAAAATAATGCAAAGAGTGTGACTGTTTGGAGAGAAACACCTGGACTGGCCTGTTAGAATAGCCAATTTGATCTGAATTACTAGGTAGGCTAGTTAATGCATCTAGGCTACTTTATTTAGCAGATAATGTTGTCTGAATGACAGTGCCAGGAATAATAATAATAATAATAATAATAATAATAATAATAAATAGGCCTAATAATACAACAGTCCATAAAACGTAGCCATTTACCTTATTCGGGGATAGTAGGTCAAAATGTTCCCACACCCTTGAACGCTTCCTTACGTTTGTACTGTTGTCCATGTTGTATTTTGAATAAACAGCTCAGAAATAAGAATGTCAACTCGATGAAACACAACAAAACTTATCTAGGTGTTCGCCGCGCGTCTCTCCCGTCTCTCCTCGGAGTGAGTAGTATCGGTGCAGCGGCATTTATTCGAATCCAGCAAACCCTTCCGGAGTTTCAGTGACTCGAAGCTTCGGACGTCATCAGTCACGTGCTTATTTCAATTTGATTCAAGCTCCAACACTGTTTCGACCCAGTGTGCTTTGCGGAAGTGATACAAGCTTCGGTGCCTTGATGTCAAATGTCCCATCACTACATTTAGTGAATTAAATCAATTCTACATACTATATACTATCTAATACTGGCTATGCTTTGTTGTGAATACAACGAAAGAGAGCTGTGCCTGAATCTACTGTCGTCACAGAGTTAAAGGCAGTGAATTCCATTAAAATGGTGAGTCATTCCTTAGCACTAGGCCTTGAGCATCCATGCTAATCGGTGCTAATCATGGATGTATTAAGAGAACGGTGCTAATAGTGCAAAGCTAATGGGTTAGCTAAGGTGCTGTATTCATATGCTAATAGGGTAATTATCCACAAAAGGCTAGCGGTAAATAAATAAATAATAATAATACATTTTATTTATAATGCACTTTTCATCAAAAGATCTCAAAGTGCTACAGGTTAGAAACAAAAAAAGAACATCAAACAACATCTAAAGGGGACCAAAAGCTTTGCTAAAAAGAAATGTCTTAAGGCCTTTTTTAAAACAGTCAGTGGACTGAGGTGCCCTCAAGGTGTCAGGGAGGGCTTTCCACAGATGTGGGGCAGCAGCCCAAAAGGCCCTATCTCCCAGTGTCCTGAGTTTGGTTCTGGGTATGTGGAGGAGGTTTGAGTGAGTGGAGCGGAGGGAACGGGTTGTGTTTTGTGGGTTGATATGTTCTTTGAGGTAGGGGGGGGGGCATGTCCATGGATGCATTGATGTGTGAGGAGGGAAACCTTGTACTCAATCCTGGTGGCTAATACTGTGTATTGCCTGTGAAAATAATACAATTTGAGAGATTTTTACATGCAATTTATGCAATAATGTTACTAAGGTAGGTTCCGTAAAACTTGAATTAGAAATGTATTGTTTGTATAAAGGTTACCTATTAATATAAATGTACTTTTGATACCTGAAAGGGATTTATATACTTTTGATATTTAAGAGAAGAAATTTAAGAACGGTTGTACAACTGAATAGAGGTTTAGATATTTCAATAGGGGTTAACTGAAATATCACCTCATTTTATTTTGATGGTAGCCTAAGCAATTGATTTTATCACTGAATAGTAATTGAGAGAACTGATTTGGCCTTATCTACAGGTGGAGGAGGTGGAGATTTGAGAAGCGCTACGCACAGGAGGTCCAGTCCAGAGAGGGATATTGGATCACATTGACTCTTCAGAGCTTCAGATCCCAGAGTCTTCCAGGCGTTAGAGATTCCCAGTTCAGTGGGCTGGGTGGCGAGCTATGGATCGAGACTCAGAACTTATACGGATTGCCCTGGATTCCTTCTTTATGGTGTAAGGACAAACAGAAACCAAACTCATATGGGCCCCAATGTTGAACATCTCTGAACTCTTGTCATCAAAGAACAATTGAGCTCATAGAACTGAAAAGGGTTTCTTTTATGTGCACACTTTATTATTTTAGTTGTTATTTTTCATACCTGTGTTTTATCTGTATATGTTTATGCCATGTTTCTGTGTATATTAATACACTTCTCAAACTTTATCCTGGTTTTCTAGTCTCTTTATTGATGTTCAATTCTCTGGCTCTTAATCTAGGTTTCTTCTGGTTCTGGTCCAAATTCACACTGATATCAACTACATAACACTACTAGGAGCTATTTCATGAATGTACATTCTTAGTAGATCGTAATAAGGTTTACAAATACTGTTTTTACTTGTGTTTCTGTTGTATCTGCTAGCCTTTGCAACTCATTTATAAATACTTTGTAAAGTATAGCAAGTACTTACGGAGCCCCTAAGGGGACATGAGCAAAAAATTTCCAGGTGCTCACACGAAACTTTCATGTGCGCACGCAAAACCTTTTCATGTGCACACATGAAAGTTTCACGTGAGCACATGAAACTAAACTTTAGGTTTGTTTTCATGCGCGCCGCTTTGAAACCCATCTTGCGCTGTTATGAACAGTGCCGTGCCACAGTCAGCAGCACTGCAGCAAAGAACTACAGTTAGAAAGGATGCATGCGGCTAAAGATGAGTTTATATAGATGCCAAAAAGGTTTCAATTTGTCAAAAGAGTCTAAGTGCCAAAGATAATTAGGCCTTAAAGTAGTTTTGGCGACGGAGCCATCTCCTCATTCTGAGTTCAACAGGGACAAAAACGATAAAAGCTTAACTTGGTTTAATTCTACCTAAACAACGATTAATGATTACCAAATTTCCCTCTCATATGGCTCCTATTGTAACCACTGAAAATGGTAAAGAATTGGTGATCACTGATACCGGTACATTAAACCACATTAATGTTTTAAGCTTTTTCCTATAGCCTCAACGCTCAATTTCCGATAACGTCCATAATAATTGGACTTTGGGTTAGATTTTTTAACAGCTTGAAGTGGTTTTGAGGAGCAATAGGAGATTGATCATTGATTGTTGTTTAGGTACATTAAACCACGTTAAGCTTTTTCACGTTATAGGACTTATACAGCCCATGAGAAGCGTTGGGAGTCATGTGAAGCAGAAACGCTTAACGTCAGATAACGTCCACAATAATGACTTTGGGTTAGATTTTTAGACCGTTTTCGGTGGTTATGAGGAGCAATATAAGAGAGAAATTTGGGGATCGTTGATCGTTGTTTAGGTACATTAAACCACGTTAAGCTTTTTCACGTTATACTTAATACAGCCCATGAGAACCGTTGGGAGTCAACCCACAGCCTCTCCACTGCCCTGCTGAAAATGTGAAGCAGAAACTCTTAACGTCAGATAACGTCCACAATAATAGGACTTTGGGTTAGATTTTTTGACAGTTTTCAGAAATTTGGGGATCATTGATCGTTGTTTAGGTACATTAAACCTTTTTAACGTTAAGCGTTTTAGAATTATCCCGTTCAGTTCTTGTGTTAATCGAACATTCTCTTTCCTTTGTTTAATCCATTCTCCTTGCATTTTGTGTAGGCCCTAAATCCACCTACAGTGGTGTGAAAAAGTGTTTGCCCCCTTCCTCATTTCCTGTTCCTTTGCATGTGTGTCACACTTAAGTGTTTCGGAACATCAAACCAATTTAAACAAAAGTCAAGGACAACACAAGTAAACACAAAATGCAATTTGTAAATGAAGGTGTTTATTATTAAAGGAGAAAAAAAATCCAAACCATCATGGCCCTGTGTGAAAAAGTGATTGCCCCCCTTGTTAAAACATACTATAACTGTGGTTGTCCACACCTGAGTTCAATTTCTCTAGCCACACCCAGGCCTGATTATTGCCACACCTGTTCACAATCAAGGCATCACTTAAATAGGAGCTGCTTGACACAGTAAGGTCCACCAGAAGATCCTTAAAAGCTACACATCATGCCGAGACCCAAAGAAATTCAGGAACAATTGAGAAAGAAAGTAATTGAGATCTATCAGTCTGGAAAGGGTTATAAAGCCATTTCCAAAGCTTTGGGAATCCAGCGAACCACAGTGAGAGCCATTATCCACAAATGGCGAAGACATGGAACAGTGGTGAACCTTCCCAGGAGTGGCCGGCCGCCCAAAATCACCCCAAGAGCGCAGCGACGACTCATCCAAGAGGTCACAAAAGACCCCACAACAACGTCCAAAGAACTGCAGGCCTCACTTGCCTCAGTTAAGGTCAGCGTTCATGCCTCCACCATCAGGAAAAGACTGGGCAAAAATGGCCTGCATGGCAGAGTTCCAAGGAGAAAACCACTGCTGAGCAAAAAGAACATCAAAGCTCGTCCTCAATTTCTCCAGAACACATCTTGATGATCCCCAAGACTTTTGGGACAACATTCTGTGGACCGATGAGACAAAAGTGGAACTCTTTGGAAGGTGTGTGTCCAAGTATATCTGGCGAGAAGGAACACTGCATTTCATAAAAAGAACATTATACCAACTGTAAAATATGGTGGTGGCAGTGTGATGGTCTGGGGCTGTTTTGCTGCTTCAGGACCTGGAAGACTTGCCGTGATAAAAGGAACTATGAATTCTGCTGTCTACCAAGAGATCCTGAAGGAGAATGTCCGACCATCTGTTCGTGTACTCAAGCTGAAACGAACTTGGGTTCTGCAGCAGGACAATGACCCTAAACACACCAGCAAGTCCACCACCGAATGGCTGAAGAAAAACAAAATGAAGACTTTGGAGTGGCCTAGCCAAAGTCCTGACCTGAATCCTATTGAGATGTTGTGGTATGACCTTAAAAAGGCCGTTCATGCTCGAAAACCCTCTAATGTAACTGAATTAGGACAATTCTGCAAAGATGAGTGGGCCAAAATTCCTCCAGGACGCTGTAAAAGCCTCATTGCACGTTATCGCAAACGCTTGGTTGCAGTTGTTGCTGCTAAGGGTGGCCCAACCAGTTATTAGGTTTAGGGGGCAATCACTTTTTCACACAGGGCCATGATGGTTTGGATTTTTTTTCTCCTTTAATGATAAACACCTTCATTTACAAATTGCATTTTGTGTTTACTTGTGTTGTCCTTGACTATTGTTTAAATTGGTTTGATGTTCCGAAACACTTAAGTGTGACAAACATGCAAAGGAACAGGAAATGAGGAAGGGGGCAAACACTTTTTCACACCACTGTATATCCGTTAGTTGGCCAGATGTTAACTGTTCATAAATGAAAGTAATTGCCTGATCCAAATCACTGTCCCTTTTGCGCCGGAACAGATTAAATACATTTTAAATGTCGTATCAAAACAATATAGCCTATGGTGACGACTTGCAAGCAAAGCAACAATGTTCTTATAATGAAGACCTAGATTAAATTATAGCCTAGTGAAACTATTGAACTTTACTGTTGTCCTTCACTATCGTCTCAGGCTTTACGGCTGTCATGGGCCCACACTCGTTTTGCGTGCTCACATGAAACTTTCATGTGCTCACGTGAAACTAAACTTAGTTTACCTTAGGGGCTCCGTAAGTACTCACTTTAGATGGGCTCACACAGTATACTTAACTAACCAGTAGTAACTCATGAGTTAATCAGGGATTATATTATTGGTAAGTATTTGTAACAGATGTGTTAACACCCAAGCTATTAGTTTAGGCCTTTTTCTAAATCATAACATTTTAGTTAAGACATGAACAAATGTAGGACTACATAGTCTGTTAATCATTAACTTCCTAGTTTTAAACAACCTTTTACGTTCCTCAGTACCTAGTTGATAATGGTAAAATTACTTAATTTACAAATGGTTAATGCATCATTTAGGAATTATTAAAAAATAAACTGATTAACATTTTACATGGGCTTACTTACTATGGACCAACTATTTACTAACTATTTACAAATGTTGTACTGATTAGAATGAATGTAGGAACTATGATTTACAAATGATAAACATTTGTAAATGTTACTAATAGTTTGTAGATAGTTTATAAAGGGAACATGATTTAATTTACCAATGGTTTTCGTGTCAAGTGTCAAACTTCTATTTATAAACATCATTTTTGAGAGCGTTATTTACTATGAACAAACCATTTATAAGTGTGTATACAAATGCTTTATTTATGAGAATTAAC
This sequence comes from Perca flavescens, assembly GCF_004354835.1. Lineage (NCBI taxonomy): Eukaryota > Metazoa > Chordata > Actinopteri > Perciformes > Percidae > Perca > Perca flavescens. Next base: position 1,908,476 of record NC_041337.1, read on the forward strand.
ATAGGAGCAATGCTTTACAAATGAACAAAGCATTTAGCAATAGTTAGCAACTGGCTTATAATGGGAAAATTATTTCATTTAGAATTGGTTGTTTCGTTATTTATTAAGTAGTTGAGAGAAAATCCCGCACACTGACCATTACGCAAGCAATAATTTATTTAGAAAAATACAACGTTTTGGTAACGGGTAACGGTCTGGGACCGAAACGTTGTATTTTTCAAAATAAATTATTGCTTGTGTAATGGTCAGTGTGCGGGATTTTCTCTCAACAATTTTTGATGTGTTACCTTTGATCATATCCTATGCACCTGCCCAACCAAAGAGGTGTGCAAAAAAGTTTTTATCACGTTATTTATTAAGTATAAATTATGTACTTACAAACATATTTTTCAAGATAGGCTTATTTACTATGAACAAAGGCTTATTTGCTATGAACAAACCATTTATAACTGTGGGAACAAATGCTTTACTGATGATGAATTATGTAAGAACAATTAATAATGATGAACAAACCATTAACTAATAGGCTTGTTTACTATGAACAAACCATTTATAACTGTTGGAACAAATACTTTACTCATGATGAACCATGTATGAACAATTAATAAGTAATAATAAATAAACCATTAACTAATACTTAACTAATGCTTAATAAATGATGAATTATGGATAGTTATTATAAAGTGCTACCAAATATTTAAAATAAGAGTGTACTTTTTCCTACCACACAATATAATGACTTCTATCTAGATGTTGATACATAAAGATTTGTGTATGATCCTTGAGACGTTTTGCTTGGACTTAAAGGCACAAACCACTCTCAGGTTCAGAAGAGTCTCCAGTCTGGTCTTCAGTCTCTGGTTGTAAAAGTGGATGTGGGTTCCTGGCTGGTTCTGGTCCTCCACAGTCCTCTCCATCAGCTTCTGTTTCCATCGGACCAACACATTTATGTGTTTTGACATCAGAACGCCAGGCAAATCTTTTCTTACAAACCCTGCAGCTGAATCTTTTCTCTCCTGTGTGGACTGTCATGTGTGACCTCAACTGTCCACTGTGTGTAAAACATTTCTTACAGACTGAGCAGCTGAAAGGTTTTTCTCCTGTGTGGATTCTCATATGGCTCTTCAGGGTTCCACGTTCAGTGAAAGCGTTACCACACTCAGAGCAGCTAAAAGGCTTCTCTCCTGTGTGGCTTCTCATGTGTATCTGTAAAATTCCATGACGTGTAAAAGATTTGTTACAGACTGAGCAGCTGAAAGGGTTTTCTCCTGTGTGAGTTCTCAAGTGTGACCGAAAACTTCCTCTCAGTATAAAAGATTTATTACAAACAGAGCAGCTGAAAAGGTTTTCTCCTGTGTGGATTCTCATGTGTCTCCGTAAATTTCTAGACATTAAAAACGTTTTCTTACAAACTAAACAGCGGAAAGGTTTTGCACCTGTGTGAGTTCTCATGTGTGTCTTCAGGTTTCCAATACCAGAGAAAGTTCTACAACACTCAGAGCAGCTGAAAGGTTTTTCTCCTGTGTGAGTTCTCATGTGTCTCTTCAGAGTTCCGTTTAGGCCAAATTTCCTCCCACACTCAGAGCAGCTGAATGTTTTCTTACGTCTTGAATCATGTTTCAGAGAGTTTAAAGCTGACTGAGGTTCTCTGGTCTCCTTCCAATCAGCACTGTCATCAGTCTCAGGTTCAGAAGAGTCTCCAGTCTGGTCTTCAGTCTCTGGTTGTAAAAGTGGATGTGAGTTCCTGGCTGGTTCTGGTCCTCCACAGTCCTCTCCATCAGCTTCTGTTTCCATGTGTTGAGTCTGTCTCTGATGAAGCTGTGAGGACTGAGCTTCCTCTTCATCATCTTCACTCTTCACAGGGACAGGAGTGAATGGGAACTTGGTGATATCAGCCTCCTCCAGCCCTTGAAGCTGCTCTCCCTCCTGACTGCTCCACAGTTCCTCCTGTTCCTCTTTAATGTGTGGGGGGGGCTCTGGCTCCTGCTGGTCCACACTGGAGCTACACTCCTGCTGCTCAGGGGGAACCTCTTCTTTAACCACCAACAGCTGCTGAACATCTGCAGGAAACGGAATGAAACAGACACATTACTGACCACCATTCAAACTAAACTCAAACCAATAATGAGAGGTAGTTTGTATCGTCATAGATATGAAAACTTACAAATTTAGTCTAACAAACTGATACAAAGTAGCATAGCATAGCTTGCTAAGGTCAGCTTGCTAAAACCAGCTACAAAATAGAACGATTAAGGGCTGCCCCCAATGATTATTTTTGTCATTGATTAATCTAACGGTTAATTTGCACATTATTCTAAAAGATGTTTTTAACTGAACTTTGGAGAATCAGTATTTCATCACTGGAGTAATATGCAGTTAAGATAATCACTGGCAAATGTATTTTTGCATCAGTGTGGGGCAAGAACGCAGGGCTTATGCCTACGTAAATGGCCTGAAGTTTATACTAGCGAGGTGGTGTATGCGTCGATCTCTTCAAGAGAATAGCAGGGCCGGCATGTGTGTGTGTGTGTGGTAGAGTGAGTGAGAGAGTGATGGTGATTATCTTCAGAATGAGTAGTGACTCAAGAGTCACTACTCTGTTGCTACTCACAGAGTGACGGCTGACTCATGAACGGGTCCAGCACGGGTCGAATGCGCTTTGGTAGGTCAGCGGCGTCACACGCGTCTTGTGTAGGCTATGAAATGTCTGTATCGTCACAGCGCTGCATTTTTATGAACTATGATATTCTGGCCATGGGTCACATCTCTCGCCCAGGTCCAGCGGGCTCCGTCTTACACGCTATTACTCAACGTATTGAAGTTAGTTGCATTTAATAACTTCTAATGTATTTTTCTCCATGGCGGCAGCAATAACAGAGAGTTACCAGCGGAAACACTGGTACCAATACAGGTTTCCCTCTCATACTTACAATATACAGCTGTGTTAATAACAATTAAAACTGGAGACAAATGTCAGCAGTTTGGTCCTGCGGCGCTGTGTCTCTCATGTGTCTCTTGTTGCCGTGTGTGAGTGAATGGGGGGGGGGCTGCGCGGAGAAGAGATCCAAACACAGACACGGCTTTACAGAAGGAACGGGTCAGGTAACGCAACATTAAACCATATCGATATAAACGACATTGCTTAGTTCATGGAGAGGCAGGAGATGCGAGGACATTAGGGGCACCGGTGTGACCTAGGAAAAATCGCACCCATACACATTTTGGTCGCACTCTAGAGCCCTGTCTTCCCACACACACTCCATTTTCCCCTCCTAAACTCCTGAACACTGCAATATCCCCCCCACACACACTCCATCCTCCCCTCCCCTAAACTTGTGGACTCACACCACATACAGAACTGTCTAGGCACAGTACACTTTATCCATATTCTTATCTCCATTTTGTATCACTTTTTCAAACTATTTAGTCAGGGCTCCAGACTAACCTTTTTCACTAGGAGCACAGTGGCCCCCTACTGAAAATTTTAGGGGCGCAACCAGAAAATGTAGGGGCACACACCGTTAATCAATATGCTAACCAAATATTCACATTTCTACTAATTTCCACTGTATTACTAATAAATACTTTGATAATAGATAGAGAAATTACAATGTGCTGTTTCAAATTCGGTGTCACTTTTGAAGATGCAACATAGAATGCACCATTGCTGTCATGACAGTAAACAAAATATTAAAAAAATATACCAACTCTGCTAATTCACCTTAAAATTAAACATGTATTGTTCATGCTACTACCCTTAGGGTTGGGTAGCTTTCGCATCTGAACCAATATTGGTACAGATACCTGAAGTTATGGTACATTTTTTCGGTACTTTCCCTCTGTAATTACAAAACAATTATTTCAGTTGTAAAAATAATTCCAAACCTATTTATCCTATGTACTTAGAACATTATGTTATTTTATTAGAATATGTTACACTCTAAAGAAATTAAACAAAAATAAAACCCCTCCCTCTCTCCTCCCAAACCCATCCCTACAACTTGTTAAATTGAATAATTAGCCTATTCATTTCTTACTCGCTGTAACTTGTTTAGCCTGTTGTATTTTCATCATGACCGTTTTTAATTGCTCTTTAATGTTTCATGTAAAGCTCTTTGAGTTGCCTTGTTGCTGAAAGGAGCTGTAGAAATCAAGTTGCCTTGCCTTACAGCCTCAGCCTGTCAGTCAGTCCCCAGGGCACAGTTGCACACTGTTGAGCCTGCTGCTTGTCTCAGAGGAAGTGTAAAGTCAACAGCATCGTGACTGTTTTTAATATCATATCACAGCAAACGCTGTCTGTGTCAAGTTTTTAAAAACTGTAACCATACTTGAAACCGCTTTATCGGCATCACTCACTGTGACTTCAACCAAACAGCCGACGTAGTTTGCGCCGATCGCACCTCTGCGTGTTTGTGTCGGAGCACCGCTCTCTGTCAATTTTCAGAGAGTCCAGATAAGCTTGCGCTTACGCGCTCAGGTACCGAAATTTCGACATTTAACGTGTAAAAAACGGGGGCAAATTTGCTGGTCGCACATGTGCGACTGGATGTAAAATTCAGTCGCACACTCTCAAATTTTGGTTGCAAAATGCGACCATTTGGTCGCAGTCTGGAGTCCTGTTAGTACGTTTTCATTGTTTGTTTTTAAAGGAACAAGCCGACTTATTGGGACTTTAGCTTATTCACTGTAACCCCCAGTTAGCTTAGCCTAGCACAGATCCTGCAGGTAACTGGTTCCAACTAGCCTACTGCTCCAAATTGTGACAGAAGTGACAAAATAACGCCAACATGTTCCTATTTACATGTTGTGATTTGTAGAGTCACAGCGTGTACAAAAAACAAGGTAACATGAGACACAGCCATCTTCTAACAGTAAACAAACCGGGAACTATATTCTCAGACAGGCTTGCTGCGAGCATATCACTCCGCCCAAGTACTATATTCTTCCGCCTGAGAATATAGTTCCCAGTTTGTTTACGGTTAGAAGACGGCTGTGTCTCATGTTACGTTGTTTTTTGTACACGCTGTCACTCCACAAATCACAACATGTAAATAGGAACATGTTGGAGTTATTTTGTCACTTATTCGGAGCAGTAGGATTACTGGAACCATTCACCTGCAGGATCTGTGCTGGCCTGATGCCGCTGGAGCCGTCAGACAGCATTACAGCACGCACGGAGATGAGAAGGGTATGTATGGACTTGTCTAACTCTGGGGGTTACGGTGAGTAAGCTAAATTCCCAATAAATCGGCGTGTTCCTTTAACTTTATTTCATTCGTTGTGTAAGGAAGACTAGGAAAGCAAACTTTTCATTACATGGTGTAAGTTGTCTTTACTGTGCATTTGACAATACACCTGTTGAATCTTGCTAGTTCAGCTGTTCCTCTCTAGTTCTAGTAAGACTAGTATTTGGACAATATTAACATTCTCCTATGTAAATGGCATGGATGTATTTTTATTGCAACTTAATGGAGAAAGCAGTGTCATTTCTTTCCAGATAATGATAAATTGACTACCATTGCTAGAAATAAGCCACTTAAGCTAAGTATGTGGTTATTTGAATTCTCATTATGTTTTTGTATTTGTTCTTGTTACACACACACACACACACACACACACACACACACACACACACACACACACACACACACACACACACACACACACACACACACACACACACACACACACACACACACACACACACACCCTCCCTACCTCCCTGGTTACAATACTGTGCTGTTGTGTTCAAGGGAAACATCCCTACTATGTAACAATCACCTATACAGTCCTAAGGGAATACATATTATATAGTTGTATATCTAGTATATGCACTGAAAAAAATGTTATGTTGAATTTACTTAATTTTATTATGGTAAGTGGTTGCACGAAATAAATTTATCTAAATCCAGATATATTTTATAAGTTGAGTGTACTTATATTTTTTAAGGTGAGTTTACTAATTTTCTTGTAGTAATTTTAGATTAATTATATTTATATATTTTAGCTAAACTATTTTGAGTAGAAATTACAAATGTTTTTGGGGTTCAGTATACTAAAATTAATTATGTGCATTCAGATCAATTTGTTGTTTAATTTCTACATACTAAAATTAAGTTCAATTTATTTTATCTATTATACTATCTTAACTTTCATTAATATTCAGACAAATAAAGCAAACCAAATATTGTCAACTCTTACTTTATTTTCTTGATCCAAGACCAAGAGATCCAACAGATTTACTCTCTCCCAAACAAGAGTGCCAGTAATGTAACTCAGTGGTAACAATTTCTTACATTGCTATCTTATAACAAAATGTACCATCAACCATTATCATAAAAAAACTATGTACCATTCATAACAAAAAACAACAAATGTTCCAGAATAGCTGGAAGACCCGATTTGAGATTACAATAAACTGCAAACACGTACATTGAGTCAATATAATACCCAATTTTCCACAAAACAAGCACCTATTTCACCACTCACTTTGTTCTTTACTTTGCAACATATTCTAGAGCTGCATTTCACATTATATGAAATGTGCTTTATCACCCCCTAAACACACAATACCAATGCAGCTTAAAAGGGTTCTCAATAGCAGCTGAAGAAAGCCTACAGTCCAGCACTGATTTTGTTCTTTAGTCAAAAGGACTTGGAGGAAACCCTTTTCCACCCATTTGCAAGAGCACAAAATCTACAAATGACAAAATACACCAGTACTATACATAACAAAAATACTATAGTACCAGAACCATCCACAGCTGGAACACATCACACACTGAGGACCTGATGCTGAGATTACCAAAAACAGCAAACACTTAGATTCAAAGAATACCGTAATAGAAGAAAAGACCACAATATCGCAAAATAGATTTTATGCTTAGCTGAGGTGCAAAAGTTGGTGTATCAATATGGAAACAGACTTACTGAATACATCATGATGTACATGAAACATGTGACGTAAACGTCCACTGAAGCTTAAGTTCCTCCAAGAATAATAAAAATAGTGGCAAATGAAAACAAAGGAGGCTGTAACCTTCCTCACATTAATACATTCAATAATAATTTCACCATGTTTTCCACATGGTTCTCCATCGTTTGAACTTTGACCAGAGCTCTTTTAACATCTTGTTGTGTCCTCTTCTTATGCAATGGTTTAATGGCACAGCCACCACCAACTGTTCCTCTCAAGGCGCTTAACTTCTAATATTCATATGGCGGTAGTGGATGGATGAATTTTGTGCTCTTATTTCCAGGATTGCAATTTTTATTTCAGGTGAATATTCCACAAAATCCATTGTACAGTTTTAAATGTTCACACCAGTGGCTGTGTGAATATTACAGTCCACCATTCACTCTGTTTTTCAGTTCGAAACACCGTAACGCCTTGATTCACAAGAGCGGCTGAAGAAATCCTCCAGTCCAGCAATGATTTTGTTCTTTAGTCCAAGGACTTTGGGGGAAAGCCTTTCACCATCCATTTGCAAGAGCACTTTCTGAATGAATTCATAGGAGTATTTCAGCTCTTTGGGGTAAGCCATGTTCAGTACATACATGACTCCCAGCATCATTGCACATGCTTGGGCTACAGATCCAATGTTGTCCAGAATGATTACTCCTTCAACATAAATGCCAATGTCATCATGAGCTCCAATTTCTCCACCCTCCTTGTTGATGACATATATGCCCATGGTGGATTTCTGCAGGTCTCTCTGGATGTCATCTCCTTCAATGTCCTGTATATTTGATGAAAATAGGGAAAAAAAGAAAACATATTTATGTGATAGATTTTAAAGACATAAAATTCTAGATTTCTTTATATTTACAAAATACATTTATGCTGTTCAGTAAAACTATTAAAAACCTTTTTGTACTTTTGTAAGTTAAATAAAGGTTCATGAGAATGACCAAATCACAGATTTTAGTTTTTATTGTATTGTGGAAAATATTTAATATTCAATAGGAACCAATGGGCTTGGAGCTGAGACCCAGAAGTCAGAACGGCTTGAGAGATGGACTAAGGCCGGTTACACACTGCACGCGTCTCGCGAGCGTGGCGTTCTGTTCTGTTGTGTGCGTAGATTTTTCTGTGTCCTACACACCAGAAGCATGTCTGACGCGGCGCTGCTCCTGCTGCAAGGTACAGGGAGGGCTGATCTCGGGACATAGCGCCGACAGATTCTAACTCTGAAAAATGGGTAAGTGGGCTGTCTGTGTAGCTGTAAAGAGCCTATACAGCCTATCTGATGTTGGACCGTCACTCACGTTGTTATCGTAGCATATCCTACTACCCTTTATTTATTTATTTATTTTTTTATTTATATATATATTTATATATATATATATATATATATATATAGCCTACTGATTTGATTAAAAAGCAAGACAACATCGGCAGTATTGACTGCAAAATATGTTACAGAATATTTCGTTCTGTATGACCAGTGCAACATTTGAAAATATTACATTACATTTATATCTACATTGATGTCAAAACCTAGACTTTCAAACATCAAGATGTCATTTATTAATATGCATTTGTGTCTAAATGACATATAAACATATTTTCCTATTCTATTCCTATTTTGCCTGGAAACGCTTCCAACACGCTCGCATCTCGCGTGAAAAATAGGCGTTGGTTCTATTTCTAGCAGGCACGCATCTCAGGCCGGCAGTGTGTAAGCTCTAACCTGTTAACATGGGAGCTGAAATATAAACAGACACGCTACGCGGCTGACACGCTCGCGCGACGCGTGCAGTGTGTAACCGGCGTAACACATGGTTGGTTTTGGTCTTTTAATTGAACAATAATAAAAATTCTTGAACACACCAGGGTGTTTAGAAAATGGTACCTGCTTGCAACACTGTGCGGCAAGTTGTTAATTTTTATACAAATATTCTCAACCTTATGGCTACTTATAAAAGGTAAAAATGTATTTTCTAAAATTGATACTTGGGCAAATAGTCAGCGGTAATGTTAATGCCTTTGTCACCAACGGCTTAAAACATAAAAAAAACACCAGTATGATCCTTATGATCCTCTGTAGTGACACATTTTAGTGGCTAGAGCATTTTTCAAGTTTTGCAGTAGTTGATTTAAATAAACAGCAGGCTTCCACACTATCATAGCTCTAGACCCCAAAACACGAAAGCGTGTAGACATTGACAGGACTACAGTTGCCATTGTTGTGGTGTCAGACTTATTTTGTTATGCATCAGGTTTGTTTTCGTTTTTGGTGAGTGTCCCTTTAAATCACATTTTACACAACTAGCTAGCTAGTTTCTGGCCAGAAACACCTCCCTTCTTCTGGAAAACCGATGTCAGCTGGGGTAAATGGCTGTCCAACTGCGCCATGAAGGTTGTTTCAAGTGGGATTGTTGTTAAATGCACTTACCAAAAACAATATGAGCTCCCCAAAGAGTTAGGTTCTGTTCCACATCACACCAAGATCAGATATATCAAATATGAGAAAGACCTGCAATAGAAATAAAAATGAACAGGAATTAAAAAGATAAATCGTAAGTTGGTTGAGGAAAAAAAAAATAATTGTCCAATAATTAAAAACTTGCCCATGTATCAAGTCAGATAACTGCAAACTAATTTGTGTCCAAGTCCACATTTTAATAGTACCTTATTATTACTATAAAAAACAATATGCAAAAATGGCAGATTAAGTGGACAGACAGACATGTAATTCATTTTCATTTTATTTATAAATGTATTTATTTATTTACTCCTGGATTATTTTCTTGCAATTGTGTTATTTCTCTGATGAGCTATTATAAATTACTTTGGAGCATTTCAGAAATGACATCCTTTAGTAGATGCTACAAGCAGACAGACAGGACATGTCATGTACAGACAGGGGGAGAATGAAGTTTATGGAAATTGTGTGAATTAAGTAGAAAACAGGTTTGGTTCCAGTATTTTTCATGTTCCACTTCTATATTAAAATTATTAGTGTAAGCAACTTAATAAGTCTTAGTGTTTAGAGCAGAAACAAAGTTAAACAAAATTAACCTGCTAGCTAAACCAACATTCTTATCCCTGTTGTCTTCTGCCTAACACTTCAGAACCTTAACTGGACTATGGGCTGTGGTCGTGCTCTGCTAGACCTCTTGTGTCATCTGCAAATCTGTTGCTAGTTAGCTCCATACCTGCAAACTCAAAAGGTCTGAAAAAGGTGACACCACCACCACCATTTAAGTAGCATTTACCCCTTTACCATTTACCCCTCCCAAAAAAATACTGTATAACTGTATGTAGTTAGTTATGAAGCATTTGCATGTCTCTACTTTGAAGGATATACTTTCAACCTCACCTTTACGTTTTAAGCGAGTCAGAAACAGTCCAAGACTAGCTGCTACCACGCAGTGAAGAGGAGCTTCTTTTTTCTTTTTTTTTTCTCCCCTTACCCGTATTCCGTGAAGACCTGCCTCTGATTGGCTAGTGTTCGTTGCCTTCGTTGTTTTGGTTGGTTAGGTTTAGATGTCACAGTCGGAGCCAATCAGAGGCAGAGTAGGGGCGGGTCTTCATGAATACGGGTGTCAAAAAAATAGATACCTTCAAAGAAACGGTAAAGGGAAGGACCGGAGTATACATTAAATGTTAATATTAAACACACACAATATCAAGGTCTGCTTACACAAACCCGACTTTTATTTATTGTTTCCTCAAGAGGCACAATGTGTTGATTATTTTCGGTTTTATAAAATCTGCTCTTAGCCTGAAATGGCTGTTGCTGTGTCTGCCACTCCGTGTTGTGTTTTGAATTAGGCTAACGGTATTTCAGGCATGCACCTACCTAGGGCTGCCATTATGTAGAAGCATAAATGATTGCTGTTTGGGCACATTAAGCAACTTTTACCAACATGATTTCACAGGTGTATTTTGTCTTTATGTTAACACACTGACAATATTAGAAAACATGCTTACAGCAAGTTAGGAATAAAGTAGTCTAGCTAGTCTACAAGCCCATACAGCAGGGAATGTGAAACTACCTACAATTAAACTGTCAATTAACATTAGTAAACCTGTTTATTCAATGTCCACAAACTAACAAATAAGTCTAACAAGACAAACACTGAAATCACCATGCATTTAACTTGAGAGCTATAAAGTTAGCTTAAAATGTTAAGATACATCTGTTACACTCAAGTTAACTTACTAGCTACACAACTAGCTAGCTAAACTAGTCGCTCTAACGTTAGCAAATGTTAATTTATCAAAACACAAACTGATAGCATTGGCTAGTGTTAACAGAAACCTGTTCAAATAAAATTATAACACACCAATGATTATAAATTGCTTACTTACCGAAAATGCAGAGCTATGGATACAGCATTCAAGGAGCTACTAACGAGGGGATAACGTTCAATCCAGCCTTCAGAACAAAGTGGCGGCATGTGGCTGCACATGCGCAGACCACATAGTATGTGGAAATTTAATTTTACATATTTTTTTCTTATTACTTTTAATTGACTGAAATTAACTTGTTTTAAACAAGGGCAGTGCTTTTGAAAATTAATTAACAGAAATATGTAGGATTTAATAACACATTAAAATCTATGAAATAAACCAGACTAAAACATGTAACATTTACAAGGGGTCAGAATCAGTTTTTTCAGTGTGGTTACTTGAATTCTCATTATGTTTTTGTATCTTGTATTTGTTCTTGTTATAGACACACACAAATGCGCACACACACAAAGCCTCAGTGGTTACAATATTGTGCTGTTGTGTTCCAAGGTGAACATCACTACTAAGGGGCGGCTGTGGCTCAGTGGTAGAGCGGTTGCCTGCCAATCGGAAGGTTGGTGGTTTGATGCATGGCCCCATGTCAAAGTGTCCTTGGGCTGCGCATCGGAGTGTAAATGTGTGTGAACGATTATCTGATGAGCAGGTGGCACCTTGTACAGCAGCCTCGGCCACAGTGTATAAATGTGTGTGAATGGTGAATGGTTCCTGTACTATGTTAAAGCGCTTTGATTAGTCGTTGAGACTAGAAAAGCGCTATAGAAGAACTTTACATTTACTATGTAACCATCACCTACTGTATACAGTCCTATAGGAATATCTTTTAAATAAGAATCTTTGTTTATCTAGAAAACAGCCCCGAAATCACCATCACCAAACTCTATGTAAATAATCTAAAAAACACATCTCTTCCAACTACACCTCGGATAAAAAAAAAAAAACTGCACTTTCATATGTCTCTTTGTAGCTTTGCTTATTTAAAGCTAATGTTCTTACACTTACTACTTTTTGTCTGGAGTTTGAATCTTCACAGTTGAAAGCTATGAAGGTAAATATGGTGCAAAAGGTGAGAGCTTGTAGAATACATTGTGAGAACTTGCAAAAGAAAAAATCTGAAGTTGCATGTTAAAATTTGCATTTGTGAAAAATATCCACAGACATGTGATCTGATTTGAAGTCACACAAAGAAAAGAAAAAACACATGAGAGCTTGTAAAAAAAACAAAAAAAAAAACGATCTGAACTTGTAAATTGAAATTTGCACTTGTAGAAAATATTCACTCACAACATTTACTCGTATACTCTTTTTTCTTTCTTTTTTTAACTCTGGTTCATTTTCCATCAGAACCACAACTCAGTGATTACAACCTCTGGAATCTGTCACTGCAACTTCACATATGTGCTCTCTCGCATCACAACGTGGCGAATCTGCGCCTCAACTTTTGCAACACTTATTCTCCGCCAGTCGTCATGATTCGGCATGAGTCAGTGTAACGAAAGAACAACTGCAAGGGTCGTTAACATACATATCAGCATTCACGAGGTGCTTTGCATTGACTATTTATGGTTAAAAATGGGCGTGTACAGGGCGGGATGAGAGGCTGATCCACTTACGCACACAATCTGTGATTTGCTTACAGGTGTGTAAAAAGTGTTAAGATAATTAAAAGGTATTTATTTAGAAGCAGGCTGGTTGGTTAGTTAGCTAACGCTAGCTTGCTATTCCACCAGGCTTCCATGCTACATAGCTAAATAAGCCGGACCGAGTTGTCCCTCATCTGGCGATAGAAACCCTGCTTTCCCCGTTCTGTTGGCTCAGAGATCCACAGCCGTAGTCCACAGGTACTAATTAGTTTTGCACCAAATGTATCGCAAGAAGTGTTGCAAAAGTCGAGGCGCAGATTCGCCACTTTGTGATGCGAGAGAGAACATACGTGAAGTTGCAGTGAGAGAATCGAGAGGTTGTAATCACTGGGTTGTGGTTGTGATGGAAAATGAACCGGAGTAAAAACAAAAAAAATAACGAGTATACGAGTAAATGTTGCATTACAAGTTTGCAGCTGTCATTGTATTCATGCAAATATCAATATACACATTTGTGAATATTTTTTCTGCGACTTCACATTCAGAATACAGGTGTGAATATTTTCTGCAAGTGCAAATTTCAATTTACAAGTTCAGATTTTTTTGACTTGAAATTCAGATCACGTGTGTGAATATTTTTTACACATGCAAATGTTAACATCTGCAAGTTCTCACATTGTATTCTACAAGCTCTCACCTTTTGCACCATATTTACCTTCATAGAAAGCACTTAATTGTAAGTCGCTTTGGATAAAAGCGTCAGCTAAATGACATGTAATGTAATAATGTAATCTGTACCAGGCACGGCGTTATGGGCCCACCCACTTTTCAACTGGCCTACCCAAAACTTTTCTTCAAAAAAACTAATTAATTAATTAATATATTATAATTTGGTGAATAGTTATTAAAAATCGGCAAATAATCTCATTTGTGCTAAAATTGTCTAAATGTTTAGTTTTCAAAACAATTTAAAAAAACTGGTCATGTCTAGTTTTATGTTTCTGCGCAAGTTCAGCAGACAGTGAGGTTCGGGATCGGATGTAGCTTGTCGGTATGCTAAGCAGAGGTGTCAAGTAACGAAGTACAAATACTTCGTTACCTTACTTAAGTAGAAATTTTGGGTATCTATACTTTACTGGAGTAATTATTTTACAGCATACTTTTTACTTCTACTCCTTACATTTTCACGCAATTATCTGTACTTTCTACTCCCTACATTTTAAAAATAGCCTTGTTACTCATATTTCAGTTCGGCTTGTTTTCATTCCGGCTCGTCATCGTTAAAAAAAAACACACACAAAAAAACTATCCAAATCGCTCCATCCGGAGAGAGTGAATTTGATTGTGGTTGGATGAGAAGTATAAACATAGCTATTCCGAAACCCTATTGGTTTGTACGCGATCCATAACACCTGTACAGACCCGGTGCTAATCGCCACCGGTGCCTTAACGACCGTTATCTACCGGACCGAATAGCAACGCGGTTTCGTGCCTTAGGTGCCTCGCGATTCTCCAAAACGGACGTTAGAGGGAACTGAACATCGCCGCACGGGACGCTAGTCAACACTAGAGTTGGAAGCAGGTTAGCCTAGCGTTAGCTAGAAGATGGAGTAAACATGATAAAATGCTGAGAGCTAAACGGTGTAAAAGTGTGTCTATATTTCACTGGAGAGGAGTCTGACACCAGACTGTAGCTGCCGTTGTCTGAAAAACACAGAAGAGATGTAGCCTACGTGTCACCTTTTTCAGCCCTTCTGAGTTTGCAGGTATGATTTTAATATACTGTAACATTATTATAGTCATATGATTTTGTCCCGGCGTTTTAGAGTTAAGCTGTTGTCCTTAATGGCATTTCCCCCCCCTTACATCAGGGGTCTTGAACGTTTTTTAAGCCAAGGACCCCTTAACTTAAAGTGAGATGTAGCAGGGACCCCCTACATATTGTATGAAATTAAGTTGCATATTAAACTGGGCCTACAATAACTGTTAGGGCAACCTAAAGCCTTCTTACATACCTTGGCACAGTAAATCTAGGATTAACTGTATCTGTGGGCTGATATCTTAGGGACTACCTTACCTATAGGCCAGTAAGCTTATCATTTATGTTTGCTAATAATATGTTGGAATTATGTTAAAGCATTTTTTTTTTTTTTTTTTTTAAGACTCAAAAATGTACAATAATTTGGAGGCCCCCCTGCAATGACTCTGAGGACCCCCTGTTGAAGATCTCTGCCTTACATTACTTTTACTTTTATACTTTAAGTAGTTTTGAAACCAGTACTTTTACACTTTTACTTAAGTAAAAAGCTTGAGTTGATACTTCAACTTTTACAAAAGTCTTTTCAAACCCTAGTATCTATACTTCTACTTGAGTAATGAATGTGAATACTTTTGACACCTCTGATGCTAAGCTAGGCTAGGCTAGCTCCCAGTGATCTGAGAGTGTGAAAATCATTTCCAGTAAAGGACAAGGTTGCAACAGTCGTTGTTTAGGTGCCTTAAACGTGTACGAACGTTCTCAGAGTCATCGCTGCAACCAGGAGATGAAGGAGAGCTGAGATCCACAACGCCGAGCACATCTTTGTCTCGGACACCCCAGGATGCTAGCGCGGCTAGCTTTTTTTTCTTTTTTTGGCTAGCGCTGTTAGCGCCGGTGCTAGTGCCTCGGTCTCTGACCAAGGGGGTTAGCTTCGCTTCAGAACGTGAACCTCCGATGGCGCCATTTTGTTGCTACAAAGCGATCACCTCTTGTTAGCATTACACTGATCGCCATTTTTTTTTACGGCACTTTGACAGCAAATAACTTTACATCTGAAGTGTTTAAAGACTCTATTTGTCCGTTGTTTATTTCTAAAGAAACACGACAATGTATAAAAGGCTCCATTACCTTGTACCTCACGTTATGGCTCCGTAGCAGATGTTTTTGTAAAAATAAGCTAACGATTGTGTCATAACCACGAGACTTACTTTCGCACAGTAGAGGAATTACCGTACAGTACAGGAGAAGCTCACAGGCAGTTTCGACTTACATTAGCTGTTTAGGTTTAATTACTAAAGTTAACTAGCATGTTAGTTAGCAATAATTAGCCTGTGCTTATGTTATCTCCTTACATATACCTACGCTCTCCGTCTCTGTAAGATTGGAAATGATTGAGATTTCTCTTGTCACAGCTACCAGAAGACGTAGCTTACGTTGTCTCTGTCAGTTGGAGGCTACGCAGTAAAGCAAGAGATCACCGGAAAAGTGCTTCTAATATCCTTCACTGGTCTCCGTCCAGACCAATGGGGTCTATTGGTCCATTATATATATGTCAATGTCTCTGACTCGCGAGTGGATGATATAGTCCTGTGGATCTGTCTTCCGTGGATGAGCCCGCAACTCAACCAGTGCTAAAGTATCCGGTCACTTCTTCTGCTTAAGGGAGTTTAACCGCCAGAGGATAACAGTAAGGTATGTGAAGGCTACTCTGCCTGTATTGTATTATGTCGTTATATGAGATATATGTATTAAATAATCGACTCATAACTCGCTACAGAGCTGCAGGCGCAATTCTATTTCTATAACAGCTTTTTACTGTCAAGTTGTTTTTCCCTCATGGTTTTCTCTTGTTATGGCCAATGATGCTTCAGGGCTTAATGTGATTTATTTATTTTTGTTAAAAAAGGTTAATACCATGAATCATCACACTAAAGTAACAGTTTGTCTTGGTAGGAAATAACTTGAGTCTTGTTTTACATGACAGATGACGTTGTCACTGAAGTTCTGTGGCCGAGTATTGAAACTGTCAGGCAGTGTTGTTGATTTGTATATTGTTGAAAACTTAAAACAATTGAACAGAATTGTGAAATATTCGGCCTCATGTTATACGAGCCGAACTAAACTATGTTTTGGGGAAATATTAGATTCCTGACCACTTTTACAGTCTATAGGCCTTAGGTTAGGAGAGATGCGCTATAGCACAGCCAGGTATGGTGGTAATGGAGAGTCCAAAGCGCTCTTCTTTTGGTCAGAACCAAGGAGAGCGATCGCGGATAGGTCCGTCCTTTGCACCGAAACTTTTTACAATGCAACAACATATAAATAGCATCAAGCTATTACAATCTTTATTATGTAAGCACATATAACAGTATATTAGTCAGTCATTTGTATTAGGTTAAACAGTGATTTGATAACGGTTTTAATTTAAGGCCCACCCACAATTGGTCTGGCCCATCCAAAACTAGAATCCTGGCGCCGTGCCTGATCTGTACTTTTAGCGTGTATAGAGCCAGCATATTTCCACATGTAAATACGTGAATTAAAAGTTTATTTCAACCAAACCAGAGTGGTGATTGTTGAACAGTGGAAAGACAAACCAAAACGGCTTTTGATAGTTTTATTTTGTTTCTGTCCACTTTGAATGGAGTGTGTTTTACGATGATAAAAGTACTGATTATTTACATGGAGTCTGGTGGGTTTGACGAAGGCCTGTTAAAGAGCGAAGATTACAATAGATCTTATGAACACATGCTTATTTTATACTTCCTGTGATATCGTTGCTGAGAGAAGAGATCACAGGAAGTAGAGAAATATCAAGTGAAGGTTTAATGACCAAACCTGCTCTGTGTAGCCGAAGCTGAGGGTTGTAAACAGCGTCCAGTAGCTCCCGTTGTCGCTCGTTCTCCTCTTTTGAACGACAAAGTTCCTCCTCGTACTCTGCTATCGTTCTTTCAAACAGCCCAAATATCTCTTCAGCAGCCGCAGTTAGTCGCTGCTCCACCAACGCTCTCAGCATCTGGACTTTACACATTTTACCTCTTTCTCAACACAACAAAGATACTCTGCTAACACACCTTTCTGCTAGACGCCATCTTGCTCAAAGTGTGAAGTTAGCCGCAGTGAAGACTATAGCTTCCGGTGCAGATTACTTGCTGAGCTTCAAAATAAAAGTCCGGAAGTGTTCCACTTGCTGAGTTTCAAAATAAATGTCCGGAAGTGTTCCAGATTTCCTCTGAAAAACACGCAGGAATATAAAAGCTTTTCTATTAGCTTAATTTACCTTAACTATTTATTATATTATTTATTATTATTTATGTATCTTATATGGTATTCAATTTGTATTCATTAATATTTGTATTCTTATTTTAATCCCTATTTTGCTCTTTGTTCTTTAATGATTGATGTTTTGTGTAAAGCACTTTGAGTTGCCTTGTGCTGAAATGTGCTATATAAATAAAATTACCTTTCCTTGCCTTAACTGAACAGCTTCGGAGTCATTGGAATGGTTATATGACTTTTTTCGAGTTGAATGGTGGTCGTCTCGCTTCCCCCTAGTGCCTGTGAGTGGAAAAATATCAGGTAGATATCAGGTCTCGCGATGTATTGAATTGCTTCACGGAACTGCACACATACGCCCATTCAGGAACCAGCTAACAAGGTAGCGATGGAGTTTTTCACACTATTGTCATGGCTGAGCCGGCAAAAAAGAAGCAGAAAGCTAGGAAAGCATTGTCTGAGGAACAGAGAAAGAGGAAACGGCAGACTGACCGAGAGAGGAGATAGACACCAGTAAACATAGGAGCTGCCAAATGTCTATTCTGAAGCTGTAGGGGTAGCTCTTTAGAGAAACCTGCGAGCAAAAAGCGAATGAAGCTACAGAAGTTCTCTTAGTTCTCTTATAAGACACTAAGTCAAACTAGAAGTTCATAAGATTACATTTGGAACCAACAGTGTTGTAATGTAATGATGTACAAATACTTAGTTATTGTACTTGGGGCGAATTGTCACGTATCTGTACTTTACTTCGTTCTACTTATTTATATTTCTGGAAACTTTTACTTTTACTCCGATTCATTACCTAACTAAAAGATATGCTTTTATTTTGACATCCTTGTGTGTCTGTGCATGTGTGTGTGTGCGTGCGTGTGGTGTGTGTGTTTGTTTGTGTGCGTGCGTGTGTGCGTGTGTGTGGTGTGTGTGTTTTTGTGTGTTTTTGTGTGTGTGCGTGTGTGTGTGTGTGTGTGTTCATGCATTTGTGTGCGTGTGTGTGTGTGTGTGTGTGTGTTTGTGTAGGCATGTGCGTGCGTGTGTGTGTTTGTGTTGGCATGTGTGTGCGTGTGTGTGTGTGTGTGTGTTTGTGTGTGTTCAACTCAAGTAATACATCAAATGTAGGTTATCAAACAAAGGCTATAAACATATCTAAATAAATATAAATCAATCCATCAGTTTTTCTAATAATCTTTACTGTTTAAAAAGTTATTACAGTAAAACAGGGTTTCTAAAGGTAACAAAATATATCCTCATGAAAGAAATCAAAACAAAAAAGTGAAACTAGAATAACGGGGCTTTTATTTTGACAGCGGTCCCCCCGGAAGTGGTGTTTGTTGTTGTTTGCCCGTGCTGAGCAGCGGGAGCAGTGAGGAGAGAAGCCGTTAGCTGAATCCAGATCAGGGAATCCCAAACAGCGTTTCTTAGTCTGTTCATCAGAGATGGAGCGGCACCGGGAACACACGGAGGAGACCAAGCTGCGGGGAGAAGGTTAGTCTGACAATCTAACTGCTCTCATAATCAAGCTAAGCTAATGTTAGCGTGTTAGCCGCATGCAGCTAGCTCCTGAAGCTAATGTGTTTTTATATCAGCGTGCTAACTTTATCCTCCCAGTCCTTCAGCTGCAAAAAAACATCCGCTGTCCTAGATTCACTTCTGGAAGAAGTATTCAGACCCTTTACTGCAGTTCCAGTACTAATACCAGTGGCATGAAAAGACTCAAGTAAAGTACAAATACCTCAACATTTGTACTGGAGTAAATGTACTTAGTTACATTCCAGCGCTGCCTACATTATAACCATCCAGTCTTTTTTCCACTGGCCAAAAAGTGATTGCAGCTTCTGCCTCAAAATGACTAGATTTTATTCATGAGGCTTTTATCTGACAGATTATAGCCCACACTGAACTTTCTACCTGTTGAAATACCTTTTTAAAGGGCCAGTACACCCAGTAACACACCGTTTTCTAAGGAAGTTGTTGACTGGGAGGTTCCAGACTGAGTCTGACTCTGCCAGGCTAGAGAACACTCGGGAGGTAAAAAGATACATTTCATCACATAAGAAGCTACGAGCTCAAATATATATTTTTGAAAAGTTGAAGGCTGAATCCCAATTCTCCCCCTTATCCCTTACCCCTTCCCCTTCGTCTTACCCCTAACCCTTGAACCAAGTGGCAAGGGCTAGGGCTGAAAACATACCCCTATGAAATGGGACACCACGTGGTTATGGTTATGTCACCATACAGTATTGATCACAAACTTCCAAGATGCTGTCTGCAAGTGTGTGTATGTCTATTGCATGGGTTTTGACAAGTGTCATATGCATGTATATATTTTATAGTTCTTTTATGTTCACTTTGGTGGTGCAGATGTTCTTATCTGTGTACTACTTAGGTTTGTTTGCAATACATATTTTTAAACACACTGCATGGTGTGTTGTATATCTGTTTCAGTTATCACTGTTGTGAATGTCATTGGTCTTAGTCAACTTAGATTTCTTTAGTTGATTAGTCATGTTTTATGCTTTTTTCACTCGATTGAAGAAATTCTTAGTCGACTAACACTCATTCAATTGTATCGACTAATCGATTAATTTATAATTTATACTGTTTATTGATCCCCAGTGGGGAAATTACAATTTACACTGAAATCAATACACACAGGCCTGAAATATACACACACATGCTCAGGACCTATTCATGCACAAATGGAGAGATGTCAGAGTGAGTGGGCTGCCAGTGCTGCCACTAGGGGAGCAGTGGGCGGAAACTGCATAGCAGAGGGGCGCAAAACCAATTTCGGCCAGTCAAGTTTTTCAGTGATAGGGACCATTTTTGGAATAATTTACCAGCTGAACTGAAAACATTTAATAGAATGGTGAAATACTGGCTGAAAGATAACCAAAAATGTAACCACTGAGTCAGTTGTGTTGTAGTAATGTATTGTCTGTGGATGCATAGCTGTTTGTATATGGCTGCCAAGGTTATGGTTAGGGTATAGGTGAGTGAGTGTTAGCGTCCGGGTGCTTGGGGTTTGTGTTGTTACGTGATGTGCTGTTCTGTGTATGTGTTGATGTAATAAATTAGTATCACACTATGTAGTTATTTTAAAATAAAATTATATTTGGATTATTTTTTTTAGAAAGGCTTGACAAGGGACTGGGGTTGCAAATTGGCTAGAAACCTTTTATGCAACACATCTACACATATTGTTATGGCTTTGACTATGATAATTATGTATGTAATAATGTGCGCTTGTCCCTGACAAATAAACTAATAATAAATAATAATAACTTTTGGGAAAAGGAAATTGGAGGATTTTGTGTGGTGTGTGTGTGTGTGTGTGTGTGTGTGTGTGTGTGTGTGTGTGTGTGTGTGTGTGTGTGTGTGTGTGTGTGTGTGTGTGTGTGTGTGTGTGTGTGTGTGTGTGTGTGTGTGTGCGCACGCATGCATAGTATCGCAATATTTTTCGTGGCAATACTGTATCGATACACAGATGCCAAGTATCGAGATAAGCGAGATGAACAGACAGAGAAATTTATCTTTTTAGATAAAAATTTTCCTTTGGGGACATCATTTGAAATTGGGAAAAATTTGAAGTTGGAAAAAAGGTAATACATGGCAATATATCGCAGAATATTGCAATGTGTTTAAAATCGCAATAAAATCGTATCGTGACATAGGTATTGTGATGATATCGTATCGTGAGGCCTCTGGTGATTCCCACCCCTAGTGCGTGCGTGTATGTGTCTCTGTGTGTATGTGCCTCTGTGTGTGTGTGTGTGTGTGTGTGCGTGCGTGTGTGTGTATTAGGCCTGCACAATAAATAAATCGTGATCTCGATTCACCCCTGTTTGCGATTTCATTTTTAAATAACTTCGATTTTTTTATTTTTTTATTTATCCAATAAATTCATTGAGAGCATTTGACATTAATTAGTTTGTGTCTTTTAGCTCATAGCTTTAGCGGCAGACTGTTGTACGTCCTGCTGTTGGAATCCTCTACAGTGAAATACAGTCACACTTTTACACCATTTAGCTGTCAGCATTTAAACCGTGTTTAATCTATCTGCTAGCTAACGGTAGTCTAACATACACGGTACCTGCTGCCAAGTGTGACGTGTTTTTAGTGTTAACTAGCGTTACATGCAGCGATGCTTCTGTTGCCTCTAACTTCTGTTTTCGGAGCATCAGAGAGCGTTTAAGTTGCTCCGAAATCCACGTTGCTATTCCGTCCGGTAGATAGCAGTCGGTTTGGCACTGGTGCCATATTAGCGCTGGATTATAACATGCGTTGTTCAAGTGAACAGAAAATGTTCACCTGAAAATGTAGTTGCCTGTTTCTTTGTACAGCAACCCGCCATAGAGATTCATCAGCTTACTTTAAAGGGGTGATAGAATGCAAAACTGATTTTTACCTTGTCATAGTTGAATAACGACAGTTTGGTGGGTAAATAGGACATAAATAGAATCTTAAAATCCCATCGACACCCCTTTACTATGAAAATCTCATATTTTGAAACTGCCACTGAAATCAGGCGAATCTCAACAAAGTTGGAAGCTTACGTAAGCATCCCAAGACCTGTACCTTTGTCAGCCCATGGGTGTATTAAGAGAACGGTCACGCCCCAACATTTACATAGGCTACACAACTGACCTGAGATCAGGTAGTCTTCTGAATCTAGGTCACGCAGATCTCAGCTATTCCATTACAAAATTCACTTCTGAAACTTTTTTATGCGAGAAATCAACTATGTAAAGCTCAAATATGGGCCGTTTTACGAAAATGGATGGCTAATTGCAAATTTTGTCCGACTGTGTGTCGGAGTTCAGCGGCCGGTGCTGCCTGGGTTGCTACATCACCGCTCTGCCTGTCCTCCATCACAGACCCCGGCCTGCTGTGAGCTTGATTGAGGTCCGTCACGGCCGGCAGCCCGCGGTTCTCCATACCCGCGCAAACTCACCCTTTTCTGGGTGACTGGACTACCAAACGCCGGTGCCCTGACAGAGCTCCAGGGCCTGCAGCTCACTGTTCTCCCTCCCCTCTTCCTGCTAAATGGCCGGTGTGTAACTGAGAGCGCGGTCAGCAAGCTTGTTACGCCCGCAATCTCTTACCGCAAGTTCCAGTAATCTTATAATGGATATGTGTGTTGAGTTATTTAAACAAATGATTGGGGAAATAAACGCCTCTTGTCAGCGAGTCTCATTGATAGAGCACCCGGTGAGCTGGAGTCCATCAATGAGAGCTAGCTAGCCTCCTCCTAACGAGACCTCTGAAATTCACAAAAATGCATTAAATCCGAAATCGGACAAGTGTTAGCTAAGCTTTGTAAGACCTTGGGGAACCTGTAATATACAGTATCTCACAAAAGTGAGTACACCCCTCACATTTTAGTATATAATATTTCATTATATCTTTTAATGGGACAACACTGAAGAAATTACACTTTGCTACAATGTAAAGTATTAAGTGTACAGCTTGTATAACAGTGTAAATGTGCTGTCCCCTCAAAATAACTCAACACACAGCCATTAATGTCCAAACCGCTGGCAACAAAAGTGAGTACACCCCTATGTTAAATTCCCATAGAGGCAGGCAGATTTTTATTTTTAAAGGCCAGTTATTTCATGGATCCAAGATACTATGCTACTATACATCCCATGGGCCCACCACCTGTGGGAGGAACCGCTGGGGTCGGGTGTGCTGCTACACGGGTGGCAGTGAAGGTCAGGGGCCTCGACGGACCAGACCCGGGCAGCAGACGCTGGCTCTGGGGACGTGGAACGTCACCTCTTTGTGGGGAAGGAGCCGGAACTGGTGCGGGAGGTGGAGCGCTACCGGGTTAGATCTGGTGGGGCTTACCTCTACGCACAGTCTCGGTTCTGGAACCGTACTCCTGGATAGGGGTTGGACTCTTTTCTTCTCCGGAGTAGCCCAGGGTGTGAGGTGCCGGGCGGGTGTTGGGATACTCACAAGCCCCCGGCTGAGTGCCGCTACGTTGGAGTTTACCCCGGTGGACGAGAGGGTCGCCTGCCTACGCCTGCAGGTTGTGGGGGGGGAACACTCTGACTGTTGTTTGTGCATATGCACCAAACAAGAGTTCGGAGTATTCGGCCTTCTTGGACACCTTGACTGGAGTGGTTGTTTGTTGTTGGACTTCTGGATTGTCTATAACAAACACCATGTTCGAACATAGGGATGCTCATAAGTGTACCTGGTACCAGAGCACCCAGGCCAAAGGTCAATGATCGATTTTATAATCGTTTCATCTGATCTGAGGCCGTATGTTTTGGACACTCGGGTGAAGATAGGGGCGGAGCTGTCAACTGATCACCATCTGGTGGTGAGTTGGGTCAGGGGTTGGGGGAAGACTCTGGACAGACCTGGTAATCCCAAACGGGTAGTGCGGGTAAATTGGGAACGTCTGGAAGAGGCCCCTGTCCGACAGATTTTCAACTCACACCTCCGGCGGAGCTTTTTGTGCATCCCTGTGGAGGCTGGGGGCATTGAACCTGAGTGGACAATGTTCCATTCCAATGTTCCAGTTTCCATTGCTGAAGCTGCGGCAAGGAGCTGTGGTCTTAGGGTCTTAGGTGCCTCAAGGGGCGGTAACCCACGAACACCGTGGTGGACACCGGTGGTCAGGGAAGCCGTCCGACTGAAGAAGGAGTCTTTCCGGGATATGTTATCCCAGAGAACTCCGGAGGCGGTTGCAGGGTACCGAAGGGCCCGAAGGGCTGCAGCCTCTGCCGTGAAAGAGGCAAAGCAGCGGGTGTGGGAGAAGTTTGGAGAAGACATGGAGAAGGACTTTCGGTCAGCACCAAGGTGCTTCTGCAAAACTGTTCGCCACCTCAGGAGGGGGAAGCGGGGAACCATCCAAGCTGTGTACAGTAAGGATGGGACACTGTTGACCTCAACTGAGGAGGTAATAGGGCGGTGGAAGGAGCACTTTGAGGAACTCCTGAATCCGACTAATACGCCCTCTATGTTAGAGGCAGAGCTGGAGGATGATGGGGGATCATTGTCAATTTCCCAGGCGGAAGTCACTGATGTAGTCAAACAACTCCAGAGTGGCAAAGCCCCTGGGGTTGATGAGATCCGTCCAGAAATGCTCAAGGCTGTGGGTGTGGAGGGGCTGTCCTGGTTGACACGCCTCTTCAACATTGCGTGGAAGTCTGGGACAGTGCCAAAGGAGTGGCAGACTGGGGTGGTGGTTCCCCTTTTTAAAAAGGGGGACCAGAGGGTGTGTGCCAATTACAGGGGTATCACACTGTAGTGGAAGTTTCCTTTGCAGCAGGGGGAAGAGTTTTCAGAGTTTAGTAAATTGAAACAAATAAGACAGACTGAGACTAAAACCAAATTGGGTTTTTGTATTTTATTAAAAAAGATATATTTGCAAATATAGGATCAACATGATTTCACAAAAGGCCGCAGCCCAGTGTGGAGTCAGTTTCTCAAATGAGTGAACAAGAACACTAGGCTTTTATGCATCTTCAGAGTGACAGCACACACGCACTTAGATTATTATGACGCTACAGTTCTTACAGGCAATCTGATACACATGAAGACAATCAGAGAAATGCAAGAGACATCTTGGAGCCATTTCGCCGCCTCCTCCCTGTATGACTTTCACCCCCCAGTTACATCTTAACTGGCATGGGAAAACTGGAGATAGTTTTAGGGTGACCTTGTACCTTTATCTGTTCAGGCTCACATAATGTTCCAGACTGGATGTCTCAGCAGTTTAAGCAGAAACTGAGATAAACTGTCTTTCAATAATGTGAGAGAATTAAAGTAGAAATAAAACATAAAAATATAAGGCATTATGCTTAAATGTAATTTTTCCCATTACATTCCACCCTTTTGATTACAACCTAATCACAATACACAAATTACTTAAATGATTATATCTATTTTTGCCAATAGCGTCTTTCATGTTCTTCAATTGTCAGAGGTTGCTAGCACTTGACAAATCGTTGGAAACAATCTTTACCATTGTTTTGTGTGTGTGTGTGTGTGTGTGTGTGTGTGTGTGTGTGTGTGTGTAGTCCCCTTCTTGGCTGTTTTGAGCCTCTGTCAGAAGGAGCATTTAAACACACTGCTTTTCAAAGTTTGATCTATGTCATCATTGATTCAAAAATATTGCTACATTGGAGTTAGTCAATTAAACAAGGTTCATAAAAATACAAATTAAGGTATTCCCCTTTTCAAACCAGGTTTCTAGGAAGTCTTTGAATGGATCATTTATGCCTGTATTTACCCAAAAATAGTTTACAGATGTTTTATGTCAGACTTTACCTAAAGCCAAAGTTATTTCTATCAAATGTTCATCAGTCCAATTCAGATTCAAACAATGAAACGTACTTTAAACATTTCCTGACACACCAACTGAATACTTATCTTAAAAGTAAAAATAAGTACTTCTAATTATCTTCTCCTAATAATGCTTGTATTTTCAGAATGTGAGTCTGTGTGCTACTTAACTTCACAATGCGTCAGATGTGTCCGAGCAGAACAGTCTCTCGCTCCCCCCCTCCTTCTCTCAGTCTGTTTGCTGGTCCGTACCTCCAGACAGTTTTTACTGGTCCTGCAGCTGGAGGGGGAGTGAGATGGAC
Source organism: Perca flavescens (assembly GCF_004354835.1). Lineage (NCBI taxonomy): Eukaryota > Metazoa > Chordata > Actinopteri > Perciformes > Percidae > Perca > Perca flavescens. Next base: position 1,934,957 of record NC_041337.1, read on the forward strand.
GCGACTGACACAAATGAGGCGCTGTGTGGCACAAAACAGAACTCCAAGCATTATTTGTTCTTTTATTAATATTATCACTTAGAGAATTAAAGTAGAAATAAAACATAAAAATATAAGGCATTATGCTTAAATGTAATTTTTCCCATTACAGCACTTCTCAGCCTCCCTTGTAAAGTCTACTCCAAGGTGCTGGAAAGGAGGGTTCGGCCGATAGTTGAACCTCGGGTTGAGGAGGAACAATGCGGATTCCGTCCTGGTCGTGGAACAACGGACCAGCTCTTCACTCTCGCAAGGATCCTGGAGGGAGCCTGGGAGTATGCCCAACCGGTCTACATGTGTTTTGTGGATTTGGAGAAGGCGTATGACCGGGTCCCCCGGGAGATACTGTGGGAGGTGCTGCGGGAGTATGGGGTGAGGGGGTCTCTACTCAGGGCCATCCAATCTCTGTACGACCAAACTGAGAGCTGTGTCCGGGTTCTCGGCAGTAAGTCGGACTCGTTTCAGGCGAGGGTTGGCCTCCGCCGGGGCTGCGCTTTGTCACCAATCCTGTTTGTAACATTTATGGACAGGATATTGAGGCGTAGTTGGGGTGGGGAGGGGTTGCAGTTCGGTGGGCTGGAGATCTCATCGCTGCTCTTTGCAGATGATGTGGTCCTGATGGCATCATCGGCCTGTGACCTTCAGCACTCACTGGATTGGTTCGCAGCCGAGAGTGAAGCGCTTGGGATGAGGATCAGCACCTCTAAATCTGAGGCCATGGTTCTCAGCAGGAAACTGATGGAGTGCCTACTCCAGGTAGGGAATGAGTCCTTACCCCAAGTGAAGGAGTTCAAGTACCTTGGGATTTTGTTCGCGAGTGAGGGGACAATGGAGCGAGAGATTTGTCGGAGAATCGGCGCAGCGTGTGCGGTATTACATTCAATTTATCGCACCGTTTTTGCCAGAAGGCAAAGCCCTCGATCTACCGGTCAGTTTTCGTTACTACCCTCACCTATGGTCATGAAGGCTGGGTCATGACCGAAAGAACGAGATCCAGGGTACAAGCGGCCAAAATGGGTTTCCTCAGGAGGGTGGCTGGCGTCTCCCTTAGAGATAGGGTGAGAAGCTCAGTCATCCGTGAGGAGCTCGGAGTAGAGCCGCTGCTCCTTTGCGTCGAAAGGAGCCAGTTGAGGTGGTTCGGGCATCTGGTAAGGATGCCCCCTGGGCGCCTCCCTAGGGAGGTGTTCCAGGCACGTCCAGCTGGGAGGAGGCCTCGGGGAAGACCCAGGACTAGGTGGAGGGATTATATCTCCGCCTCGGGATCCCCCAGTCGGAGCTGGTTAATGTTGCTCGGGAAAGGGAAGTTTGGGGTCCCCTGCTGGAGCTGCTCCCCCCGCGACCCGACACCGGATAAGCGGACGAAGATGGATGGATGGAGGATACTATGCTGATACTATGGTTTTATGTTGGTTAGCCTAAAAGCTGGTTTGATTTGCATTGACTTGATTTTATGGAAAGTACACCATGCCAATCTTTAGGTATGGTGAAGGGTATGTGATGATGTGGGGCTATTTTAATTCCAAAGGCCAAGGGAACTTTATCAGGATGCGTAGTATCCTGGATCCATGAAATAACTGGCCTTTAAAAATAAAAACCTGCCTGCCTCTATGGGAATTTAACATAGGGGTGGACTGACTTTTGTTGCCAGCGGTTTAGACATTAATGGCTGTGTGTTGTTATTTTTAGGGGACAGCACATTTACTCTGTTATACAAGCTGTACACTTAATACTTTACATTGTAGCAAAGTGTAACTTCTTCAGTGTTGTCCCATTAAAAGATAAAATGAAATATTTACTAAAATGTGAGGGATGTACTCACTTTTGTGAGATACTGTACATGCCGTGACGAAATTCAAACTGTGAATATACTAAAGTTATGCCGAAAGTGTAGCTAGCTAGCCCAATCGTTTCCCATTGTATTCAATGGGACACATAGCTAGCTAGCTGCTCCTCCTAACAAGACGTATGTCTGTCTGTGTTTCAGCTTTACCTCCAGACGTTCTTAAAGTGATTGTTGGTGAAGAGGAGCAGCAGGAATGTAGCTCCAGTGTGGACCAGCAGGGGCCAGAGCCCCCCCCACACATTAAAGAGGAACAGGAGGAACTGTGGAGCAGTCAGGAGGGAGAGCAGCTTCAAGGGCTGGAGGAGGCTGATATCACCAAGTTCCCATTCACTCCTGTCCCTGTGAAGAGTGAAGATGATGAAGAGGAAGCTCAGTCCTCACAGCTTCATCAGAGACAAACTCAACACATGGAAACAGAAGCTGATGGAGAGGACTGTGGAGGACCAGAACCAGCCAGGAACTCCCATCCACTTTTACAACCAGAGACTGAAGACCAGACTGGAGACTCTTCTGAACCTGAGACTGATGACAGTGCTGATTGGAAGGAGACCAGAGAACCTCAGTCAGCCTTAAACTCTCTGAAACGTGATTCAACTTTTAAGAAAACATTAAGCTGCTCTGAGTGTGGGAGAAGATTTGGCCAAACTGGAAATCTGAATAGACACATGAGGACTCATACAGGAGAGAAACCTTTTAGCTGCTCAGTCTGTAAGAAATATTTTACACAGAGTGGACATTTACAAAAACACATGAGAATCCACACAGGAGAGAAGCCTTTTAGCTGCTCTGAGTGTGGTAAAGCTTTCACTGAAAGTGGAACCCTGAAAAACCACATGAGATCTCACACAGGAGAGAAACCTTTCAGCTGCTCAGTCTGTAAGAAAGCTTATACACAGAGAGAAAGTTTACGGTCACACATGACAGTCCACACAGGAGAGAAAAGATTCAGCTGCAGTGTTTGTAACAAAAGGTTTTCCCGGCGATCCATTGTCAAAAGACATAAATGTGTTGGTCCGATGGAAACAGAAGCTGATGGAGAGGACTGTGGAGGACCAGAACCAGCCAGGAACTCACATCCACTTTTACAACCAGAGACTGAAGACCAGACTGGAGACTCTTCTGAACCTGAGGCTGGTGACAGTGCTGATTGGAAGGAGACCAGAGAATCTCATGCAGCTTTAAATTCTCTGAAACACAATTCAAGACGTAAGAAATCATTCAGCAGCTAATAGTACTACTGTACCACACACGATCAACAGTGCTAACACAGCTAGCGGGATTACTCCCTAGTTATCTAAAAGTATTGTCTAAACAGTTGTCTGTTTTTGATTTTATTTCCTGCAGATGTGCAGCAGCTGTTGGTGGTTAAAGAAGAGGTTCCCCCTGAGCAGCAGGAGTGTAGCTCCAGTGTGGACCAGCAGGAGCCAGAGCCCCCCCCACACATTAAGGAGGAACAGGAGGAACTGTGGAGCAGTCAGGACAGAGAGCAGCTTCAAGGGCTGGAGGAGGCTGATATCACCAAGTTCCCATTCACTCCTGTCCCTGTGAAGAGTGAAGATGATGAAGAAGAAGCTCAGTCCTCACAGCTTCATCAGAGACAAACTCAACACATGGAAACAGAAGCTGATGGAGAGGACTGTGGAGGACGAGAACAAGCCAGGAACTCACATCCACTTTTACAACCAGAGACTGAAGACCAGACCGGAGACTCTTCTGAAACTGAGACTGATGACAGTGCTGATTGGAAGGAGACCAGAGAACCTCAGTCAGCTTTAAACTCTCTGAGACATGATTCAAGATGTAAGAAAACATTCAGCTGCTCTGAGTGTGGGAGGAAATTTGGCTTCAAGTCAGATCTTAAGAGACACATGAGAACTCACACAGGAGAAAAACCTTTTAGCTGCTCTGAGTGTGGTAAAGCTTTCTCTGATAGTGGAACCCTGAAGAAACACATGAGTACTCACACAGGTGAAAAACCTTTCAGCTGTTTAGTTTGTAAGAAATATTTTACACATAGTGGAAGTTTACAGATACACATGAGAATCCACACAGGAGAAAAGCCTTTTAGCTGCTCTGAGTGTGGTAAAGCTTTCACTCAACATGGAACCCTGAAGACCCACATGATGACTCATTCTGGAGAAAAACCTTTCAGCTGCTCAGTCTGTAAGAAATCTTTTACACAGAGAGGAAATTTACAGTTACACATGGTAGTCCATACAGGAGAGAAAAGATTCAGCTGCAGTGTTTGTAACAAAAGATTTGCCTGGCGTTCTGATGTCAAAACACATAAATGTGTTGGTCAGATGGAAACAGAAGCTGATGGAGAGGACTGTGGAGGACCAGAACCAGCCAGGAACTCACATCCACTTTTACAACCAGAGACTGAAGACCAGACTGGAGACTCTTCTGAACCTGAGAGCGGTGACATGGAATAACGTTTGTGCCTCCAAGCAAAACTTCTCAAGTGTCAAACAAAAATATTTATGTATCAACATCTAGATAGAAGACATTATATTATGTGGTAGGAAAAGGTATACTCTTATTTTAAATGTTTTATTAGATATTGTTTTGTCTTGTAATGTCTGTCATATAATCAATTATAATCAAGAAATCAGACAAATATCACCACCCAATATTTTATAGGGCCTACACATATATTCACTTCTTTCTGAGCAACGCAAGATTCACTATTAATCATGTCTCGACATGGGAGGAATTTTCTCTTTGAAGCAAAGCTGAGATGGACATATTATGATCTGTATAAAACTATTAAAACTCACTTGTACATTCCTATATTCTAAGGTAATATGATCAGTGACACCAAAATGATTAAGGTCTTTTGACATTTATAGTATCTCCTCTGCCTCTAATTAGACCGTGGTAAAGAAATACAATTGTTTGATGTGACCGGTGTGGTACACCAGGACATGCTGAGTTACCCTCCAGGATGAAATAAAGTGAAATCATTTGAAGTAAACCATCTGTTGACTAGCACGTACGTTAGTAGTTATTGTCTGGGTCACAACGACCTAGGTGTAATTAAGAAAAGGAAGATGAGATGGCTGTTAGAAGTACAAAATATCACCAATTCAGGTCCATCTAAAGATGTAACGAACATGAGGGAACTGTGGCTGTGAATGTCTCCAACTGACACCGCCCAAAACGCTGTATAAGAAGAGTCATATGGAACTTAGATTCAGTTGTCTATTCGACTGACTATCGCCGGTGGTCAGTTGATGTGTCTGAGGTAGCTCGGTTTGTTTGTTAAAATGTAACAAATAAATCTGCATGGTGTGAATATCAACAGTCTCTGGAGTCTTCATGGTGTACTCACATAGAAATAAAATGGATAGAAAGGTCATTGGTTTGCCGTGGTCATTTGACAACAAAATGGCGATTGTCCAGTGACGATATGCGTCAGTGGGGCTGTAATCTGTGTCGAAGTTTGCTGGGAAATGAGCCGCCCGACGCAGCTCGGATGACGTTCTCGGAGGGAATAAGGAGGAACAGTTAGATCCAAGACTAGAGGGCTTTAGAGCTGTTCTTCTCAAAGACCAGGAACATTAAATGTCCAAAATCAGGGTGCAAAGTTTGTCAAAAGGGAGGTAGGGAGATCTAGAAAATAATATATCTTATTGTCCACCATGACAAGTTGTCTGTTTAAATTCAGACAGTGAGCTGGATTACCTTTACTCTTTTGCCCAAGTAAAGTATATTTGTAATTTATTTTCACCATATGACCTGTCAGATATCATCCAGTATAAACTATTTGAATTCAATAACTTAATTTATTTGATCTGCTACACTTTGGATCAAGAGATTAAAAATTATGTTTAATAGATGTTTGTTAGGTTTAAGTGATGCTGTTGACTTAAGCTGCAGATCAAATTGCCTTTGCGGTCTCACAGAATGGTCTAATAACGTGAGAATGAAATGATTTCCTTCAGAATGACATTTTCATCCTATGACACCTGTTGTGTACTTTTCAAAGAATGAGTGCTTACGGTCCTTGTTTCACAAAATTAATATTACATTTACAGAATGGATGCTCTATATGTAATAAGTATTTATAAAATTAAATGTCCATATTTAGCGTGCATATCTTGTCCTTTTGATGACTCAAATGTACACTATACAAAAATGTGTATATGGTTAAATCGCTTACAAGTACACACTTGTTTACAAGAGCATAGATTTTACATAGATCTAGCCTCTTAATTTTGCTCTCAAAATTCACCAGATTGATGAAAAATGTAGTATATTGTATGTTTCATTAGTAGAGCTCTAATTTCGACAAAATATTGAATTGAATTATGTTATTAAAGTACAAACACTTCACAGAAATGTTTTATTAATTTTAGGTAAAGTTACTTATGCAAAATCTGTGTCAAACCATTCTGAATGAAGTATTTTCATCCTACAGACTAGCGTGTATAGAACCATCACCAAACCCAACAGACTCCATGTAAATAATCAGGACTTTTAGCGTGTATAGTGCCAGCATATTTCCACATGTAAATGGGTGAATTAAGGGTTTATTTCAACCAAACCAGAGTGGTGATTGTTGGAACCACAACCTTTGCGTGGGAAGCGGCGTACGCCCATTTTCACCCCTGTTTTGTGTGTATGCCACTTTTATAAATGAGACCCCAGGTCCTCATTTCTAATGTTTCTAAATTCAAGAAAAACACAACTACAAACCGTGTACATTACCAGATATATACTGTACTTCCCTCCTTCAATCTGTAATACCCCTCCCTCCCTTTTTCTCCTAGTTCTCAGTTCTCTGTGCCTGTATGTACAAGTTTTAAACTTGTACATACCACAGAGTTGTTTGAATGACAGAAATCTGCTCAGATGAGAACATAATGAGAGCAACAGGACATGTATAGTACAGAATAGTAGGCTATGTTAAGGAACCCCAAAACAAGGATAAAACACTTCAAAACATGAACAATGATCTAACAAACAGAATTTACTTTAGATAGCCCTAGTCTTATGTGATTTAACAGGAGATAGAAGGAAACAGTGTTGAGATTAATAATAATGTCATTTTCTGTATGGAGTATAGTACAGTATTATGGGTATTTTATCTGCTGAACCGTTAACATTTGGCAAAAAAATGTAATTGACAAAGCACACCATGGCTACACTTTCATTTGTTTTAAATTCAACGAGCAATTTGTTGGATATTAGCAGAATACTGTCAAATTTTTAATTCTATTGTATTGTTATTCTTACAGTATTTTTTATATTCTTACCGTCATCTCTGTTTTTATTCTTAGGGCCCTATTTTAACAATCTGAAACGCAAGTATCAAACGTGAAACACAAGTAGCTTGTGGGCAGATCTCGGGCGCTGTTGCTATTATAGCGGTGGGATAAATGACTCTTGCGCCCGACGCAAATCTAAAATGGGTTGGTCTGAAGTAGCTAGGTGTGGTTTGGGCGTAATCAGAGCGTCATCTCACATTCCCTTTAAGAGCAGGCGCGCTTGTTCCATGGCGGATTGCTATTATGACGGCGGATTTACCTGGCGCACGCCAGCGGGAGCTGTCCGAGATGCGGCAAAGTAATAAATGCCGTCTTGGTCGGGTGGCGATGTTGCTGCGGCCTCTCGGGCGCATCTCCTCAAGTCTGGAGAGGATTGCTGCAGCCATGGAGCGTGGGCCTCCAAATGCACTACCTGCTCCTTTTGTGCCCCTTCCTCCTCCCCCCCACTCCATCTCCGTCCACCCGCTCCACCAGGAGCGCATCGCACATTGCCACTCCCGGACCAGAATCCAATCCAGTGTTCAATCCCACCGTAGTTCAACATCACGTCTCCTTAAGTCCTCTAATATTTCCTCATTTATGTCATCAACACATCCATGATTCATGGAAATGTTGTGTAAAACACAACAAGCCACAAAGAATGCTGGGACTTTGAGGACTGTACTGTAAAGTGCATCCTGACCTATCCAAACACCTGAAGCGCATTTTCAGTAATATTTTTCCTTGTAATTATGTATGGTTTGCAAAAATGGGAACTGCATGCGTCCGTGTAGATGAGAGAAGCAAAGCGTATGCGCGTTGTGCACACGCTACATTATGGCCAAGCATGCGCCCCTAAAATAGCATCTGAATAACGCGCTACTGACTTTAGACTAGCACCACTGACTTTAGACCAGGTTTTTCCTGGACAGTGGCGGAATTGTTTTCTGAAACCGCAAAATAGCATCAAGGAACGTTTGCGCCTGAACACGCCTCCTCTTTTCGCTGAACCGCCCCCGGGAGCACAAATACATTCCCTAATTTACGACGTGCGTCTGTGGAGGGAAAAGTCCGCTGTGCGTCGAGTGCTAAATAGGAATGATACATGTCGGTGTACAAAGGCAATTGCGCTGAATGCAAGATAGGGCCCTTAATGTGTTAAGTGTTGTACTTTCAGAGCAAAGATTACCGGAGTCAAATTCCTTGTCTACATAAACCTGGCCAATAAAGCTGATTCTGATGGTTTGTTTTTTTTCCAATACTGGTGCTAAAGCGATACTTTTAAAACGGTGCCGGTGCCTAAACCGATACTTTTTAAGAAACAAAAGGGTACTAAACAGTCGGCGACATTAAAGAATGGCTTGTTTATTGCTAATGTCAAAAGTAAATGATTTAATAATAATAATTAGGGCTGTCTGCATTAACGCGTTAAGCGCGATGTGATTAAGGGCCGAGCATAACGCCTTCACTCGGCCTTCACTCGGCTTCACGTCGTGCCTAACAGGCAACTATTTTGACCCTTTGCCATACTTCCTCATAACACATCCTGCTGCGGTTCAGGCACCAGTACCGCTTTAGCACTGGTATCCAAACCAAACAACACCCAACCCTAATATTGACTCTAGATTCAAATGTGTGACTAGATTGACACATTTTTCTGTTGGTTACATTAAATAAATAAATAATAAACTAATACAAATCTTAAAATCAAGTTCATGAAGTCACTTTCTTTGCATTCATTTGATTCCCAATCAAGATACACTGGTAAGAATTGCTTTCCATTGTTAATATGTACTTAAAAACATTTCTGAAATGCAAAATAATAGAATTTTAATCATGTGACAAAACATGCGATTAATCACGATTAACTATAAAAATTCAACGATTAATCGCGATTCAAAAAATAATCGTTTGACAGCCCTAATAAAAATGTAATAACTATAACATATAACAATAACTTATTTCACCAGTAAATTGCTGTTGAATGACAAAAACAACCACCAGTAGGGAAAAGGGTATTTTAAAATAACTTTGAATGCACCACGAGGCTACCAGTTTCAAGTGAACGCACCGTCTGTTGTTTTTCCGAAAATGGCAGCTGCCTGCAGACTGTTACATCCCGCTGTTGGAATCCTCTACAGTGAAATACAGTCACACTTTACACCATTTAACCTTAGCTGTCAGCATTTAACCGTGTTTAATTCAGCTACTAGCTAGCGGTAGGCTAACGTTACCTGCTGTCGAGCGTAGTGTAGTGTTAACTAACGTCACGTGCAGCGATAATTCTGTCGTCCGTTTCGGTGCATCAGAGAGAACACAAGCATATCAGTGGCACCGAAATGAGGGACCGAAATCCCCGTTGCTATTCGGTCCGGAAGATACCAGTCGTTAAGGCAGCGGTGCCATATTATCACCGGGTCTCGGTACCCAACCCTATCCACGTGGCAGTGTGAATGCGCTGGTGTTTTTTAAGGCTACCATTCTGAGAAGTTTTCCCACATTGTTCACACCACATTGTTACACCAGTACGGCTTCTCTCCAGTGTGAACACGTCTGTGTTTTTCAAGGTGACTACTCAGAGAAAACGTTTTTCCACATTGTTAACACCAGTAGGGCTTCTCTCCAGTGTGAATGCGTTGATGTAATTTTAGGGTACTGCCCCACGGACTTCCGGTTGGAACATCAGCCATGACGGTCGCACAGTAGAGAGCTCCTGACAGAACCCGCGAAATTCGACCAAAAGCCCCTTTAGTGTTGATGATATAGTAAGAATTCAACTTAAAGGAAGGGGCAAGACACTACCGTAAATATTTAATTTGTTTCAAAGGCGTCTTGAGCAGTGAAATACAGTTTTATCCTCGACGGTCAAGGCTAACTAGCATCTAATAGCAATTAGCAAAAGATGACGGATGCAGAGATTTTGCGGGAACTGAAGCCATTTCGCCAGGAGAACAGACAGAAATTTTAGGAACTAAGAAGTGACATATCGGGTCTCAATAACAGACTGGAAAAGGCCGAGGAGCGGATACTAGCCTCAGAGGATGCAGCATTGGAGATGCTAAAGCTATACGTGAGGCTAGAGGAGAAGCTAAGAGAAATGGAGAGCAACAGCAGACGCGATAATCTAAGGATTTGCGGGGTTCCCGAAGAGACCGAAAAAGATTCTGATAACATGCTGTCTTTTGTGGACAAACTTCTTCGCGAGGGCCTTCAATTATATACAAATTTATTATTTATTTATTAAATCGCTCGCTAGGCCCTCAACCAACAGCTGGTGCACCGCCTCGCTCTATTGTGGTCAAGTTTTTGAGTTTTAAGGTGAAGGAGATGCTGCTGCATAAAGCGTGGAGAACAAAAGGATTCAAGTGGAAAGACGATCATGTAAACCATGATCATGATTATCCGCCATCCATCCTTGCTAAATGGAAGGAGTATACCGAAATTCGGAAGGTTTTGAAAACCAATAATGTGAAGTTTCAAACGTTATTCCCCGCGAGGTTACGCGTGATGCACGAGGATGGAGCCGGAATATACGATTCACCGAGTGAAGCAGCCAAAGACCTTGTGAAAAGAGGATACGTGATCACGACAATGCCAGCACCTCCACTGGCATCACTGACTGAGCGGATAAAACAGCTGTCCTGGACCCGAGTGAATCAGCGCGCTAAGAAGGCTACACGTGACCCCACTCGGGACATCAGCTACAAGGATAGGCTTGGCACATTCCGGAGGAACATCCCAGGCACGACAGCGGATTAAATTGAAACAAAGTGATGGGAAAACCGCCAAGTGATGTTAGTTATTATTAAGACATGGTGGTGAGTAGACTGTGAATTTTGAAAAGATGGGTTATGTAGGTAGAGCTTTCAAGATGTTGTGATCCAAAATGTACCCCCTTCCACTGAACCCAGTTGGAGGGGTTTGCCTTAGAACACCCCGCAGGCCTCTAGGGTCTAAAGGATAGACCCCCACATAGGAAGTCATCTTATTGTATATTTTATATTGTTCTGTATGTTCACATTTTGTGTATGTTTTGTGTTCGCTATACTCTGCTGTTCTATGCAGGGAAGGGAAGAGTACCGTGTCTATTTGTTTGATTAACCATTGATATAGTCACATGTTTAATAGACCTATAAAACTTGTATCACTTAACATAAATGGCATACTTAATTCAGTTAAGAGGTCAAAAATGTTATCTCAACTGAAAAGGGACAAGGTCCAGATAGCATACATACAAGAATCCCACCTTATTGATAATGAACACGCAAAATTAAACAAAATGGGGTACACAAAAGTATATTTCTCCTCACATGACTCAGGTAGACGTAGAGGAGTGGCGATTTTGTTGTGCAGTGCGGTAAATTTCGAATTCATGGCTGAACATAAAGGTAAAGAGGGGAGGTACATTATGGTAATTGGTAGAGTGGATGTAACCTTAGTGAGTCTGTTCAATGTTTATATTCCACCAGGTAGTGACTGGTCATTTTACAAGCATGTTGTGGTGGCAAATTTTATTTTAACCATTAATGATTAATGATTTTAACCATTGCTTAAAGATTGTTTAAAACCTCCATAGAATGCTGTTCCTTCCTCGTAGACTCTTAAAGACTAGAGAGGGACAGCTGCAGCCATGAACTCTTAGCCTAGAAACTTTATTTTTGGAGAGACACTAGCCTCTCATTTGTTTAAGTTTTTAGCAGACAACGTTGAGAAGGCCACAAAACCATGTTTCCTTCTGCCTCCTGAGATTAACTATTGTTTAGGCTAATGAAAAGAACAGGGCCAGAGGGGAAGGTAAAGATAGTTTGACTTTTCATGATGTCCTCTTTTCAACTATGGCCAGGCTAAAAGATAAAGTGAGAGGGGTGGCTAAAGAGAGGTTTTGACTATATGATGATGTGATGTTTAGGTTTTAGTTTAGAAATGCTCATTCAGTTGTACTGCGTGTACCTGTGAATCTGTATTCTCATATTTTGCAAAAATATAATAAATGCTCAAAGACCAGATTTTGGTTTGATTCTCAAACAGTCTTTATTCGTATTCATTTTTATCATTGATATTTACTAAACTCTGCTGCTGCAAGAAAATTTCTATCACAGATTGGCGTTGTTGGCTTAGGACGGTTGAGAACAGAGGCACGGAGGACTCCGTGGGCCTGGAGTCTTGCAAACCAGGAGATCATCGATCAGCCTGCCTCTATACCTCGAAATAAAAACATTTTCAGAGAGAAGAGGCCAGGACCGCGGAGGACTCCAAGCTGTTTTTCCACTCCGTAAAACGAACAGGAAGAGATTTCTGGCGGCACGGGTAAGATCCATACACTGATTCAATTGGATTGTAAAATCAATATTTTGGACAGATATTCCCAAAAAAAAAAAAATGACAAAAATCATTAGTATTGTGAATACAAACAATGAAACTAATTCTGACTTTTGAGACTGAGTAACTGGGTATTTTATTTTATTTATTTTTTGGGCCGTTTTTTGGGTAACTGAGGTTATGAATGACATCTTTTGGCAGACACGGACATATTTATGATTGAATTCTCATGAAACGAAATTTCCTGTTCCAGTTCCAGGGACCCATAGTGGGAGAAATGACTCATAAATATGGACCGGATTGTTTGCGGTGTCTATCTTATTGGTCAAAAAACTTTGGCTTTCCGCCAAATGGTTCCCTGAGTGTAGTGAAGCTGAGGATGCTAAAATTAGATCTACAGACAGAGGAGGAAAATTTGAAGGGGAAGAAAACAATTAAAACAGAGGTCTTAGAACGAATTGAGGATAACAAGGCATGTTTTAATGTGTGGATGAAAGAAGCTGATAACAGAGAGAGGAAGCAGTTACAGAAACAGATGACACTGTTGAGCATGACTGATACTAACAAAACAGAGAAAAAAGAAAAAGAGATGAACAATGTCACTGACACATTTTCTCCTCTCTATCCGAGTTTGAAAACCGTGGATCTGGTCTCGGACATCCCACCCCTGTTCCCAATCCCCGCCGCACAAAAGAGGAAGAGAGCAGCCACGGGACCGACGACCCGACAGACGAGAGGCGATCGGGCACGGGAACAACTCATCTCACTCCTCCGCCGCACTGATGCAGCCGCGACCGCTGGATTGCCAGTATTCCAAGGCCTCACAGAGGAAACTGATGAGGACGGAGATAAAGCTGATGCATTTCCGATGATTCAAGTCCCTACACAAGGAGGGGGAATAGGCCTGGTGTATAGGGCCTGGACTGAACTGGACATTAGACAAGCGACAAGCCACCTTCCCCCGTGCAAAAACTCTGATGCACAATTTAACATGGCCCTTCAGGCATTCATTGAGACTTTTCTGCCCACTGTTCCAGAAATACGACGTCTTCTGATGATAAACCTGGGGCCTATGGACTATGCAAAGATCCGACACCTTCTCCCCGAAGACCCAACCGATGATCCAATCCTCCACCATCCAAATCTCGCAAATAGAGCAAATGATGGCTACAATGACCTGCTGGAGGAGCTCTTCACTGGCATAGAAACTGTGTTTCCAGACAGAATCGACATGACACGTGTGGCAAACACCAAGCAGCATAAAGGCGAGACGGTGGAGGACTTCCAGCACCGATTGTCTGAGACTTTTGATAGACACAGCCGCATCGCTCGCACAACTGCTGCCGGAGAAGTGTACAAAACCTGCATTGGACTGCCCGATTCAGCCCTGACGGAGATTGTTAGACATGCTAGACATGCTGAGAAAATCCTGACCAGCACAAGAGAAAAGATGGAGAAGAAAAGACAACAGAACAGTGAAGCTGCACAGTTAACCCTCATAAAAACTGTGGCAGCAATGTCTCAAGAAAGAAGGAGTGCGGCCAGAGGTAGAAGCAAAGGGAGAGGAAAAGGAAAAGGCAGAGGAGGCAGAGGCAGGAGCCTGGACAACACACGGGTAGTGGACAAAGACACTTGCTACAACTGTGGCGAGAAAGGGCATTGGGCCTACGAATGTCCCCACCCCAAGAAGGACACGTCTAAGGGACGGCGCAACGACCCTCAGCAGTTTGCAGATTGACAGGCGGTGGGGGATGGAAAGAGTGGTGGAATGGACGGACTGGATGACACGAGTGCGCCTGTTAAGGAGGGTAACATGCACACACACAAAGATACACATGCTTGCAATGAAGACATGCTTTCCTGCATACCACAAACACCTACACCACCCCCAAACAATAGGCAAAACATATTAGATGCAATACAGCATAGCAGAGAAAATGCCTACTTATGCTATGTATTCATCAGATGTGTATAAAAAACTGTACAGGGGAGGGAAATAGAATTCTTGGTTGATTCAGGGGCTACAAATTCGGTTTTGAAAAAATCATTGTTTCCTAAACAAAAACTTTCTGGTAGAGTAATTCTTTCTAGAAGTGCGAGTGGTATGGTATTGCCAGAAAAATGTACTGCTCCAATGACTTGTGTGCACACAGATCCTACAGATCCAGACCCAGATAGAAGAGCAAAATGCTCATTTTTGCTCTCACTTGTGTGCCCGGTAAATTTATTAGGCAGAGATTTGTTTTTGGTATAGGGGTAATTCCTACCCCCACTGGCCTCGGGGTTGTGCGTTTTGATAAAAATCATTTTTTTCCTGACATGTTTTTGTTAAAATCAAAAAGCACACACTCTTTCACATTTCTATGGGACATTAACCTTTGTCAGGCTATCGATCTCCTGACAGAAGCACAACAACTAGTATCACCTTTAGCAGTGCTGAGAACACCACAACAAATGCATTGCATCTCTCATGTCTCCCCAACTCCAGACGAAGAATATGTTGAAACATTCCTTGACCAGTCCAAGGAGGAGCTAGAGTTGTCTTACGTCTACTGGCACATGCACACGTGCGCAGTGACGGTAGCCTTGACTGATAAACAGAAAAAGTTTTTCAGAATTTCTAACTCTGTAGCTCACATTCTTCTATCTTTGTCTCCCACAGACCAGGAGACAGACCCAGGACACTTTGTCATGACCTGTGAGAAACTGACTGACTGGACTGACACGGCTGATGACTGTATTTCATATTCTCCTTCAACAGGAAATTATAGAAAACTTTTATCATGGCGCGTGCCTTGTATCCGCAGTATCTATATATTGAGTGAAACTGCACCTACAACTGACACATTTTTGCATGGTAAAAACGACATTTTACCTACTGACGTCTCACCACTTTTAGCTAAAGTGCCAACACACCTTTGGGCGACACATAAATATGACGTGGGGTTGATTAAAAACTGTCAACCTGTCGTCATAATACCACGTTCGGACTACAGACCACAGAAACATCAGTATCCGTTAAAACAGGAAGCTATTAATGGAATCCGACCCGTTTTTAACTCCTTATTGGCTACAGGAGTTATAATTCTGTGTCCAGATTCTCCTGTAAGAACACCGATTTTTCCGGTAAAGAAAATACGGCCAAAGGGCATTCCGACGGAATGGCGTTTTGTTTAGGACTTGAAAGCTGTCAATGTAGCTGTTCATGCTCGAGCACCAAATGTGCCAAATCCATACACAATCCTACAGGGAATTAAAAGTAATGCTAAATGGTTCTCTGTTGTTGATTTGTCTAATGCTTTTTTCAGTGTCCCAAAGGACAAAGACAGTGAGTTCTGGTTCGCTTTCCTGTTTGATGGAAAACCATACACTTTCACACGCCTTTGTCAGGGGTACACTGAATCTCCGACCATCTACAATGACGCACTGACGGTCAGGGAAAACCTTGCCTCCTTCGCGGATTGAGGCAATTGTTTCCCTACCAAAACCGTTGACGAAACAAATGATGTCATTTTTAGGAATGTGTTCCTACTGTCGTGTTTTCATCCCAAATTACGCGGAACTTGTTCAACCTTTAGGGGACGTGATACATGGTAAGGGACTGACTGCACACAATTTGATAACCTGGACTGTTGAGGCTGAGCAGGCCTTTGTAGATCTTAAAAAGGCCTTTCAAAGTCCTCCAACCTTAGGTTTGCCTAACCCAAATCTTCATTTCACTCAGACAATGGATGAACGCGTAGGATGCATGACGTCTGTTCTCCTGCAGCCGCATGGAGACAGGTTAAGACCAGTGGCCTATTTCTCTGCAAAACTCGATCCAGTTGCAGCAGGCCTTCCGATTTGTCTCAGGGCTGTAGCAGCTGCTGAAAGGGCCTTGGCGGCACCACGTGACATAGTAGGATATGCTCCACTGCTAGTCCCACATGCTGTCTCTTTGATCCTACTTGAACAAAAGGCTTCACATTTATCTGCAGCACGATACCTACGTTATCACACAGTACTTCTTGACATGCCTAACGTAACTGTTAAACGTTGTACTGTGCTTAACCCTGCTTCTCTTATGCCTACATCAGAGGAGGGAGAACCGCATGACTGTTAGGCAGAGCTGGCGCAAACATGCACACCTCGCCCAGATCTTTCGGATACTCCCTTGGAGAATCCAGACCTCATTTTGTATGTAGATGGGTCAGCCTCGCGCTGCCCACAAACAGGACAGGGAAAGGTAGGCTTTGCTGTAGTTTCTGACACTGAAACTATGATTGCTAAATCTCTCCCAAACCATTTGTCTGCACAGGCTGCTGAGCTCATTGCCCTCACGGAAGCATGTAAGTTGGCTGATGGCTCATCTGTTACCATCTTCACGGACTCAAGGTATGCTTTTGGAGTGGTGCACGACTTTGGTGCACTGTGGAAACACCGACAATTTCTGAAATCTGACGGAAAGCCCATTTTACATCATCATTTGATCAACGATCTTTTGACTGCTATTCTACTACCAACAAGGGTAGCTGTATGTAAATGCACTGCACACACAGGGGCGCAAGATGCTGTCTCTACGGGTAACAGTCGTGCTGATATAGCTGCCAAAGCAGCTGCACGCCTGCCCCTCACACTTGACACCTTAGCTCTCACTGCAGAGGATCACTTCTCCCTTCCAGAGGCTGTGATTGCTATGCAGACACATGCTACACCACAAGAAAGACAACAGTGGAAAACAGTAGGGTGCACCTTTAACACTGGCATCTGGCTAGGGCCAGATTCTAAACCATGTCTCCCAAAACACTTTTTCCCACATTTTGCCAAGTTGACACATGGGTTAGACCATATTTCAAAAGGGGGAATGGTGGTAGCTAACACGCAGACATGGTTTACAAAGGGGTTCACTACATTTGCAGAAAATTTTTGTAAAGCTTGCATAATATGCGCACAACACAACATTGGCAGAGGAGTGAATGTAACACGACAGGCAGCACACAAACCACCAACACGACCATTTGAACATCTGATGATGGATTTTGTTGAGCTAACACCGTCAAAGGGGAAAAAACATTGCCTCGTTATGGTTGACATGTTCTCTAAATGGGTGGAGGTGTTTCCGGCCAAAAGACAGACTTCAGTGGTGGCAAAGGCTTTAATGACTGAAATTATTCCCAGATGGGGAATACCTAGCCTTTTGTCTAGCGACAATGGAGCTCATTTTGTAAACTCAGCGATAACACAGATAAGCTTGTTTATCGGTATAAACATCAAGACGCATTGCATTTATCATTCCCAGTCCGCGGGCTTAGTGGAACACATTAACGGGACGTTAAAAGCAAAACTAGCTAAATGCTGTGCAGACACAGGCCTCCCTTTGACAAAGGCGCTTCCTTTGGTCCTAATGTATATGCGAATGCGTACACAATCTCAGTCCGTATGAGATTCTGTTTGCAGGCCTCCTTATGTAAGGACAGAAATGCCAAAGGCGGCAATTCCCTCAACAGCTCTATGTGAACATGACATGTTGAAATACTGCACCCAACTTTCTTCTGCTCTTTCTGACATAAGAAAACAGGTTTCAGCAGGTCTGCCTAAACCAGCTGAGGGACCACTGCATAAGCTCCGACCTGGGGACTTTGTGGTGATCAAAAGCTTCAGGAGGAAGAACTGGCAGTCCAGACGTTGGGAAGGACCCTTCCAGATCCTCCTGGTCACCCACACAGCAGTCAAAGTCGCAGAACGATCCACGTGGGTGCACGCAACACACTGCAAACAGGTTCCGGACCCAGGAGAGGTGCCAGGTTCGCTAACACCTGCAACAAGTGACGAGCAGGTTCCCTGCTGAGTCACCTATGAGGGAAACTGATTCAGAGACCAGCCTGACAGACGGCGTTCTGTGCTATCTCTGAAATCAATCGGGGAAAAACTGAGTTTTTCTCACTGATTTGCAAACACACTGAAAGGAGGAGAGAAAGTGTGACCAACATACTGGTATTGTACCTTTGACACAGCACATTCCTGAACAACACTCATTCTGTTGAGCTCTGACACTCACAGCACATTCCTTGTTTTCCTTACACTGAGGAACTGTTGACATTCCTCTGTGACTCAGGAGCAGTGTGCTCAGGCACACACACACACACACACAGGAGCAGAGTGCTGTGATATGCACACAATGGAGCAGCACGAGAAACTATTGGAGTGGTACCCTCCAAGGAGATTCGGGGGGTCCAAATTTGTACAAATTTGTAATTTGGTTTAGTCTTCATTACTGCATTTGTGATCTTTGCATTCATAATGTTAGAAAAATATGATAAACCGCTGACTGAAATAACCATTTTTTTCCAACACCACTTCTCCCAATGACACAGACACACCCAGACACACTAGGAACACTAGTGAGGAGCATGGGAGGGGAAAGCGAGTGACGCGTTCCACAGTTTCTGCGTCTAGGAGTAGATGGCGTTCAGAGTACAACAGGTATCACAGAGCTAATGTTACTATCATGGTCAACACTACATCCACTCTTATGCTTCAGCCCTGTGACTATGTGTGGTGCGGGGAGAAAGGAGCATCAATAGGAGAGAGAGAGGTATATGTATAGTGATAATGGATTTAGGATACTACAGAGAAGGAGGACCCATATGTTCCTCATGGAAGCAGGCTGTTTGGGTTACGGGTGATGTAGGTTGGGGCTATGAAGTTCCTAACGACCACACAAACCTAACCAATAGATTGTCAATAAAGAAAGTAAACTATTCCTCAACAGGCATCTTGTTAACATTGACCAATGCTCAGTATTCCGACCAAGGTTACTTCGTTGTGTGTATTATGACCTTAGGGAGGCTTCCTTGCGGATCTTTCTACCTTGAAGTAATCTTACCTCACACATTTGACACAGAATCAACACATTTGATGCAGACTTTTGAAAGTTTATCTAACAGATGGGGATCTTCTGATGAGAATGATGCATTCTCCACTAATGCATGGCTTGGCCTAGTTAAGAAGTTCACACGTGATGTAGGGTATAATGACTCTTGTTATGTTTTTTCACTATTTCCCCACTCTCAGAAGCAGGCTACCCCAGTAAAACCACACACATTGAATCTCACAGAAGTTGTCTGTGCTCTGACAGCACTCAAAGATGTTAGAGAGGAGGGGGTCCAGTTCTATTTGGCTTCTATTCAACCTTCACCTTGTGGAGGTTTTGCGAATCGCACTGTGCGTGCTCCGAATGGTACTATCTTCACAACTAAAAACGGAAAAGCATCTGATAGTATAGGACAGTTTCACCATAGCCTTATGAAGAATTTGACGCATGCCTTATGCATTGAACGACCTCGTCGCATGGGTTCTCAGTATTTGGGGGTAACCACGGGTTGTCAGCAGACTTTGAATTGTACGTGCGCAACAGGGAAATTAAACATTAGTGCATGCTTACACTCCACACCGGGGTATCTTAGTGCTTCAGTACTGATACCATCTTTGACTCACACCATGCGTTGGCCTGATGATTCTGGCGCAGGGTCTCTAGTGGATTATGTTTGGCTTTGTGGAGATCATTGGTATCAGATTTTGACTCCACGATGGGCAGGAAGATGTAGTATGATATATTTGACACCTGCCATTACAGTTATGACTTCCCTCGTGCATACAACTCACCACTATCCCATGTACGTGCCCACATCTGATGTTTCTACTAGAGAAAAGAGAGAGGTTACCAGCCCAGGAACTAAATTTGCAGCAGGATTCTTTCCTTGGTATGGGACAGTGAAAAATGCACATAATATTGATCAGGTTCAGGAAAGTCTTGAGAATTTGACTGCTATGATGATTTCAGGGTTAGGGGAATTTCCTCCTGTTATGCGAGCTATGAGAAACATACTAATGCAACATCAGATGGGATTGGACCTATTGCTAGCAGCACAGGGGGGCCTTTGTCACATTATAGGCACACACTGTTGCACATTCATCCCAGACATTTCAGGAAACATCACTGACACCATTCACCACTTGAACCTACTTTTGACTAATCTCAAAGCACAGGACGTCCCAGAACACTATGCAGGATGGGACTGGTGGGCCTGGGTTTTTCAAGGGGGATGGAAAGCTTGGTTAGCTAGATTTGTTGCACCACTAATAACTTTGATGTTTGGTTTCCTGATCTGTGTATGCTGCATAATCCCACTAGTCAAGAAAATGATTTCCTCCATCTTCATGTTAAATATGATACAGTATCAGGCACTTCAGAATACTGAGTCCACTGACTTGTTTCGTATGTCCAGATATGGTGATGAGGTCCTGGACATCGTTTCTGATAATGTGTAAGACTGATTAAAATTTTGTTTTAATGATTTTTACTTAGAAGTGAAAGCTTGCTACTATTAAAAAAGTTTTTTTTTGTACCTCTTTCAAAAACAGCATTTCAGCAATAGACAATTATATCCATAAGTTTGAATCTTTAAGAAGTAAAGTTTGAATCTTTTAAAATGATTAATGATTTAATAAGGTTTGAATCTTTAAAGGTAAAATTTATTTTTTGTGATTATTTTGTAATCAAAAGGGTGGACTGTGGTGGCAAATTTTATTTTAACCATTATTGATTAATGATTTTAACCATTTGCTTAAAGATTGTTTAAAACCTCCATAGAATGCTGTTCCTTCCTCGTAGACTCTTAAAGACTAGAGAGGGACAGCTGCAGCCATGAACTCTTAGCCTAGAAGCTTTATTTTTGGAGAGACACTAGCCTCTCATTTGTTTAAGTTTTTAGCAGACAACGTTGAGAAGGCCACAAAACCATGTTTCCTTCTGCCTCCTGAGATTAACTATTGTTTAGGCTAATGAAAAGAACAGGGCCAGAGGGGAAGGTAAAGATAGTTTGACTTTTCATGATGTCCTCTTTTCAACTATGGCCAGGCTAAAAGATAAAGTGAGAGGGGTGGCTAAAGAGAGGTTTTGACTATATGATAATGTGATGTTTAGATTTTAGTTTAGAAATGCTCATTCAGTTGTACTGTGAATCTGTGAATCTGTATTCTCATATTTTGCAAAATATAATAAATGCTCAAAGACCAGATTTTGGTTTGATTCTCAAACAGTCTTTATTCGTATTCATTTTTATCATTGATATTTACTAAACTCTGCTGCTGCAAGAAAATTTCTCTCACAATGTACTTGAAACAATGACAACAAAGAGTCAGGGCATCCTAATATGTGGGGGAGATTTTAACATTCGATTAATTCCGAGAAATTACAGTTCAAATGGCAAACCCGACACCAAATTGTTTTTATTAAAAAAGTAAATAATTTCATGAAAGACGTGGGAATAGTAGATATATGGAGGGAAATTAACACGACAGAGCGTGACTACACTCATTTTTCTGGGGCGCACAATGTTTACACCAGAATAGACTTATTTTTTATGTTTACAAACGATATGTTTCGAGTGATAAATTGTGACATAGGAACAAGTGCACTCTCAGACCACAATCCGGTATACCTGTCCCTCAACCTTAGTGGTAAAATAAAGTCTACTCTATGGAGATTAAATACGAATATTCTGAATGATAAGGAAATCATAAATAAATTGAAATCTAAAATTGAATCCTATCTGGAATACAATGACAATGATGCAGTCTCACCAGTTATATTATGGGATGCTTTAAAAGCAGTGCTTCGTGGGAAAATTATTGCAATTTCCTCTACTGTAAAGAAATTGAAAAAACAAAAATTACTAGATCTTGAGATTAAACTTAAAGGTCCAATATGTAATATTTGTACTGTAATAAATCCAAAAATGACACCAATGCCTCATCAGATATTAATGAAACATGTTAAACTGAAATACTATCTTTTCTGACAACAATGCTAATTTCAGTATTTTTTTCTTTTTGAAATTTACATTCCGTGACGGAATTTATGTTTATGTTTTGATCTGTGTGTTGTTATCAACGGCCCAGTTTGACAGCCAGGCCGAGTTGCCAGATATACCTGTAACAACGTAAACCCAGCGCGCTACAGCTGTAACGGTATTACAGCCATGAAAGCAGCAAACAAACGAACAGGATCAACGGAGATAGATTCTACATGACATAAAAAAAAAAAACAGCATATTTCTAACAGTTGCCTGACCAGAGACGTAACAACCCCCTGGTAAATATTGGAGATGTATTTGAAAGATGGAGACAGCTTAGATCCCAAAAGGACGCAGAGTTGGCTTATTTTCTTCTGAACAGGTAAGCATTAGCTTCAGGCTAATTTATCACAGCTACTAAGCCAATGAAGTGTGTTCCGTCGGCAAGGTAGTGGTATTTTTAGCGTTTCGTATTGTAATTCTAAGCCGAGGAAGTGTGCCTGACTGGCGTGTGGAGAGGACAGTGGGGTTGTTGTGTTTTTAGCAGTTCATACTGTAATTTTAAGCCGAAAAAGTGTGTCTGTCAGTTGGTTACAGAGCTCCGCGTGAGCACAGGCTTTTATGACTGTCAATATAGCTAGCCTCTACCGTTAGCTACTCCGCTGTGCTGTGGACTAATGTCTGGCTATGTGAGACTAGCATCTAACGTTAGCTACTCCGCTGTGCTGTGGAGTAATGTCTGGCTATGTGAGAGCGTCTAGCAACATTGTTGTGAATGCTGCGGTCTCAGCCTGGCAACCTCCGTGAACTTTGAGTCTGGGCAGGAGGGGGCGGGGGAAACGACTCTCCAGTATTTTGAATTGGTAGTGCAGTAACTATTTTAACCGCTAGCTGCCAGTATTACATACAATATTACATATTGCACCTTTAAAGAATTACAAAAAGAACATTCATCTTCTCTATAAGATTCAGTGAAAGTAAACATTTTCGAAGTAAAGAAGGAGATAGAAGAAATAAACACACAAGACATTCAAAAAAAGCTTCTTTTTACAAAACAACAATACTACGATACTGGAGGGAAAGCGCTTAAGCTTTTGTCATATAGATTAAGGAAACAACAGGCGGAGAGAACAATTTTCGAAATTAAACATCCTGAAACAAACCAAATTGAAGCTAACCTAGAACAAATACAACAGTGTTTTGAGGATGTTGGAGCTATTCATTGTTTTGTTATTGTTAGAGCCAGAGTCATTGTTTATGTTTAATAGTTAAATATTAATTTATTTAATTTTGGTTTTTGCTTGAATCATATAGCTACATAAATTTGTTTTATCATTAGTATTTTATTTAGCTTATTTTCAGTATCATCTAGTGCTTTTGTTTTGAAAATACCAAGCAGCCTTAGCCACAGGTGAAGTCTACAAATATGGGTGAACAGGTATGTGGGAGGTAGACACCGGGGAGGGCTGATGGTTTTTTACCAGAGCCTAGAGACGCCATTGCTCCTTTGTGTGAAATGTTTGTTGCTGAGAAATTGGATTAATAAACCTCACAGAAATGCCATCTCTGCCTGGACAATGAACGTTTTTATCTCTGCGTAAGATTCACTCCTTCGGTGCCTCAGTGGCTTTTGGACTTTGGAGTTTTTAGTTTGTTTTGTTCAGTCTGAGGACAATTCGCCACTACAGAGGAGTATTATCGTAAACTATATTCTCAGCCTCAATTAAGAAGTACTACTGAAATTGACGCATTTTTATCTTCACTACATTTACCTCAAGTCACAAATGACCAGAACATGAAGCTAATCTCCAAAATTACTAAAGAAGAAATTATATCCGCAATTAAGAGATTAAAAAATGGAAAAGCCCCCGGTGCAGATGGATTCAATTCCAAATGGTATAAACTCATGCAAGATCACTTGGCACCGACATTAATGAAAGCATTCAATGGGGTACTTGAAACGAAGACTATTCCTCCATCGTGGAGAGAGGCTATTATTTCCATTATCCCCAAAGAAAATAAAGACAAACTTGACTGTGGAAACTATCGCCCTGTGAGTGTACTCAATATCAATTAAAAATTATTTACTTCCATATTATGTAAACTCCTCTAGGTAATGTTACCTGAACTCATACACAAAGATCAGACAGCCTTTATTAGACAGAGGCAGACGCAAGACAATATTAGGAAAGCTCTTCTGATAATGAAACTTTTTAAAGAAACTATTATAATAAGTTTGGATGCAGAAAAAGCATATGATTCGGTACGATGGACATTTTTATATAAAGTATTGGCTGCATTTGGCTTTCATTCTGACTTGGTTGAGATATTTTCTGCACTATACCACAAACCTACTGCCAGAGTTAAAATAAATGGGGATTTATCCAAACCTATTAAATTAGAAAGAGGAACCCGCCAGAGCTGTGGAGCATCGACACTACTTCTCTTTATTTTTTGAGCCCTTAGCTCAATGGATTAGGCAGAGCACAGACATTCAAGGGGTTACTTTAAAATCAGGGGAACGAAGATTAGCTCTATTTGCTGACAACGTATTCATATTTTTGACGGATCCCACGCAGTCACTTCCTAATTTAATGAAAATGCTCGAGGAATATGGCTCTTTTTCGGGCTATAAAATCAGTTTTACTAAAACTCAGGTTCTAAGGCTGAATTACAATCCGCCTATAAAGATCAAAAACACGTACAAATGGAAATGGGAATCAGATAGCATTAAATATTTGGGAGCTGTTCTGACAGAAGATCCGTCTAGAATGTTTGATGCTAATTATGGGCCTTTAATCTAAAAAATTTACAAATTTACAGATTTACAAAGGTGGAACAATGTCCCATTTTTGAGTTTACGCGCTAGGGTGGATTCGATTAGAATGAATATCCTCCCTCGTTTCTTGTACCTCTTCCTATCTGGATAACTCAAAAACATTTTGATGAGTGGGATAACATATTGGCAAAATATATTTGGCAAAATAAAAGAAGTAGGATAAAATATCAAACAATGCAATTGATGAAGGAGAAAGGGGGGCTGGGGCTTCCCTGTCTCAGGGACTATTATTATGCTGCTCAAGTTAGACTTTTAATCTGTTTATGTTCACCCATTTACTCGGCTGGATGGAAAGATGATGAAGGGACTATTACGAAAGATATACCCATTATGGCCCTTTTAAATGACAAAAAACTACAAATGAATATCAATATAATTGAAGATGTTATGTATGAGTCTCTTCTGAACTCCTGGAATAGAATAAAGCAAATATTCAACTTAGAAAAATTGTCTAGAATTTTAAGGTGGTGCGCGTATGATTCTGACTTCAGACCAAATGCCCTTGATGGAAGATTTAAAGGTTGGGTCTCAACAGGTATTACAACCTATTACTCTTTTGTGCACAAGGGAACATTTATGAGTTTCGAATTCTTGCAGAACAAATTCAGGTTAAGGTCAGGACGACTTCTACAGATACTTACAGGTTAGGCATTATTTTGATCGAAATATAAAAATAACATTGGAAAAGTGCAACTTGGGGTTCCTACAGACTTTCTTAGCATTAATTACATCGTTTTCTCTAAATAAATTAGTTTCTAATATACAAAGCCATTCAGCAAGGTAAAAAACCTAACACAGAGTACATTAAGAGGAGATGGGAAATGGAAGGTAATTTACAAATGTCAAATGAAAATTGGGTGAATATATGTAGAGTACAATGGAGTACTACTGGCTCGTACACCTGGCGAGAGTTTTGTTGGAAGAATATGATCAGGTTTTTTAATCACACCTATTCAAAAGAGACACCAGGGTAGTGGTGACTCATGCTGGAGGCTCTGTGGGTTCTAGCCAATCATTTCTATATTTTCTGGGACTGCCCACTGTTAAGCCCTTATTGGTCACAAATATGTGAACATATTAATCATACATTTGGTAGTAAAATACCTTGCAATTTTGAAAATGTGTATTTGGGCAACGTTGAAAAGGATTTTGGGTGATGAGGGAAGTAGTTCTTAATTTCCGGCAGCAACCACTACAGGGTGTCCAGTCAGAACACAAACACCAGGCTTTCCAAGGTCGTTCAAAGATTTATTACACATTAAATCTTCACACCCACAACAGAACAGAAATGATACGCTGAATGAAAGCTTGGGACCTTGGGTGTGATTCATTAGATGCACGCACACCAAATCATTATACTACAATCTGAGGATTCAAGCTGATGCACAATCTTGCCCTGCATGTGTGAATGACTCTGAAAAGGAGGGTCCTGAATGTTACTTCAGGCTTTGTACCACTAGGTGGCTGACTGAGTGCCTGATCAAAATACTAGGAACTATTCACAGGAATGGAATAACATTGCCTGACTAGAACAGAAATCTGTTGTGCAGATTTGTTTCTGAAAGCCCATCTATCCAGGGTCGTTTGGAAGCGCGGGAAGACTGATCAGTCTGGCCACTCGTCGGAGATAGGTACGGTCCTTGACCAGTACTTCAGCTGCCCTCACTCTTCCATCAGAGCCGGGATGGACTGCCTTGACGGTTCCAACAAGCCAGAGGGCTCTCGGTGCCTGAGGGTCCACGATCATCACCACTGTGCCATTAGTCAGGTTCTCTTTCTCCTTTTGCCATTTCTGACGTGTCTGTAGCGTTGGCATGTACTGGCGGACAAATCTGGCCCAAAATTGGTCAGCCAGGACTTGACTGTGCCTCCATCGTTTGCGTGTTAGCAACTCAGACTCTGGATAGATCACTTGGGGCAGAGAGGTATCAGGCCACCCCATGAGAAGAGAGTTTGGAGTCACAGGATCTGGATTTGAGACATCCGAGGACAAGTAACCCAAAGGTTTGGAGTTAAGTATGCCTTCAATCTCTACCAAGACTGTCCTAAGCACCTCTTCTGGCACAGTCTGTGCTCCAAGGACTGTGTACAGTGCTTCCTTAATGGATCGTATTTCCCTTTCCCATGAGCCGCCAAAGTGGGGAGCACTTGGTGGGTTGTAGCGGAAATCTGTTGGGCGATCAGCTGCTCTTTCAGGGCTGGCTGGAGGACCTGGAATACCTCTTTGAGCTCCCTGTCACCTCCCTTGAAGTTTGTTCCTCTGTCACAATGTATCTCATGTGGCTTTCTTCTTCTGGACGCAAAACAACGGAGTGACATTAGGAAGGAGTCAGAGTCAATGCTTGAAAGAAGGTCTATGTAGACTGCTCTGGTTGTAAGGCACTTGTACAATATGCCCCAGCGCTTTTCGTTGCACCTCCCCACTCTGATCTGAATTGGGCCAAAACAGTCTATTCCGATGGAGTAAAAGGCTTAGACTGGAGGGGGGCAAGTCAGCCATCAGTGGGATGTCAGGTGTTCCACACCACTTGCGGCACTCAGGGCAACTGTGTTGGAACTTGCGAATTGCCTGCCGGCGTCTCAGGATCCAAAAGCGCCGCCTGATTTCTGCGAATACCCTTTCCGGACCAGGGTGGTGTAGGTCGTTGTCATAGCGTTTGATGATCAACTTGGTAATGGGATGGGCATGATCAAGCACGATTGGATGTTGCACTCCCTGATCTAGTTGGTCACATCTACGTAGACGGCCTCCAACCCGAATGAGCTGGGTATCAGTGTCAAGCTCAGGG
The DNA here is from genome assembly GCF_004354835.1 of Perca flavescens. NCBI lineage: Eukaryota > Metazoa > Chordata > Actinopteri > Perciformes > Percidae > Perca > Perca flavescens. The sequence continues at coordinate 1,962,874 of NC_041337.1, forward strand.
GCAAGTGTGACTAGTCTACTATTTGTGGAGACAGGATTTGCTGCCTGCAACTGGGCCATGTCATCTGGAAAACTCTCAATCTGAGCTCAACGAAGAAAATCCAATTCAGCTTTCCTGAGGTTGTCTGCTAACAGACTGTGGGTCCCCGAAGCCGCCCCATGTAGTTGACCAGCTACAGCTTCAAGGAGCTCCTGGAATGTGCTGTACTGACTGAAATCAAGCTGCGATGGACCACTGTCGACAGCTGTAGCTCCACAAAAGGTTTGCTTCCGCAGTTCCTCAGGAGCATCTGCTGAACTTTTGGATGGCTTCACAAGTTCCTCACTTCGGTAGGGCAGAATATCTAATTGCCACAACTTTTTCACATGGCTGAATAACTATATCACAGGAGCAATGGATGTCAGAAGGCATTGCTGGGTGGTCAGGCTGTGTTTCAGCATTTTCGAGGGACCCTGAAGTGACCATCCCAACCGCGTCTTGACCGCAGCTGGCCCTCCTGGAGGGCCCAGGCGAACAGACTCAGTTGGTGTTATGAGGTGCGGATGGTCTGATCCTATGAGGAGCAAGGGTTGTGCACAGTCAATAGGCTGGAGAGGTAAGTGCCTAAGGTGCCGATATGACTTCTTCAGTGCTGCGACTGGGTAAGTGTGTTGTGCCAGACCAAGCTCTTTGGCAGTGAATGCCCTTTGAATGAGGAAGGTCAGATTAAGTTGATTGGCAGGTGAAACTGAGAGTGACACTGTGGCTCTGTGGATAACTCGCACATCTTGGCGCACTGTGCGCAATGATAGCTCTTCAGGTGCTCCTTGGAGGCCGAGCTGTTGAGCTGCTTCATGCAGTAAGATGGTGTGATCTGAACCATCATCTAGTAGAGCATATGTGTCCAAAGAGTTGTCACCGTACCTCAAGATAACCCGGCTCATCTTCAGTAGCACCTTGCTGCTGCCAGTGGGTCTATCTACATAGAGGGTTTCAGCAGTGGAGCTGGTTGGTTTGGCACTCACTGGGAACCTGGTAATGCTCTTCATGGAAGTGGCGGTCTGACATCCACCTGTGTTCACGTCATGAAGGATCTCCAGATGCCGTCACATCTCTTACATTTGGCCCTCAAGGTGCATTCAGCTGATGAGTGTTCCCTTCCGCACTTCCAGCATCTCTGGTTGGACCGGATCCATTTTCCAATCTGCTCAGTAGTGAGGATCCGGAAGTTCACACACTGATTCAGATAGTGTTGTGTGGTGTTGCAAAATGGGCAGAATTTCTTGGGCTCAATGGGCCAATCTGAACCAATTGATTTTGGTGCCAGTGGGGATGCTTGTGGCTCACTGCTGTGAAAAACTGCTGTGGATCTGGACTTTGACTGGCGGTCCTGGCGTTGATCATTGGAGCACTGGCATTCCTTGCTGTGGTCAACATTGAACTGTGAACCATCGACCTGCACCTTCACCTCATACTCCAGCCAATCGGCTAGATCAAGAAGAGTGGGAATGGGAGTTCTTATGGGATTCACATGCCTCCTGATAATAGCTCTTAAATCATGAGGCAACTTTCCTAGGAGTCGTGAAACATGGGATCCACACCACAGCTCAGTTTGTCCACTGTTGCCAAGTTGCTCTAACATGCCCACCAAGGTGCGCACTTTAAGAGCAAATTGTCAAAAGGCCTTTGTATCCCCTGTCCTGATGTTTGGCTCCTCCATTAGCTTTGAGATGCGTTGCAGTGCCAGTTGGTGAGGTTGGCCATATATCTCTGTCAAAGCCTCCATGGTATCAGTATACGGATATCTGCTGTGACTGTAGGAGTCAGTGATGAGTAATGCTTCTTCTACTTTCAGGTGATCCAGTAGAATCTGGAATTTGAAGCGCTCTGTGGCGTCGGGATGAAGTAGGTTGTCAAGAGCAACCTTGAGCCTTGCGAACTCACATCTTCATGAACAAAGTCGGGGATCTTTGGCTTTGGGCCCCGGTATGTGAACTCCCTCTCCCCCGGAATACGTCGAGAATACCACTCAGGTGAGTAAGAAGGTTGACGGTGTCTGGGGCTGTAGCGCCGACTCATGGTATAGTCTCTTGGGGTGTCATATCTATGTTTGCTTGAATAATCATAACGATAGTTGGCAGATGCACCCGCATACTGATAACCATGAGACAGTGTAGATCTGCTAGGGCAACCTGTCTTCCCGCTATGGTGGTCTCGAGAGGGGGATACTCTGTCTTGGCTGAATGGTCGTCCCATCCTTTCCAGACCATGGGCAATGTCATCAGCGATGTCATCAACATCCCCTCTTTCCATTGCATGCTGTAGCTTGCTATAGCTGTCGATTCGTATGGATACATTGGAGGACGTGGATCCTGTCGATCTCTTGGAGACGTCTCCATGCACTGCGAAACCGGCGAGCTTGATCTAGAGGGTGAGGCCCTGGCCTCAGTGCTATGATGCCTTGGACGTGAGTAGTACACTTGTTGCTCCTTCATTTCCTCTAGGCTGCGCCTTAATACTGTGTTCTCTTCAGCAAGGATAAGTAGACACCTCTCAAGGCCTGTGGCGTCTGATCGTCCTCCTTCTGTTTCTTTGTGTGTTGTGGGTGACTGACTTTCCTCTTTGGCCGCCATGGTGAAGCCGTAGAACTTGCTGTTCCGGCTTGAAGGACCATGAAAAGGATTTTGGGTGATGAGGGAAGTAGATCTTAATTTCTGGCAGCAACCACTACAGGATGTCCAGTCAGAACACAAACACCAGGCTTGCCAAGGTCATTCAAAGATTTAATACACATTAAATCTTCACACCCACAACACAGAACAGAGATGATCAGGTGAATGAAAGCTTGGGACCTTGGGTGTGGTTCATTAGATGCACGGACACCAAATCATTATACTACAATCTGAGGATTACTCTCAGGTCTCAAAGAGACATGTTTTACAAAACTTGGTCAAAGTGGTCTGAGTATGTCAAGCCCATAAGGTCAGACTTTGTATGAGTGTTATAGTTTCAAGTGACAGAAAACCATTTCTGTACGGTTGCTCTTCCCATGTCTGTTCATATTAAAAGATGTTAAAAAAAAAGAAAAAAAAAGAAAGCTGCCCCACATTGATAACAGCTGTATGGCTTCTCTCCAGTGTGAATGAGTTGATGTCTATTTAGGTCACTCTGTAGTGTGAAAGCTGACCCACATTGATCACAGTTGTGTAGATTCTCTCCAGTGTGAACTCTCTGATGAATCTTTAAATATCCAGATGTTTTAAAGGATTTGTCACAGTGCTGACAGTGGTGACGTTTGGGTTCCTCTCCTCCTCTCCATTTCTATAGCAACAGACAAACAGAGAGAGAGCGTTAGAGCCATTTTTGTGTGTCTATTCCCAAAACCCTTAAAATACGTAAATTTTCCCCAGAATTGATGCAACCGCCAATTTTTGAGTTAAGCCCCTCAAAAAGGCGATTAATTTGCCCGAATAAAGAATAATAATTCCTTCAGTTTCAATAGTGCCTTCGTCCCCTAATAAATCATCTAAAAAGATGTATTGGTCTCTGACCAGTCTGCCGTCTGACTTTATATATTATCCTTTATCACTGACTTCATTTAAAACACATTTAAAACTTTATCAGCCTTTTCTAATTATATATATATATATATATATATATATATATATATATATATATATATATATATATATATATATATCTCAACAACTGTTATACTATATTCACCAAACTTCTAACAACAATTTGAACAGCATTATTAGTCTTCATAAAGGCAATATAACAGCAACGATGACACAAAAATATTTTGTATTATATATCCCATACTACACCCTTGTGGTCAGAATGTACAGTATATTACAGACATTTATTGAACAAAAATAAAAACTCAATCGGCTCCTACAACTTCCTTTCTCCACATTTGATCTCTATCAACAGAATGAACAGATGATCCATGGAGCCTCGACTCTCTTCCTGGTTTCTTTAGAGCGGTTGTTGTGTCCTGAACACTGACCTGAACATGGCTGCTATCAGAGTCCCAGTCTGCTGCTGGTCTTCTGGGGACCATGTTGCTCCGCTGCTCCGGGTTGTGGTTGTCCTCATCCATTTCACTCTGGTCCTGAAATCCAGCAGATCTCCGCTGGGGCTGCTGGATTCACTCTGGATTCTGTTCAGCACAAAACAAATCACGCATATATACACGAGATATTCAGGAGCTGCTGTCTCCTCTTGTTTTCCTCATATCCACACACAACTAAAACAACAGGCTGAAAACTCAAAGCAGCGGCTGTAAAACTGTTCCATTTCCTTCCTAGCTACAAAATGAACTCTGAGTAGTTTGGAGAAAACAGCATTATATTAAACCGTAAATAAATCTAAAAGGTAAAAACAAACACTACGCTGGCTTTTTGGTGTCTGCCCTTCACAATAAAGGTCCAGCTTAAATTCACTCAGAGCATTTCACTAACAGGAAACTCAATAAAAAGTTATTTTGCCAACATTAGATAACAAACAAAAGCTACACACTATATCTTGTCAAACTGCATAGATATATACACTAGATGTCGCCTGGCTGCTGCTGTTCATTGGAACGAATGCGTCAACAGAGCCGCCATCTTGGAACAGGGAGTCACTCCTCTTTAATGCATCAGCGTCAATGTAGGCAAAGGTCTAACAGAAATAAAATCATCATAAATCCTCTCAAGCGATTTTCTAGTTTTTGTGGTTCGTTCCAAAGGTCAGACATGTTTTATGATCGAGTCCAGAGAAAATGTAAGCTTTTGATATTAATACAATCTACTTTGTTCAAAATGTAATGCCTAGTGCCTGTAAACCTAGGTTTAGTAGTCCCATTCTTCCACTTGATACTGCTTCCACTTAAGTAAACTTAAGAAGAACTATCGAATACAAAACAAAGGGACTAATTCATGTGTTAATACAAAGAATATTTATTATAATCCGTTCACAGATCTGAGTCCAAACGGAAACTTCACCCTTCTGAACTAAGAGTTTCTGCTTCAAAGTGAAGTTTAAACAGACTGAAATGTCCAGGCTCACTCCTCCACTATTTATTTCTGTATGTATTTATGTGTTAAATATAATTTTAACGGGCACCAAGCTCCAGATCCTGCAGCTGCAGACGGTCTCTGTTGCCCCGATGTAGCTTCTCTCCGTCCGTCTGCCGCCGGCAAACTTAGTGGAACTTCCCGCCGATATCTACATACAGGTCGTCCTGGACTACGTGTAAGATCCTCCCGGACTATGTGTAAGATCCTCCCGATCACCATTCTGTCTTTTGCCGGTCCGATCTGGATCAGCGGGGACCGGTGCAGCAGCGAGGCAAAACTGTGTTTTTGCCCGGGGGAAGAGACGCTGCCACCGGCCACGGAACTCTCCACCTCCCGCTGCCGCCTGAGCTCAGACCAGCTCATTGCTGGTCAAAGGCGGCATATATTTCATAAAAACACATTGTCACCTGTTAAATGTTATCCCTTGCTGTTTGTTCTTTTCATTTCCTCTATCGAACATCAATAAGCAGCATAAAAAGTCCAGCATCTTTAGCGTTGATCTTAATGCGGGAAAACTTCGGACCCCTGTTCCAAGATGCCGGCGGTTTTGACGTATTCTTAGAACCTCAAGGCGACATCTAGTGTATATATCTATGGTCAAACTGCTGCGAGCTGTAAATTCACCACTTCTACAGAAGTCAAAAGATAACGTCATCTCGGAGACAGCTCTCTTCCTTTGTCACTCAGACTTTGTTGTTTAGGTGTGGTAACTTACAATAATAACTTTACTGTTGTCAAAATACCTCCGCTATAAATAGTCGGGTTGGTTTGGGGATGGTGTGAAAGCTGATCTGAACTTGGGTGCAGACAGGCGCGGATTAATGCACAAGCTTGCGTAGGCTGCAGCCTACGGGCCCCACGTGTGCAGGGGCCCCGGATTGGCCAGGCTGTTTTTTTATTATTTTAAATGTACTTCAGCGCAAACTAAATTAAAGACCCTAATTGGCCCATAAGAAACATTAAAAAAAAATAAGCAGGTGATTGGGTAGATGTGACTTTGGGTCACATCTTCCATCTTTCTCACTCTCCATACAGGGCTTAGAAGGTTTCTTTTCTCTCTTTCTTAATCTGTCATAGTCTTGATTGATGATACTGGTGTGTGGTTTAAACTCTGTTTTACTTCAAATTGTTATTAGGCTACGTCTGTATGGAGCTAGATTTGTGTCTTTATTACATGAGAGAAGTAAATGATCTGAGAGAAAAAAAACTACTGATAGCAAAAAAGCATTTTATGAGAGAAAAACAAAAAATACTGATAGCAAAAAAGCATTTTATTATATTATTTGAGAGAAAAGGTTTTCATACCAATAGCAAAAAATAATAATATTTGAGACTAAAAAAAGTTTTGAGAGAAAGTATTTTCTCATACAACATAAAAAAATATAAATTTGAAATTTTTTTAGTTATTTCTGAGAAAAAGAAATCTCTCTCAAAATACTTTTTCAAACTCTCAAATATGTATTTTTTGCTATCAGTGTCAAAAATGTTTCTCTTAAAAAAAATGTGTTTCTCTCAAAACGTTTTTCTTCTCGTTCTCAAGACCTAAGTCTTTGCTCTCGATGCAATGTCTTGCTCTCGTGTCAGGATTTTGCTCTCGCTGTGAAAATAATGTCATGGGCGGGGCCATGTTCCTATTGGCCAGTCGGATGAGCACCGTCTTGTCTTGGAAGTCGAACTAAATCATTACACCATTGTCGATTCAACGGCCATGGATTAGTGATGATCATGCACAATTTATCTGGAGGGTGGCGGTAGTGCGCTAAGTTAGTCCGCATCCGCTGTTAAACAAGCAACTGAAGAAGAGTAGAAGAACGGCCATAGATGCGCTTGCCTTAGTTGAGCGTGGAGACTCCAATGTTTGGGTAAGATGATGACACACACAACTCAATGGGTAGCTGGCTGGGCAAGTTCAGCATCACTGAAGATTAAATCACGTTAAATAGGCTATCCTAAATATAAGCTAGTTTGCCATTACTGATGTGTTTGTCAGATTGACATGGACAAAGAATAGCACTCATATTCATGAATGTGTATTATTTTATTAGCATGCTAATCGCTAGTACAGCTAATCGCTAATTAGCCATCATGCTAGGTAAACTTGCAAATTCACCTGGTCTTTACTATTTTTTAAATCAAATGCCAATTGAATATGTTGATTTACATAGTTTCACTCCTTATTTAATGAGTAGTGAGCTAGCTCGTTTCTACCTTTGCACTTGCTAGCCTCAAAGCACCTGAAGAGTAACTGCTTGTTCATCATATACAACCTCAGTTTTACTCCATGGATTCAGAATAAACTATTTTGTTTTAAGGGCAATATGATACTGTCTACTTCATAGACTTCAAAGACAATGCAATCAATTCATTAGAAACACCTGTGGGTCCTCAAAATGGCAGCTCTGGGACTAAATGGTACCCATAAATACAGGAAATGTACATGTTTGTGTAAAATAAAAAGTTACTGTCATTGTAATGTGCATTCTTGTTTCTTTTTATTTCCAGCATGGAAAATCACTGCAGTGACCGCACACAACCTCCGGTAAGTAATTGCAAAGTTTATTTCAGTGCTGTTGCCACACAATATGTTTTTGAGGTGTCCTTACATGCAGAATCCCTTTCAGTCTTATGGCCATGAAACCGAGAATGTGCAACACCTTCCTAGAGTTCAGGTATGAGGCCCTCTTTACCCAAATGTTGAATTATCTGTAGCCTATCTGCACTTCATCTCCTTGTTGATTTTTTTTTCTTCTATTTTCCCTCTTACAGGAATCAATTAGGTTGCAGCTATTAAGACGGGCCAGGGATAGACTGGCTGCTGTAATCAGTCGGGAGCCCATTGATTTTGAATATCTTCACTTCATCACCTGTCAGGAACTGCAGTTTTTACGGGCAGGGGCAGTTTATATGGATATTCCTCAATGTGTTATAGTTGGCTTTGAGCAGCTCAATGAGGTGATCAAGGCTCTGCTTTCCAACAGTCCTGTCACCCCTTTAGTTGACAATGTAGCTGTAGTCGAGTGGAATGGAAGTGTGGGGCAACCTAGATTGAGTATCGGTAGGGATGTTATTGAAAGTCTTTTAAGCACCAACCTACCATTGACCACTCTGGCTAATGCTCATGGCATTTCAAGATCCACCCTGTGTAGGAGGATGAGAGAGTATGGTCTCTCAGTCAGACGCAGCTACTCTGACATTCCCGATTGTGTCCTTGACATGAAGGCAAGTATGACAGTAAATTCATGATGCAATAAAAAACAATCTTTTTCATTAATCCAGATATATTTAGGCCAGATATATTTTTACTTTAGAGATGGCTAAATCGGCAACCAGAACTTTTGCCACCATGTCTCCTAAATGGGCATGGTCAGAATAATAAGACAATGGCAACATTTTCCAAAGTGGGTGTGTCATATGACATATGAGAATATGGATTGGCCCCACTAGAATCTGTGATGGTGTTTATCTACTGAGCATCTCCTGTCTGGCAGTATTTTGTTATTCATTCTTGTTATCAACAGTTCTTCTGTGGGGTTGGGATGGAGAATGGAATTGGATAAACCAATCACAGAGTGGCCATATTTTACTTAATATCTTTAAACTCTATCTTTAAGGTGAGATCCATAAAGGCCAGAATGCCTGATGCTGGATATAGGCTGGTGAAAGGGGCTCTACTGGCCATGGGACACCGTGTCACATGGAGTAGAGTCAAGTCATCCTTGCAGCGTGTTGATGGAGCAGGCATCATCTCAAGAATGATCCAGTTGACATGCCAGACGGACATACTCTGTCCCAGCTCCATTGTCTCTTGTCCACGTCGACACCAATCACAAGTTGATCAGGTAGTGTTTTATTTATGAGGTTGTCTCCATTTTTACTGCACAATTATGATTTCAAGCATTGTGAAGTTAAATTTCGGGTTATGAGGGTTATGTCAGTGTTCCCCACAGAACAGGTAGCAATTTGCGGTGCCCCTCTGGTGCTGGTGGGGTAATTGAGTGTCGTGGCGGTCAGTGGATTTGGTCATCGGGGTCAGAGTGTGTGCAGCGAGCAGCATTCAAACACACCCTTTCTGAAGCTGCCATGTTAAATATACACCTGTATGCTTATCTATTGTTCTTCAGACACCTGCTGATACAATTTTAAAGCTACAAAAAGCATTTGAAATCATTCGGCTCAATCTTAATTCTTTAAAGTAAGTTCTTTAAGAGAAGACAACTAAAAACATTTTTACCAGAAACCTGCCGGGTTTCATTCATCAGCCCAACTCCATACATTACAGGGCAGGCCAGTAGAATTAGTTTGCTCATACAAATACCTGTTTTTTATGTTGGAGGAAGACCTGTCTTTTAAGTTTCATGTTGAGAATTACTCACCAAGAGGAATGAATGGAATAATATTTATATTTAAAAAATAGTGTTGGGGAAAGAAAAAGCGGAATCAATTTGTGGCCCTTGATGTTGATTCTTTGGCGCTGTGCCACACATTGGTCTATGGATGGAGAAACCATTGTAGTTAGGTTAATGATGGGTTGGATGGGGTGATGTTCAAATAGTATGTTAGAGTGGATATAAGAAAATTGCACATTTCTTATCAATGGTTGCCTGTTCCAGAGATAATATCCAATCTGATAATTTTAAGGTACAACATAGTGGTGTTCGGAGGCATCGATGGATTTTCCCGGAAGGTACAGTTGGCTTTACAATTTTTAAATTGAACTACTAGTTTACATTTTTAGTTTTGCTTGGAATCTAACATTTTTAATTCCTATCCTCAGGTTTTGTACCTCAATGCGGCTGGGAATAATAAGGCAGAGACTGGTTTGAGGTTTTTCATGGTGAGTGTGCAGAAACATGGATGGCCATCAAGGTAAGTAAGGACCTTCTCCCTCCTTCCAGTTTCAAATAGTATTGCTTTCAAATTAATCTCACAATGCTCTCTGTCATTCAGAGTACGCGGTGACCAAGGCGTAGAAAATGTGGAGATAGCAAGATCCATGTTCACTGTGCGAGGAACAGGTCGTGGCAGCTTTATAGCTGGGAAAAGTGTGCACAACCAAAGGTGAAGATGGTCTATGTTATTACTTTCCTCTCAATCCAGGGTTCACATTGCATCCTACCTACAGTTAGCTACATCCATCCCAACAATTAGCTTGATTATGCTTGATACCTGATAGTAACCTGATTGCAAGTCCCCCAAACTACGGGGGTATTACATATACATCCTAGGAGGAGCCTTGTCTGTTTTTTTCAGGCATGAAGAACTGCTCTACAGATATCGTTTGAGAGGTATTGCCTGAAGTAGACTGATATCTAGCGGGATAGACAAGAAGCCACAGGCACCAAAGCTGATACTAGTCCAGACTACCGTTTTGACAAAAGCATTACTTCTGCCCTTGGCATCGATTGACTAATCATTACAATTGATGCCGCTGTTTATTAAACTTCAGAGTGGAAAAGACACTTACCCTTACACTAGACCAACCGTCAGTCAATTGGATTCTAACTTTTGTAGCCAGGCCAGGCTAATATAATTTTGTAAATACTAGTATTTTTTTTTTCTCAATGCAACTGACCACTTTACCATGTAACAAATTTGCAGAGTGGAACGACTATGGAGAGATGTGTGGAACGCTGTAACATCTCAGTACTACAACATGCTTCACACCTTGGAGGAAGAGGGGTTTGTAGACCTCTCAAATGCTGTTCACCTCTTCTGTCTTGGGTACGTTTTCATTCCACGTCTACAAGCAGACCTTCAAAACTTTTTAGAGACATGGAATTATCACCCCTTGAGGACCGAAGCAAACCTGTCCCCTAATCAGCTTTGGAGAATTGGGAGGATGCAAGTACCGGTGCAAGAGCCAGATCTGTCTGAGGTTTGTCCCAAACATTGCAGCATGCAATACATTAGTTTTAAAGTGGGTTATAGGTACATAAAGGATCTAGATAACTACGACCTAACATAGTATAAATATTCAATCTCACAGTACATTAGAAGAAAATTGTTATAATAGTATTTTGTTTGACTTTTCATTCATTTTCTATTACAGATCGAACACTTGCATGACCAGGAAGCTTGTGGTGCTGATCCTGAACATGGAGTCATAGTACCAGAAACTGCATGCCCCTTGTCAGCTGAGGCTCTTGCTGCCTTACAAGATATTAACCCCACTGCAGAGTCCTCTTCTCTTGGGCGGGATATCTATATGCATGCTCTTCAATTGGTCTCATTCCTTATGTAAGTGCTGGATAAGCAGTTTACAAAACATAGCATTTGTTTGTTTTGTATTATTGAACACAATTTGACCTCTTTGGATTTAAAGTTTCTTGTAAGCCTACATCAGCTGGGCTTTTTGAAGCATGACACTTAAATTAAATCAATCATACAGGAGCTATCATTACCTAACAGGACAGTTTTGCTGGCATTACTGATTGAAGATGTGGCCGCTAACATCACCTAAATTGTTGTCACCCTTCGTCTCTCTCTTCATCTTCCATCCATCTCCAAGGATGCAGCAAAGTTGGTGATGACGGTGATGTGGGGTTCCAACAACTACAAGAGGACCTAAGGGCCATATCCACACAGCAACTCCTTACACAAGCAACAAAGGGATAAAGCACCGTCTCCATGTAAGAGACCTCCAATGCCTGCTCTATAGTGATAGGGTAATGGTGGCCATAATATGAAAGCTTGTCAGAATGTTCAGTTTGTGTTGAAACTGTTTCTAGGACATGTTGAATCAACTGTATGATCTTTTGTGAGGATTGAGAGAATCTCTTTATCCGCACTAGCATGTCAATCAGCTGTGCAAGGAGGCTCCAGCCCACAAGTGTTTTTTTTGTGACAAATTCTGGCAATAAACTGATAGTTGGTGATCTTACCCACTGTGTGCATTATTACTTTTATTGTTATTACTATAATATTGCACATAGCCTATTATGGACACAATGTATGAAGAGTAATATTTACCAACCATCCAGCATTTGCACTGTCGACAACAAATAAAGCTAAAAAGCATTATTTTTCTATTTAGAATAGGGCTGAGCTCTTATGCTGTATGTACTATTGCAGTAACTGAACCGCTACAAGATGGCAGGACAAGTTAGCAGGTTGACCTTGACGCGTCAATCAGGAATTATTGTGTCTGTTTAGTTATTGCAATAGCACACAAATCCATGTAATTGAATGGCACCACACCTAGAAATCATGTATTACCTTTTATCAATAGCCAATACAAATAGCCTACTCAATCAAAACTTGAGGGGAATGCAGTTTCAATTGATTAACTGGTGCAAATAGCCTATTACCCCATGTATTAACTTAATTCTCCATTGACCCACCTGCTCACAACGGACGTCTCAGTCAGGGTTTCTGAGGTACAGTTTAGAATTACAGTTTACATAAATGTATATAAAAGTATTATGTTAATCATTTAATAGACTAGTTCATTTCAGTATATTCCGAAAAGCTGAATATAGAAATTAAAGATTTATTTCACATTACACATGCCGTTGGCAAAAATTACTGAAAAAACCTTAACGCTTATCTGTGGGAAATTAGGATATATCCATTATGCATGGTAAATGGTGAACATGGAAAGTAGTAACGCAAGCATAAGGAATAAACCTGAAAGAAAGTATTGCCATATATTGTATTCTTTAGTCAGAATGATGGACCCCTTCCCTCCAGAAAACACAAGGATGGCCAGTGGTCCAAACAGTTTATTATATACATATTTATCCATTTTCCCTATTAAGAGATATGTATGGTAAGAGAAGTATGGTTTTACAGACAAAGGCAAAAATGTGTAGTAACATTGTGGTTTATAGTCCTAGAAAATGTCCTTTTACATGAATTTCTGAGGACAACTATAATGATCTTTAAAATCTATCAAAAGACCATAAGTCTAGGAATAATAAAAGACTTCCCAATCGAACAGAAGCATATCTGGATGCTAATACATTGAACTGTAAATCACCAAGAATACATAGATTTCCAAAAAATCCTCATGGTGTGATGTTTTGATGGTGTGATGGTGAATTTTTTTCTCTTGTTAGTTAACATTGGGGAATCAAAGTTTTAAAAAAAAGCAACGTGGGTGTCTTAAAAAAACAAGACAACGAAAAACACAATAGATTAACCCTCACATACTGATCATGTTCTTTCTCTGCCCCAATTCACATTAATAAATTCCCCATCAGTCATTAATTAATAGTTGATTAATTAACTCTGCTAGAATATAAATAATAAAGTAACATGCTTTAATGGTGATTTTTGAATTTTTTGTTATGAATACAGGTCAAAGTCTCTCTTATTTGCATGGAGTCTGGCTCTAAAAGTCCACCGAGCAGATATGTGTTTGTACAGCTCTCAATGTTAAAATTGGTCAAATTGGACCCTGAACAGTATGTAAAGGTTAAGACCATGCTTTGCAAATTCACAACTCCCCTGTGGAATTTGGCCATATTCGAGTATATAACGTGGGCTTACACACGTGAATCCCAATGCATCACGCTCTATCAAATCCTGCACCATATTTAATGGCTGTTGTCATGACGTTTTTGAAAGACCCATAGTCTGACATGTGTGCAACAGGGAATATTATGGTGTCTGTGCAAGCGCTGACTGTTGGACAACAGATTGTGTGGTTAGGCATCTTGTGACAGTCATGGTCAAACTTCACTGTGATCTTGAAGTTCTGGCGATCAGAAAGAAGAAGATGTCTGTGGGCTTGACCCGTAATCCATTGCATCGCTGAGGGTACAGTTGTGATGTCTTCAGACGTGGCATCTGGTTCAGCAACTTGAAGAAAAAAAAACGTAACTCAAACACCAGACTGGGTCGCTGTGGAGTGACAAATCCTCATGCCAAAATTAAACTAACCACCCTCTGGAGTGGCGGCCCAAATATGACTACCCTATGGAATCCGGACATATTTGAAATCTGGTGTGACCGAGAATTGAATCCCGGTCTCTGGTGGGCAGCTGCATCACTAAACCACTGCGGGCCCCTAGAGTGGAAATCTTAAATCACAATCTACACTTTCAATGACTAGTTGTAGACATACCTTCCAGCTCGTGCAGGAAGTCTTGAAAGTGTTCAAGGATCTAGGTCTCCTTGTTGCAGCCCCTTTCGCTCATCTCCGGCGCCAGATGGGAAGTGATGTAATGAGAGTCCACCTACGATCAAAACATAATGAAACTCATTACATTCTAGGATCATAGGGAAGCAGCACTTGGCCTAGTACACACCTCTCCTTGTGCCAGCCACAGCCTAATTCCACTTAAAATCCTCCTTAGAGTACACTGGACCAGGGTTAAACTGGCCAAGAGTTTTCCTAACGCTGACCCTGCTTGTCCCCGCTGTAAAAGTCAGCCAGCTGACCACATACATACTGTATGTTCTGGTCTTGCCCTTATCTCAAGATATTTTGGTCAGACATATTTCAGGCCTACTCCAAAATGTTTGGTATAGACATCCCTCCAAACCCAATATGTGCCATATTTGGCTTTACAAAAGAAACTCTAATTTTTTAAAGGCAGGGCTTATGCTGTTATAGCATTCACCTCTTTGCTTGCTAGACGTCAGATATTACTCCTGTGGAAGGAACAAACACCACCCACATTCGGTTTTTTTCTTGTTTTGTTTTTGGTGTGTATCTTTTTTTTTTTATGCGTTTATGTTTATAGGTATTTACTTTATAGTAACATACTTTATTACACATATTAATGTGTCTATTTCTTAGGACTATTTTTGTTGGTTTGGACTGGATGGGGTTGAGGTTGGGATGAGTGGATTGGATGAGGGTGGGTGGTTTGGTTATTGCTATACTGCTGTGTTATACCACTTGTATTGCACTTTTGTACGGCCAAGATTTGATGAAGAAGTGTCTTTTTATTGGCAAAAATCAATAAAATGTGTTAAATAGGAAACTCATTACATTCTTCTAAAAGTACCCGAAAAAGCAGCAAAAAGGAAGAAAGGACATACCATGGTATAATAAAGAGATGGTCCAAGGCTCTTCAAGAAAGTGTATAACGCTTTAATTTCATGTAGCTTATATCATCAAATCATGTTTCAGCCTGATGTTGGCTTTTAAGCCGCCTGAAATAAAGGCATTTTAAACATTCTTGAAGCCTTGGACCATAATTTTCTTATTCACCTTGGATATTCCCCGTGAGTCTAATGAGCACCTTCATGTTTTTTTGTTAAGTTTACCTGAGAAAGAAATGCAGTAGTCTCCTTCCTCTTTTTTCATGAAGGAAATACCATTAACCTACAACTAAAAGGCAACTCAAGACATTGTTATTTAAACAAGCTTTTAGTTGACTGGGTTTAATATAGCTTTGCCTTTTTTTTTTTGTTTAATTTTAATTTTATTAAATGTATTTTAATGTGGTTGTACCTTGTAAAGCACTTTGCGATTTTTATCTGTGAAAAGCGCTCTATAAATAAACTTTACTTACTTACTTACTAACTAACTATGCTATAGCAACACTACTGGACAGTATACCGATTCGTCGTCTCCGGCGACGAACAGACTGCGGCACTCTTCCGTCTTTGCCTGCATCACTTTGGAGAAGCCATAGATGTCCAAGCCCTCACGGAGTTGCTGAAGGATGGGCATTCTTTTCGTCATGACATGCAGACCAATTGCTCTGAATACAAAGAAATCAAAAATCATTCATCTCCAAGGGCAAGCAAACCTTTCCTTTGCCATACAGTTATATCCACATAAGTATTTTTTTACATTGCACTTACCTTAGAATGTTCTCTTTGTGTTCCATGTCGATCTTGCCAGTATAGCCACAATCCATAATGTCTGCAATGTAGTCGGTCATGTTGGATGCCTCTGCAACTTTAAACCAAATTAAGAAAAAGTTTAAAAAGAGCTGATTCAATTGTAATATCATTATCGAGGATAGTTTGGTGAACTTTAATTGTATAATACAATAATCAAAACATGTAAAACTTTTATAATCCAGTCAGTCCTAAAATTTAAACACACTGTTGTTATTAGCGGTGATAAGCTTGGGTCCAGAACGTGATCCAATGAGAGCTTGCCAGATACTAGAAAGTCGTAGCACCACCGCTGGAGGAAACGTGGTGCAGGTCCACCTTGGGCAATGCTTGTAGCAAAGATTTCACCCGCAATCCTATAAAAGAGAACATGGGAGTTAATAATGAAAGACAAATAACTTCCAGTTTTTTTTTAAACACTAGGCTAAAGATTTTAACAAAGGCTACAAATTCAGGTAAAAAGAAAGCAATGTATAACTGATTGCCCCCCCCCACCCCTTCCCTTCCATCAAATCCCATCACTGCAAATAGCCTACCTGAAGAGCTCCTCATCTAAGTCATTCACAGAATATTTGGGCATTTTGGACTTCCCACCTTCAAAAAGGCGTTGCTCAATCCCAGATACCATTGCTTAGAATCAACAACAAAACAATTAAAACCATTAGACAAGACACCACAAATGTTATACTGTATAATATTGTCAAATTGTTTTTTGTCAGGGTACTAATGAATAGCCACTACTCACTGGTCAGAAACTCTTTTCTAAGGGCCCCTGTATCAATCCCCGCCTCTCCAAGGAATTTGATCCACAAGGGATTAAGTGGTGTAGCCTTTTTGTTGCGCTTCCATAACTTCAGACCTCTTTCGAGCATATTATCTCGAGACACACAGAGCTCAAAGGTCTTGCTGGTATCCACTTTTGATTTGAGCCACATGATCACATCTTCCTCACTGTGAAAAATACCACATCTGAATAACCCTCTCATTGTATACAAATATAGTAAAGTAGAGGTCTCACCAAAATTCAACCATTATTCAATTCAATTCAATTCAATTTTATAACAAAAGTTATATTGAGACACTTTACAGATAGAGTAGGTCTAGACCACACTCTATAAATTCCAAAACCCCAACAATTACAGTAATTCCCTCAAGAGCAAGCATTAGCAGTGGCTATTGCGACAGTGGCAAGAAAAAACTCCCTTTTAGGAAGAAACCTCGGCAGACCCAGACTCTTGGTAGGCGGTGTCTGACGGGCCGGTTGGGGGCGTGATGAACAGTGGTGATAATAGTCACATTAGAAGTCACAGTGACTTCGAAGGTTATCGTGGAAGTTCATGTCATAGCAGGGCACATCGTGTCATACTGAGTAGTGCAGTCTCCTATACCGGATCCTGACTACTCTGTGCATAGGAACATCACAGCAGGGCGTTGCGGGATGTAACGTGGCGCTGCAGAGCACGGGTGGGTGCGGCGGGTGCAGCAGTACGCAGCAGGATGCGGATGGGAAATGCAGAGAATCGCAGAGCTAAGCTCTGCGAAGAAGAAACATAAGGACTCCGGGGAGTAAACTCCCCAGAGCTAGATTAGTAACAAGCATTTCTGGGACAGGATGCATACAAAAGTAACAAGTAGAGATGAGAGAGCAGCTCAGTGTGTCTTAGGGAGGAACAGCCTCCCCGGCAGTATAAAATTGTAATAGCATAACTTAAGAGAGGCAGGTTAAAGAGAGGTGCCTGGTCGGGCTAGAACTCTCCCCAACCGGATCGGGCTGTACTGGCCTGCCTCCCTCTACTCTCGCTAGATTATTAATTATACAATATATAAAACTGATGACTACGAGGAGAAGCAGGTGGGCCGGGTTAGGCGGACGCTGCAACTCCTCACTCCTTAACTATAAGCTTTATCAAAAAGAAGAGTTTTCAGTTTACTCTTAAATGTGGTGACGGTGTCTGCTCCTCGAACCCAGACTGGGAGCTGGTTCCACAATACTGGAGCCTGATAGCTGAAGGCCCTGGCCCCCAGTCTACTTCCAGAGACTCTAGGAACCATAAGTAGCCCCGCATTCCGGGAGCGCAGTGCTCTAGTGGGACAATAAGGTACTAAGAGCTCTTCTAAGTATGATGGTGCTTGACCATTTAGAGCTTTGTAAGTCAGGAGGAGGATTTTAAATTCGATCCTATATTTCACTGGAAGCCAATGCAGAGAAGCTAATACAGGAGAAATATGATCTCTTCTCTTAGTTCTCGTCAGAACACGTGCTGCAGCATTCTGGATCAGTTGGAGAGTCTTAATGGACTTATTTGGGCAACCTGATAATAAGGAATTGCAGTAATCTAGTCTAGAAGTAACGAATGCATGGACTAGTTTTTCAGCATCGTTTTGAGACAGGATATTCCTAATTTTGGCAATGTTACGAAGATGGAAAAAGGCTATTCTTGAGGTTTGTTTTAAGTGAGCGTTGAAGGATATATCCTGATCAAAAATAACTCCTAGATTTCTGACAGCAGTGCCATCCAGAGTAACTATATCTTTCGAAAACGAAGTTCGGCAGTGCGTTGGTCCTATCACAATAACTTCAGTTTTGTCTGAGTTTAACATCAGGAAATTGTGGGTCATCCAGGATTTTATATCCTCAATACACGTTTGAAGTCTTGCTAACTGACCACTTTCATCTGGCTTAATTGACAGATATAATTGGGTATCGTCTGCATAACAGTGATAGTTAATTGAGTGTTTCCTAATAATATTACCTAGAGGAAGCATATATAAGGAAAATAGAATTGGTCCAAGCACTGAGCCTTGAGGAACGCCATGGCTAACTTTAGCGTGCTTGGAGGGTTTATCATTAACATTAACAAATTGGGATCGTTCAGAGAAATAGGACTTAAACCAGCTTAGTGGGATTCCTTTAATGCCAACTAAGTGTTCCAGTCTCTGTAACAGGATGGTATGGTCAATTATCTAGTCACCCTTGCGTCCATGGAAAGGCAGATTAAGGCAGCTCCTTTCGCACAAGGGTGTCTAGATAATGGGTGCATTTTCATTTTGTAGTGAACAATCCCTTAAAAGCTACATAAATAAAAACTGACTTACCATGAGATATCATCCATTTCAGTATGGAGTTCTCTCTCAGGTGAGGTTGTGTCCTCAGTTCTATAAGAATAAAGGCATTAATGTACTAACAAATCCAGTCCATATCAGCTCTCCCCATATCATTCAACAAAAATAATGAAATAATCTAAGCAATACATACAACATCCTGTGTGCACACAGCAAGACACCCCACCCCACACCCCTCTCCCTGCAGAAGAAGACATAGGTAACCATTACCTTTGGCCACAATGGCTAGCATGTTCCTCAATAAGCAGGACGGGGAAGAATATGCCACATATAGGACACCGGACACACTCTTCCTGGATGGACAGAGAGACCCTGTATTTATCTCTGTTTAGAAATTCTGGTGTCTTGTGACTGACAATCACAGGACAGTTCAGTACAAACAAAAGGAATAAATACAATGTGTTAACATCTCCTACATAGGAGACAACTTCTCATGTTACAATGGTTAGATTTGTAACAGTTACTCCACCTGCTGACGGCAGTGGTCCTCTTTAGTTGAATGCACCGGAGTTTGCAAAACTTCTGGAAATTGGACTTCGTCGTCGTCATCATCATCAGAGATCATCTATAAGATTAAAGCACACTTCAAGTTTAAGACATTCATACACAGTTAATTTTTGAAATTTAATATCCCAAATTCTAGAAAAAAAGTTCACCTCCAAGTCTGGGCTTGTGTGGCTAGCACATTTACGGTCATGTAGAGCCAACATTTGGAGAGGCATCTCTACAAAACAGTGCTTGCAGCTGGCCTTGGGCATCAAAGCAAACTCTGGAGCGTTTGCTGGGAGTGGCGAGAGGTCCAACTCATCCTGAAGAGGCACTATGTAAAGAGTGGATTTCCCACCACCTGAAACTTTCCGGAGCATAGCACCAGTGTAGCCCTCAACCTCCAAGGGGATTGCGGACATTTTTCTCCTCCCATTTCCACCTGGTAAAATGATTGATGATCCATGATTGAAAAAATGGATATGTGGAATAAAAAATAATATAGCATTTGTATAGAGTTCCATCAATAAGAAGTTTGAGGTGCTCAAGACGAGGGGGGGGTGGCACATTACAAGCAATGTGTAGCTCCCTCCTGGACGCTCACCACACATCTCTAGTGACGAGGTGAAGGAGAGATAATGAGGGAGTTGAGGACCCAGATGTATGTATTCTCTATTGCATTACCTATTTTACATAAATGAAGTGTCAATTTAAGTATTGTAAATTAGCTCCACCATTTTTGGGTAGGTGGCCTGCAATAGCCTTGACAACTACATAATAAATAAAATATTATTTAGACAGCGATTGAATTTAGTTAAACAGTGAGGACATTTTCAATGTCACCCTGAAGTGTTTGCATTAAAAGGGACACAAATTATATTCTCTAGAACTACACAACTACAATGTGATCACTTCTGCATACCTCTACATGTGTTAGATCACTGTCAAGAGAAACCGTCCTCTTTCCCAATCCAGCCTGCATTGAAGGCCAGTTCATTTGATGGAAGTGGAGTCAATTCGTCATTGGACGAAAGTAAAAAAATACTCAAATCAAAAGGTTTCCATTTTGTTTTACTCATTGACGCGAAGCGACATGATACATTGGTTGATGGCCGTTTTCTCCCATTCCGGAAAAATCCAGGGAAGGACCTGTATAATTGAAAAATAATAATGATTAAAAGGTACATTACTAAAAAAAAAAATTAAATAAAAACTAACTTAACCACCTACAGCTTAAAAGTCTTGTGTATCCAGACGATTCTAGCTTTGCCTCCCAAATCAAACAATACAAGGTTTTGGGGTCTGAGATGGCAAAATAATCATCCAGCTTCTGAAGCAACTTTCCACCAGAGATAAGGTCTAAATTCCCTGTCTGGCCAGATACTGCATATGGCAGTAGCCCACAGGGGAAAGGCATATTGGGCAGCCACTCCCGAGGGTGGTTAGTATAATTTTGGAATAAGGCTATTTGGATTGAATGTTTAAATTATTTGCGTAGGCTTTATATAATTGTCATCAGTGTAACCATTCCCTAGAAACTTTTTAATTTTTCCTCACCAAATAGTACTAGAACCAATTAGTTAATTAAAAACCATAGATTTAGTGTTTTAATAATAACAAATTAGTGTTCTAAATCTATGGTGTCAAATAACTAATTGGTTCTAGAACCAATAAGATGTCTGATGGCAGGTCTGTGTCTGTCAGCCGCCCTCTATCTGGCCATTTCACACTGGACAGAGCTGCGCTCAATCTGACTTCCTGTGGACCTCGAAGAACTGGCCATTTCACACTGGTTGCCCTGTCGCTGTTCTTGTGGAGGAATTACTGATGAAATCATGGCAAGTAGCTGCCGTGCCCTCTCCTGTGTCTCAGCTGCATTTAACTGGAAAGGGATTTTAGTTTTAATGTACAAACATATTTAAAATAACTATCTTGTGCCAATGTACAATCATTTCCAATGGCTTACCTGTGGTCGGTTTTCCATGCTGGGATTTAAAAGAAAAAAAATTACCATTACAGTACAGGCACACACATATTTGTGGGTTTGCTAATGTAAGCGTTAGTCTTAGACCTGCAATTTACCTTGTCAGCTCTAGAACTCGGCTAGATGGTAAAACATATTTAGAATAAACCCTGTGTAGCTGAGTTTGCAAGCTACACATGCAGTGAGGCTAAACGTGTAGTGCAAAAACCATACAAAGACTATTTTACACAAAACTAGGTGGGATACTTTCAAACGATATATCAACCACTGTCTAGCTATCTATAGGGTTTACACCTTCCATGCAGACTAGCTGAAAGTTGTACCGGAGGTTGTACTGTGTATGATGAACAAGCAGTTACTCTTCAGGTGCTTTGAGGCTAGCAAGTGCAAAGGTAGAAACGAGCTAGCTCACTACTCATTAAATAAGGAGTGAAACTATGTAAATCAACATATTCAATTGGCATTTGATTTAAAAAATAGTAAAGACCAGGTGAGTTTGCAAGTTTACCTAGCATGATGGCTAATTAGCGATTAGCTGTACTAGCAATTAGCATGCTAATAATATAATACATATTCATGAATATGAGTGCTATTCTTTGTCCATGTCAATCTGACAAACACATCAGTAATGGCAAACTAGCTTATATTTAGGATAGCCTATTTAACGTGATTTAATCTTCAGTGATGCTGAACTTGCCCAGCCAGCTACCCATTGAGTTGTGTGTGTCATCATCTTACCCAAACATTGGAGTCTCCACGCTCAACTAAGGCAAGCGCATCTATGGCCGTTCTTCTACTCTTCTTCAGCTGCTTGTTTAACAGCGGATGCGGACTAACTTAGCGCACTACCGCCACCCTCCAGATAAATTGTGCGTGATCATCACTAATCCATGGCCGTTGAATCGACAATGGTGTAATGATTTAGTTCGACTTCCAAGACAAGACGGTGCTCATCCAACTGGCCAATAGGAACGTGGCCCCGCCCATGACATTATTTTCACAGCGAGAGCAAAATCCTGACACGAGAGCAAGACATTGCATCGAGAGCAAAGACTTAGGTCTTGAGAACGAGAAGAAAAACGTTTTGAGAGAAACACATATTTTTTAAGAGAAAATGTTTTCACACTGATAGCAAAAAATACATATTTGAGAGTTTGAAAAAGTATTTTGAGAGAGATTTTTTTTTTCTCAGAAATAACTAAAAAAATTTAAAATTTATATTTTTTTATGTTGTATGAGAAAATACTTTCTCTCAAAACTTTTTTTAGTCTCAAATATTATTATTTTTTGCTATTGGTATGAAAACCTTTTCTCTCAAATATTTGTTTTTCTCTCATAAAATGCTTTTTTGCTATCAGTAGTTTTTGTTTTTCTCTCATAAAATGCTTTTTTGCTATCAGTAGTTTTTTTTTTCTCTCAGATCATTTACTTTCTCTCATGTAATAAAGACACAAATCTAGCTCCATACGTCTGCAGAGTTCCCCTGTTAGTTTCATAGTTTTCCCTCAGTTTATGCGGTATTTTGGGTTCATATCATAGCAGTAGCTGGCGCCTTGCGCAACTTAATGTTGGATCAGGATGTCCAAGCATAGCAGGTGCTTTTCTCGATGGTGTTGCTGTGTCAAGTAGCCTTGAAAGTGAGTGGTTCATGGACATACAATTTAGTGTTTACAGTGTGAATCGTTTAGCACTCTTGATGGAGTATTTTAACTCCAGTTTTGTTTTTATGTGCTACTTTTATGGAGGACGTTATTTGTATGTTTTGTTGAGTCTTTTGTTTCATTTGGAGGCTGTGCTACACCAAAGCTTTAACCTACATCTATATGAGCAGGAGTGACCATGATAGGGGGTTGAAGACCTGTAGCTGGAAGACAAAAGGCATGGGTCAATTAATTAAAAGGAAGAAAATACTCAGCACGCTGAAAGCTAAGAAATATGACATAGTTTTCCTCCAGGAGACTCACCTCTCAGAGCTGGATAATAAAAGATTACGCCGAGACTGGGTAGGGCATGTTTGTTACTCAGTGTGTTTGAGTGCCAGTAGGGGTATAGCAATATTAGTGCATAAACATTTACAATTTAATACAAACAAACTTTACACAGATGACAATGGGAGATTGATTGTTCTACAGTTTGAAATCTGAGTCTGAAGGTCATCCATATATTCTTGCTAACATATATGCCCCCAACTTAGATGAGCCCTCTTTCTTTGGCAATCCAAAATAGGAGTGATTAAAAATGGACAGAATTACCCAGTTATAATTGGTAGGGATTTTAATCAAGTATTTGATATGGTTTCAGATCGTAGCCGCCACTCTAATTCCAAACAACGCAGATCTGTGGAGATCTCGATAAACATTTGTAAAGACCTAGTTGATGTCTGGAGGTTACTGAATCCTAAAGGCAGGGACTATACTTTTTATTCTGCCTGCCACCACATCTATACTAGGATTGACTATTTCCTGATATCTCATTCCCTCATCTCATACGTAACCTCATGTACCATAGGGTCGATTTTGGTGTCAGACCATGCAGAGGTTGCCTTCCTCATATAGCAGCCAACCAAGATAACAAATCACGAAGGTGGCGATTAAATTCCTCCTTACTCAAAGATTCAACTTTCAGATCACTATTACAAAACCAGATAACACTGTTTAAGGACACCAATATTCCAACAGCCCCCTCTCCAGGGGTAGCCTGGGAAGCGTTAAAGGCTTTTTTGAGAGGATTCATAATTCAATACGCCTCCCGTAAAAAGAAAGAAAAGGCAGCAGAATGCCTTAACCTGGAAAAAGAAGTTAAGGAGGCAGAAGAGGTTTTTAAAACTAGTATGTCTGAAAATAATTTGCGCAAACTTTCCCAGCTTAAATACAAATATAACACCTTATCTGAAATAGAAGAATTCTCGCTGTTTAGGGCCAGACAAAGGTTCTTTGAAGGAGGTGATAAGGCTGGGCGTATGCTAGCCAACTACATAAAACAGCAAGAAGCACACTGTGCTATTCCAGCTGTATATGACTACCAGGGTGTGCTGCACACAAGCCCTGCTGACATCAACAACACTTTCAAAGTGTTTTATGAGAATATATACAGCTCTGAAGCAGTGGCAGGTAGGGCTGAGACTGAGGCTTTTCTTTTTTTTTCAAGATTATTTTTTTGGCCATTTTAGGCCTTTAATGATAGGACAGCTGAAGAAGTGAAAGGGGGAATGACATGCAACAAAGGGCCACAGGTTGGAATTGAACCCGGGTCCACTGCGTCGAGGTGTAAACCTCTACACATGGCCGCCTGCTCTACCAACTGAGCTATCTGGGCGCTGAGACTGAGGCTTTTCTACAGAACTTAGAGCTCCCAACTTTGTCACCTGAACAGAAACAACTACTCGACAGACCGATAACTGCTATGGAAATTCAGGTAGTTATCAGGTCCCTGCCCACAGGCAAGGCA
Source organism: Perca flavescens (assembly GCF_004354835.1). NCBI lineage: Eukaryota > Metazoa > Chordata > Actinopteri > Perciformes > Percidae > Perca > Perca flavescens. The sequence goes on from NC_041337.1 coordinate 1,987,759, forward strand.
CCTGTAAGTTCTATAAGTGCTTTGCTCCTGTACTGGCTCCACTGATGCTAGAAATGTATATGGACTCTCTTGAAAAGGGTACATTGCCACCTTCACTGTCGCAGGCCCTCATTACACTCATACTGAAGACGGATAAGGAACCCACAGATTGTCGCAGCTATAGACCAATATCCTTAACTAATTACGATAGCCTCAAAAATCCTTGCCAGTAGACTGAACAAGGTTGTACCCTCCCTGGTTCGCCCCGATCAGGTTGGGTTCATACTAGGGATGGGCATGATTAATCGACGATCGATAACTGATCATTAAGAATTTCGTCGATCACATTAATTTGTCATTGATTAAACTAATGCAGATTGCGTTGCGTAGAGTGAGTCTTGAAGCAATGAAATTAAGTGTCACTGTGTGGCAGCCATTAAACATTTTACCACCCGGGGGCGCCATAGGCTGCTCAGTTACCTGCGAGTTTCCGTTTTGATTTCAAAAGTAATGAAGAAGTCACGGCGAAGTGTGGCGTGGGACCATTTTGATTTGAAAACAACTTACTTCACTGCAAACCCTGCGATGCCGTGTATAAGTACAGCACAGCCACGACTCAAATGATGTACCACATATGATGTACCACATCCGTGCATCCGACATCCGACCCTGGTTAATGTCGGTGGCGGTGCGTCCTGCTCTCAGTCTCAACCTAGCATCAACTCGGGGTTAGCATGGAGGAGCTGCGATGCACAACGACAAGAGAAAATGACCCAAGGGATCTGCAAGTTCATTGAGATGGATATTGGAACCAGCAGATCACATTTCGTCACGACGTACCATCACCAGACTGGTAGAAACTCACTACAAAGAACGGAATAAGGTTCCCCGGGCTGGCCCAGTTAGCGTGGAGGTACCTGTGCATCCCGGCCGGCGGGTGTTTTCGGCGGCTGGACTGACGGTCACCAGGTAGCGGTCGCGTCTGACCCCACATCATGTCAACATGCTTATCTTTCTCAACAAACATCAGTAGACTGGTGCAGAAGTTGTATGTGAGTTACTGGTTATTTTTTATTAGGCTTTGTCCGTGCCTTGGATAGTTTTGAGTTGCATTTTGACAAAACCTGTCAGATCTAAGTATTATTATGTTTTTGGTTAAGTTATTATTTAACATGATTCTTTTTATTTATTATTTTGGAACAAACGAGGGTCTCTGTTTAAGAAGGCCGGCTCGCAGCTGCAGGTTCCGCTGCTTCAGAGCACTGCACCGCAGCGCATATATCTATAATCTATATCTATAACCTCCAGTTTAAGTGCCACAAGTTGTTCTTCTTGTAATTAAGATATCATAGAGGAAAAATGCGCTGTATTTTTGTATTTTCATTGCGTATTTAATTTATAAAAAGTTACATAAATAATGAATTTTAATATAAAAATATTAATGATTAATCAATAGTTGATCGTTAATTCTCCCGACGATCAACTAAGAAAATGTAATCGAATGCCCATCCCTAGTTCATACGCAACCGCCACACTCAGATAACCTACGTTGTCTGTTGAACATAATGTGGGTAGTCAGGGACGATGTAGCTCCCACTGCGGCCCTGTCGCTGGACGCTGAAAAGGCCTTTGACAGGGTTGAGTGGGAGTATTTATTTCTGGTTCTTGAACACATGGGTTTTGGGGGAGTCTTTCTTGGTCTGCTACGCTTAATTTATAAAGAGCCCACTGCAGCTGTGACAACTAATGGCATCACCTCCCCATATTTTAAACTACACACCCACCAGGGTGACCCTGTCTCCCCAGCCATCTTTGTCTTAGCTCTAGAGCTAATTCGCCTAGACCCTAATTTCACTGGCATACGTGTGTGACACATGACACATAAGGTGATGTTATATGCGGACGACATTTTGACCTTTGTTAGCCGCCCTGAGATCTCCATGCCAGCGCTGCTATCCTTGATCAGCTCTTTTGCCAAAATCTCAGGATATAAGATAAATTGGTCCAAGTGTGAAGCCCTGGCATTAACAACATACTGCCAGAAAACGCTATTCCAAATCAGGTAACTTTAGGTGGCCAGCTCAAGGCATTAGATATCTTGGGATACTGTTTCCATCTAACCTGTCAGACATTATAAAAGTAAATATAGAGCCATTACTTGAACATTTTAAAATAGACTTGGAAAGGTGGTCACCCCTTCACCTGTCCTTGTGGGCTAAGGCTAATGTTTTGAAGAGGAGTGTTGCCCCTAAATTCAATTATATCTAGCAGTCTCTCCCTGTGAATGTTCCTGTGAATCTTTTTCGAAGGTTTGATAAATTATGTAACCTGTTTCTGTGGAATGGGAAGCATCCAAAAATTCACCTTAAAAAACAGGGAGGCTTACGGATTCCAAACCTACTGCTATACCACTATGCATTCTGTCTACGGCACCTGGCACAATGGTATCTCCCCCTAGAACGGTCTCCACCATGGCTCACTGCAGAAGCTCATTACTGCCCTGATCTCCCTTTGACTGCACATCTTACTGCCACGCTTCCCCCTGCTATGCAGGATCACCCTGTGCTCTCATGTCTTTAGGGAGTCTGGAAAAAAATAGCAAAAATTTTAAATTTTGACCCCTTCTTGAATATGTCATCAAGCATATGGTACAATCCTAACTTGAAAATTGGGAAATCTTCTTTTTATTGAAAAGAGTGGGCACAAAGAGGCATTTTAAAGGGGTGATATAATGCAAAACCGATTTTACCTTGTCATAGTTGAATAATGACAGTTTAGTGGGTAAATAGGACATACGTAGAACCTTAAAATCCCAATGACAGCTCTTTCCTCAGCAAATCTCACAATTTGAAAGTGCCTCTGAAAACGGGCAAATCTCGACAAGCCGCCTAGTTGACGTCAACTCAGCGGCTCCTCCTCATTTGGCTGTAGTCTCTGTTTGTCACACCCCAACATTTACATAGGCTACACAACTGATCTGAGGTAGGCTTAGTCTTCTGAATGGGTCGCGCAGATCTTAAGGAGTTCAGCGGCCGGTGCTGCCTTGCTGCCCGGCCTGCCTTCCTTCACAGACTCCAGCCTGCTGTGAGGTAGATTGGAGCTCCGTCACGTCTGGCAGCCCACAGCACTCCATACCCGCAAAATCACTGTTTTATGGGTGAATGGACTACCAAACGCTGTTGCTCTGACAGAGCTCCAGGGCCTGCAACTCCCGTCTTCCTGCTAAATGGCCGGTGTCTGTGAGTGAGAGCGTGGTCAGCGAGCTTGTTACACCAGCAATCTCTTACCGCAGGTTCCAGTTATTCTTATGTGTGTAATTATAATGTGTTGAGTTATTTAAACAAATGATTGGGGAAATAAACACCTCTTGTCCACGAGTCTCATTGATAGAGCCTGCGGCTGGATGGAGCTCTATCAATGAGAGCTAGCTACCTTTAGGTAGATGTTGTGTAAGTGGCGTGACAAAATTCAAACTGTAAATATACTCGAATTACGCCAAAAATGAAGCTAACTATCCGTGATTTGTAGCTACACATAGCTAGGATTGAAGGGATAGTCGCAGCTAACAAAACCCTTAAAGGAACATTTCACCGCTGCAAAGCTGAATATATCTTTAAATCGGGTCACTCATGTAGTAGAAATGTGAAAAGAAAATTGAAATTGGTGCCTGCTAGGCCGAGATAAGCTAGAAAATGTGTTTTTGGCTCATATGGATGAAAGACACCAAATCTCAGAATGCACTTGCTTTGCTGCTGTATGAGGCCACTCCCAAGCCACGCCTACCAGTTCGAGAGGGCAGGGGGAGGGAAATTCAACTAGGCTGGCTAGCTAGTTGACTCTGAAACTGAGAAGACACCGGTTCAACGTGAGTCTCCGTGACAGTTGATACATTAGTTCAAAAACAAGCGTTATTTCCATCAAAATGGTGATAAATTGCTTTGTACCAGGATGTACACTCAAATTCAGAAAAGGACAACCAGTGACTTTCCACATTTTTCCGGTTAAAGATTTGGAGCGGTGCAAACAGTGGCTGCGGGCTATCAACCACCCGAAGTTTGGAGAAGGCACCGATATCGAAAAAATGAAAAACAAGAGGGTTTGCAGTTGCCATTTCATTCAGGAAGACTACAAACCCAATGTACTTGGAATGAAGAGAACCACTCTAAAGGACAATGCAATCCTTCAATATTCACCTTCCCATATGACGAACAGCCCGGGCCATCTTGTAGCAAACGCATTCGCCTAGAGGTAAGACTCTTGCTAATACCCGACTCTATTTGTGATCACACAGATCACAAAGTTAGCAAAGTAACATAAAACAATGACATATAAGTTGCATATAAGTTAGCTGTTCTCAAAGTAAAGCCACTGTTAGCTACTGATATTCAGACATTATTGATCCGGTGGTGGAATTCAAAAATTAGTCAAAGTTCCGCTGTTATTTTGGTGAAAGTAATGCAAAAGTAGTGTAAAGCATTACAATTCATAGACAGCAATATTGTTATATAACTAATTACTCTCAAATGACAGTAACTAGTAATATATAATGTATTACATTAACTTGCCCAACACTGGTCATTGTGTTCAAACCTTCCTAAATTTCTCAAGATAAATTAGATCATGTCTGATATTTAGCAAACATGACAAAGCTCCTTTTCACAGCAGAAATCAACCTTTTGTCTCCATCTTGGACCCCTGCTGTCCTACAGACTAGATTAGAACAAACTTCAAAAGAATTGACACCCACATGGTCATCTATGTCCGGGTGTAACCCTTTATGGTGTAGACACATATAGCCGACGGCCGACCGTTGAAAGAAAACCCCGTCGATATGATCAGTCGCGTCCCCGAGGTCCAAAAAACTGCCACAGAACAGATCAAAAAGACGAGAGGAGACGAGACGTAATACATCTCTATAACAGCAGGCGGCGCTAATCTGTAATGTTGCCCAAGAAATGAAAACCGGCAGCTGATTGGACAAACGCGTCACATGGGTTGGTTTTCTCCGGATATTCAGACCTGGACTGTCATGGCGGCCGTTCAGAATACAATCTCATATTGTACTAAAATAGTTCAATGAAACGTGTTTCTGAAAACATTTTAAGCGAAAAATAGGCCATGCAGTTGCAGAATCTGTCTTCATATCAGCTCAACAAAGGTCAGTTTAAAAGATTTTCATCAGATTTTGAGAGACTGTAGTCACCTCATTCCGCTCGTCATTTCCGCTTGAGTCCCTACGGCCCTGCCGCCGACTGAACATGTCAGGTCGGCCAAAATGAACGCTGACAGCCCCCCAGACGGACGACGGCACGGGACACACCGAACAGATTTGAGTCACTGACCTCGCCAGACTGTCCCACGGCCGATAATCGGCCTGATGTGTCCCGGCCCTTAAATGTGCATATGTTAGAGGTGTGCCCTTGTTATTTTGGCAACGTTATTCTTACGTTGTTTTCACTTCAGAAAAAGTTCAGTTCATTCAAATGTTTTTAACGTTATTGGATTTATGTCATTTCAGACTCCAATCACGTCTAATCCTTTAGTGTCATCGTCGGAGGATGAAGAACAATTGTTGCTGACTTCAACACCAGTCAAAATTCTTGCCTCTGGCCAAGAACAATTTGTAAGTTTTTGAAGAACTGGCATACTTCACAGCATATTCTTTCTAAATAAATTCTAAAGCAACTATATGACAATAATTAGAAGAATTTAAAATAAAAAAGAAACCTCTTGTTGTTTTAAAGTCACCTGGAGGCCTCAATCCCAGCATCAGCAGCATTGAAGCCGTAGGAGAAGCTGATGAAAGCTATCAGCTTGAATCAACCATCACCCCCTCATCAACATCAACAACATCATCATCAGATGATGAAGGTGGAAAGGACTGGCGCGAAAAGAAGATAATTGTCAATGACTAAGTTTACAAGCTGTCAATTTTCGGGTTATGGTCGGGTTGAGGTCACTATTCGGGTTTCTGAAACATTCGGAATTACCCGTTTACATGCGTGAGCATAGAGAGTTACTCCTGTATACATGGAATTTGTAATCAATTGGCAATATCCCGATGTAAACGGCGATGCACGGTTAGCGTCTGGACAACATTAAAACGCAATATGTGTCATTTCCGATTCTTCTTCCTGTATCCAAAGACAACAACAACAGCAGCAGCACGCGGATAATGAATAGTTTGTGGCAGATAGCGATCGCCTTTGTTTGCGCTTTGGTGCTCGTACTGACCCACCAGCAGCACTTGACACTACTGTGCCTCATGGTCTTCATTAATAGAAGGAGAGAAAGTGAGCAAGAAATGGGAAATGTAGCTGGAGTTGTGCCACACATATCCACAATACCCGTTACCACCAGAGCCCCCCGGACACTTTGGATGAAGGTGCGCAGTCAGGACTGGTGGGAACGGGTTGTAATGATGGAGTTCACCGACACGGATTGGCGTGACAATTTTCGTAGGTAACGTCAATCTTTTGCTAAACTTTGCCGTATGATGGAGATAGTGATGGAGCCCTGTGAAGTAACCATTCCCCAACCAGTGCCTACAGGGATGCGTGTTGCCATGGTGCTATACAAACTAGCAAGCTGCGCAGAGTATCTTGTGATCGCAAACCAATTTGGAGTGCACAAGAGCACCGTGAAGAAGATGGTGTATTTATTCTGCCATGGAATGGTCAACTCTGTCATCAAAACACTTATCAGAGTACCCACATTGGAGGAGGCAAAATCTGCAGGAAGGCAGTTTCCACAGCCTGTGTCACAGGCCAGTAGGGACAATAACAGTGCAGCCACAGCCATCAGATGGGCACTAACGGATTACCTTGCTGCATATGTCCCACTCCGTAGGCACTTATAGGAGAGCTCGAGAGTGTAAGATGGATGGGGGGTGATGGGAAAGAAGCGGATCTAAGCTAATTATTTGTTACTTGCATCGCATTGTTTTTTCTAAGGTATTTAAATGTTTATCTGCTCTGTGCAGTGTGAAACCAGCTTGAGTTTTTTGCTCCCTACTCATGAAAGACCAGGTATCTAAAAGTTGTGTTTACAATTTCTAATAGAAGTTCAGCACATGCAAGTTTTCAAGTAACTTTTATATAACATTTGTTATTCAAAATAAATTACAGCTTTGTTTGTTTTTTACAAATGAGGTAAAACTGAGGTTCAAATAAGGGTCAACTTGTAGTAGCTTTAAACATATACAAGTGTGGAACAAAGTGCCTCTAAAAATGTTTTGTAATAAATAAAAATTGTTTATAAAAAAAAGGTGCAAGGTGTAAATGTTTTACAAAAATACTTTCAAGAACATACTTTGTAATAACAGAACAAAACTGACAACTGTCTCAAGATTAAAAGGTGGGACACTACAGTTGGAAGAATCTTGTAAAACCTTGGTCACCATCGTTGTCATCACGTTCAGGCTGAGGTATTTGTGAGTAGGTGACACTATGTGGAGGAGTAGGGGGTTGCCCGTAATTGTGAAAATGGTTGTTGTATGGCTGATACATTGGCTGGGGTTGAGAATTGGTAAAGACAGATTGCGGAGTTGGCCGCTGGAATAAGGCACCTAACCCTGTGAGGAGTTGGGTTACTAAGACACCCGTTGAATGGGTTGTTTCTGCGATCAGTTGAGACATGAGTGCTTCATCAAGGACAAATGACAACAATCCACCAGCAACAGACATAAAAAACACAGGAACTAAATACACAGGGTAATGAGTAAACGAGAGACAGCTGACACAAGGAGAGGGAAACAGGTGAAACACAATAGGGCAATCACAAGGGCGGGAAAACACAGGAAGTAAACCAGACAAGACTAGGGAGAAAAGACAGACTACAAAATAAAACAGGAAATGGGAAAACCAACAGAAACATGAAACCAACTACAACAAAGAAACGACACAGGGACTGGTGAACAGGTGAAAGACATAAGACAATAACAAAGGCGGGAAAACCAAAAGACAGGAAGTAACAAAACAAGAAACACTAAGGGGAACAGAATAACTCCTAAATAAAACAGGTCCAAACACACAAAAACCACCACAAGAGCGGGGCAGGCGTGACAGTACCCCCCCTCAAGGGACGGCTACCAGACGGCCCAAAAAAAAAAAAAAAAAAAAAAAAAAAGGGCACGACAGTCCAGGGAGGGCAGAGGGGGCCTGGAGGAGGAACAAACACAAAACAACCCAAAGAGGGCGAAAAAAAGAGAGTCCGGGGGAGGCTGAAAGTCAACGAGGGGAACAGTCACCGAGAGAACAGGGCACCGGGGCACCGGGAACAGAGAGCACTAGGGGAGCACTAGGGGAGCACAGGGAACAGAGGGCCATAGAGACCTGGGGGACACAGAACAGAGAGGGGCCACAGGGAAAAGAGAGGCCCCAGGACAGGGAACAGGGGGACCCCAGGACAGGGAACAGAGAGGGGCCACTTGGGACAGGGGACCGAGAGGCCTCGGTAACAGGAGACCGCAGCAAAGGCAGACCCCTTCAGGCGGCCAACGACGGAAGCAGGATCCCTCAAGCAACCGGCGGCGAAGGTTCTCTGGAGACCGGTAATGAGGACAGAACCCGTATGGCGGCTGAACAGGTCGAGGATTCTCTGGAGGTTTGCGGCGAAGAAATAGATATCCCTCTGGCGGCCGCCGGCGAAGGCAATATCCCTCTGGCGGCCGTCGGTGAAGGCGATATCCCTCTGGCGGCCGTCGGCGAAGGCGGAACCCTTCTGGAGGCCGGCAGCGAAGGCGAAACCCATCAGAAGGCCGAGCAGGTCGGCAGCGAAGGCGAAACCCATCAGAAGGCCGAGCAGGTCGGCAGCGAAGGCGACATCCCTCTGGCGGCCGTCGGCGAAGGCAATATCCCTCTGGCGATATCCCTCTGGCGGCCTGCGGCAAAGGCGATATCCCTCTGGAAGGCGTCCACGAAGGCGAAACCGCTCTGGAGGCCATCCGTGAAGGCGAAACCCATCAGAAGGCCGAAGGCGAAGGCGAATCCCCTCTGGAAGGCGTCCGTGAAGGCGAAACCCCTCAGAAGCCCAGCGGCGAAGGGGAGTCCCTGCTGGCGGCCGACTGCGAAGGTGAATCCCTTCTGGAGGCCGATCAGGACGGCTCAGGCAGAACCCCTCAGGAGGCCGTCCGCGAAGGCGAATCCATTCCGAAGGCCAGCGGCGAAGGGGAGTCCCTTCTGGCGGCCGTCCGCCTAGGTGAATCCCCTCCGAAGGCCAGCGGCGAAGGAGAGTCCCTTCTGGCGGCCGTCCGCCGGCTGGCGAATCCTCCGGGCCAGCCGCAGCGAGAGTCCTTCTGGCGGCCGTCTGCGAAGGCGAATCCCCTCCGAAGGCCAGCTGCGAAGGAGAGTCCCTTCTGGCGGCCATCAGTGAAGGCAAAACCCTGCTGAAGACTGTCGACGGTTGACTCTCTCTGGAAGCCAAGCAGGCCGAGTTGGTGAAGGGTCAGCTGAGCTGGAGACAGGCGACGGGTCAGCTGAGCTGGAGACAGGCAATGGGTCAGCTGAGCCAGTGTCTGCCGACAAGGCAACAGGATCAGTAGTCGGCTGGACCGCCGACAAAACATGGGGTGCAGGAGTCGGCCGGACCGCTGACAAAACACGGGGTGCAGGAGTTGGCCGATACACCGACAAAACACGGGATGCAGGAGTTGGTCGGACCTCCGACAAAGGCAAAGTCTCTGGGGGACAGGACAAGGGCATAGTCACTGGGGCGGACTCAAGTACAGTCTCAGGGGCGCCGGGGACCAACAAAGCCACTAGGGCAGTCTCTGGGTCGCCGGAGACCGACAAAGCCACTTGGGCAGTCTCCAGGGTGCTGGAGACCAGCAAAGTCACTTGGTGCCGGAGACCGGCAAAGTCTCTGGGGTACCGAAACCCGGCAAAGTCACAGGGGCAGTCTCCAGGGTGCCGGAGACCGGCAAAGTCTCTGGTTGGCCCATGAGCATAGACTCTGGGAGAGCGGTTGACGAACACTCAGGAAGGTCTGGCGACGAAGACTCTGGGAGGTCTGGGAGGTCAGTCGACGTAGACTCTGGGAGGTCAGTCGACGTAGACTCTGGGAGGTCAGTCGACGTAGACTCTGGGAGGTCAGTCGACGTAGACTCTGGGAGGTCAGTCGACGTAGACTCTGGGAGGTCAGTCGACGTAGACTCTGGGAGGTCAGTCGACGTAGACTCTGGGCGGCTGCATGTCAGCGGCGAGTCTGGGCGGCTGCATGTCAGCGGCGAGTCTGGGCGGCTGCACGTCAGCGGCGAGTCTGGGCTAAAGAGCTCGGAGACACTAGAGAGCTCCGAGACACTAAAGAGGCTGCCGGCTAGTGGGGAATCAGGAAGGCTGCTAGCCAGCCTGGAGTCTGGGAGGTTGCTATCCAGCCTGGACTCAGGGGAGCTGCTAGCTAGCCTAGACTCAGGGGAGCTGCTAGCTAGCCGGGGTGCAGAAAGGCTGCTAGCTAGCCTGGAGCCAGGGGGAATGCTAGCTAGCCTGGAGCCAGGGGAACTGCTAGCTAGCCTGGACTCTGGGAGGTTGCTAGCTAGCTGGGGCTCGGGGAAGGTACTAGCTAGCCGGGGCTCAGAGAGGCTGCTAACTGCCCTGGATTCAGGGGAAATGCTAGCTAGCCTGGATTCAGGGGGACCGCTAGCTTGCCTGGATTCAGGGGGACTGCTAGCTAGCTGGGAATCAGGGTGGTGGCTGGCTAGCCGGGACGCAGAGAGGCTGCTTGCTAGCCTAGGGTCAGGAGAGCTGCCCATTAGCCCAGGAGGACTGCACGTCAGCCCAGGGTCAGCATAGCTGCACGCTGGCCTGGGAACAGAAGGGTTGCATGTCAGCTCGGGAACAGAAGGGTTGCACGTCGGCTCGGGAATACTGGTTAGCTCAGGCTCAGCAACACGGGTTAGCTCAGGCTCAGGTACACAGGTAGGCCCAGGACAAACAAACGTGGAGACAGGGAGGCAAAATACTTTCTCCGTAGCCTGCCAACGTGCCTCCATGAGGTGCCTGGCAAAAGCAGGATAATCTTCATGAATCTCCCGAAAAAAATAAAAAATAGTCTTACTGACTGAGTCCAGAGGGTGAAAAAGAGGCACAAAGCCCAAAACTGCTGGGTCCATTTCTGGCTGGTGGATAGTGTCAGGATTGCAGGCTTGGACCCAAATGCAGGAAGGCGGGGAAAGTGCAGCAGTAAGAAATAATAGTACTTTAATGACACCTCAAAGAGACTTACAAATGTAAGCAGAGTAGGTGAGCAAATCCAAAAACGAGAAATCCAGGAACACGGAGATATAGCTAAATCACAGAAATAGAACTACAAGGACAAATGACAACAATCCACCAGCAACAGACACAGAAAACACAGGGACTAAATACACAGGGTAATGAGTAAATGAGAGACAGCTGACACAAGGAGAGGGAAACAGGTGAAACACAATAGGGCAATCACAAGGGCGGGAAAACACAGGAAGTAAACCAGACAAGACTAGGGAGAAAGACAGACTACAAAATAAAACAGGAAATGGGAAAACCAACAGAAACATGAAACCAACTACAACAAAAAAACTTGACACAGGGACTGGTGAACAGGTGAAAGACATAAGACAATAACAAAGGCGGGAAAACCAAAAGACAGGAAGTAACAAAACAAGAAACACTAAGGGGAACAGAATAACTCCTAAATAAAACAGGTCCAAACACACAAAAACCACCACAAGAGCGGGGCAGGCGTGACACCGCCTAGAGCAGACAAGACAGCCCTTAGCTTGCACCATCAGCTACACTACATAATATCTCTTCTTAATCACTATAATCAAAGTGACCATTAACGAAACTGATTATTTTCAGACATTACACAAGGAAGAGGATTGACTTAGTGTTACAATACTATGCTCTAACCAGTTATGCCTTAGTAATACTATTTAGAAATCGTACCAGGAGTAGCTGCAGTGGGATTTGATGGCTGTGTAGACTGAGGAGGCGCAGTGGCATCCGATGGTTGTGTAGGAGGTCCACTTGCTTCATTCTCTGCATCTGGCCAAAAAAAGACACCAAATACAAGCAAAACGTTAAAGCTTGATGCTAGAATAGTTGGGAAGGCTATTGTTCAGTGACTTCTCCTATTAAGCTAACCGCTTACCTGTGTTATCATCCACACCATCATCATCCTCTCCTTCAAGATCTAGTGAGCCACTTCCACTTGTTACGTTGCTTGCTGTAGACATAGGGGTGGCAGCGTCTGTCAGGTCAAACGCATAAATACTATGTGCATAAAATTAACAAAAAACAAGAGACGTCTTTTTACGCATCATCATGAGGAGACCGCAAAATAGCCATATACACTGCCTTACACTGACATTACTTTACATTAATTTGACGTTTATTTTACTTATTTATCAGGGACAGTGCATGTTAGGCAGCAGTTGTGGTACTAATGAGTAGCATTACTATTTATTATGACAATTGACCTTAGTTACATAGCTATTTTACTCAGACAAGCCGAGCTAACCTACCTTGGTCGTCCGGTATCTGCTCCTGTTCGTCCTCAAAGCCGACATCTACCCCGCTGTTTTCGGCAGTAGGGATGGGCCTATTCCCCAAAATCTCATCCATTATGTCGAACTGGGGGAAAGAAGTACCGTTTTGTTTCTTCGCCTTGTAGTATGCCTTTTTCAGCGTCTTCCAGCGGTGTTTGACTTGGTCTGGGGTCCGTACAACCCTGCTTCGCATAATTTTTCGGTCACCTTCTTATAAATTTCAGTATCTCGGTACTTTCTGCCGTCAACAAATGACATTATATTCATGGTTTTCAACTCGCTTTTCCTCCTCGTTTTCCTCCTCGCTCCAAAAATGTGGTGCTGTGCTGCGTCTTGCCATGTTTCCCTCTATTTATTGTTTACTTCCGGTATACTGGTTTTCTGGCGCATACAAGAAGTTCCTCTACTCAAAAGACCAAGATTCCTTGCGAATAGAACATGTGCAGAACACAAATCAATGTTCCTTTTGATGGGGATATGCCGATACGTGTTTACATGACCAAAATTTCGGGTTAGAAAAGGGGTAACCCAGGTAGTATATTCGGTTTTAAAAACCGGAATATACATATACATTTTTGCCGGTGTTTACATGGCCGTGCGCGACAGGGTTATTTCTAATATTCCGGTTTTGAACGGGTTATTGGCTGCATGTAAACGTAGTCAATGAATCTAGCCTCATGGCACTCTTGAAATTTTGCCAGATGTGCGGGAAACCAATTTTAACAAAGAACATTGTTGACATTGGGGCACAGAGGAAGGTGGATTGGACATGTCTTGGGGGGCATTCTGGGACATGGACATCTTCACGTGACATTAGGGGAATGCCAGAGGTGAACCTCCTTGCAGCTGCAGCTGTTCTGTTCAGGGGGGGCACATATACAGAACTATCAGACTGGTGCAAGATAATGGGTGTCCAAATGATGGGACAGACCACCTTTTACAATATCCAGAAGGTCTACTTGCACCCTGCCATCGAGGAACTATATAGTGAACAAAGAAGAGAACTCTTGGCAAGAGTGTTTTTAGAACAGGAGGATGGGAAGGCGCTGCACTTGACGGGTGATGGACGATGTGTCACGCCAGGATTCAGTGCAAAATACTGTCACTACACCTTCATGTTGGATGATACAAAGGAGATACTCCACATAGAACTGGTGCAGGTAAAATAAATTTAAAAAGCAGCAGAATTATAATGTAAAATTACAGATGCTATTTGGAAAATTGTGATAACATCCAAGTAATTACTGAACTTGACTCTTTAGGTTACTGAGGCCACCAGCACTGTTGCCATGGAACCACTGGGTTTCAAAAGAGGCATGACTGAGCTGATGGACATGGGCCTTGACGTGGAGGTAATGGCCACGGACCGCTCCACATTTATACAAAAAAATTATGCGAGAACAATTTCCTGATGTGCAACATCAGTTTGACATCTGGCACACAGCCAAAGGTATGTATTTCTTTTGCCATCCCTGTACACACACAAATCTCCACACTTGTCCAGCCCTACCCCCACTGACAAGTCATGGTCTCAGTCTTCACCCCCTCCCAGAGTTTTGCAGCCTTGAAGCACTTGGCCAGTGTATTAGTGTGAATTGCTTATTCAAGAAAACAATGAACAATTCACACTTCTACACTAGCAGAGTGCATCAATGCTGCAACGCTCTGTAAGGGGTTGAAGAGTGAGAGACTAAGGTGTAAATGGGGGGGCAATACAAAATAAAATGAAAAATGTTGGTGTTTGTCAAAATTATGCTGCATTTACTCACAGTTTTCCGGAAGAAGATGCAGAAGAAGGGGAAATAAAAGGACAACGAAATCCTCCTTGCATGGACCAGGTCAGTGTTGGTTTCTAATGTGGCAGACTTTACATTAGTTTGCAAGGTTCCAAATTACTAATGTCATTATCTTTCATAGGTCTGTTGTAAACCATTTGTGGGTTGCCCATGCAACCAGTAAGGGGGACGTTGAGGTAAGACATTTGATTCTAATTTGATTCTTTTTAGGAAAAATTATTTTGGTAGACTTATTGATAATAATCGTATTTTCATACAGGCGCTGAAAGGCCGGTGGAAGTCCATTCAACACCATGTGTGTAATGAGCATGAGTCGACAGGTGATGACAGAGAACGCCATCGGTGTGACCATGCTCCTCTAACACCCCAAGAGCAAAAGATGCGTATATGGATGAACAAGGACTTGGTGGCATTTCAAGACCTGTCATCGCTGGTCCTTGACAAAAGGCTTCTGAGAGACATAAAGATGGCCCTGTTCAAACATACTGGTGAGATTAGTTGCCCTTGTACACTTGATTATTTTCACAAATACTAATGATCATGTTTTAATTTGTTATATCCCTTCTCCCTTTCTCTTTATATAATTGCACACAGGGCCGCTGGAAGTCTTTCACAGCGCACTTTTGAAATACCTCCCCAAACGCCAGGCATTCTCATTCCAGGGAAGAGAGGTGTCACCTAGCCATCCTGGAGCACAACGAGAACATTGTGAAGAGGAAGCAGGCCACAACCAACACAGGTGTGTTATCATGTGTTGTTAGAGTAGTATAATGTCCAAATTCAGAATGTGCAAAGCTAAGGGTACAGACAGAACAGTGAGCAGAGCAGTGCAGCTTTTTGTTGCTTTGTATTGGCAGGAAGTGTTTTGTGTGCTGCCTTTGAGCACATAATGGAATAAAGTCTTGCAAAGTCAAATCATAGTTCAGATATTTAATTATATTAAACATAATATTATATTACTACTCTTATGTTACCACAATGCACATAGCTGTACATGTCTGTCTATATGGTTCATACTGAATATCCATATTTATTGTTTTTGTTAAAATATATTCTGTTAATACACTGCATACATCTACATCTATATTATTCTTACTACTATTATAATGTTACTGCTACTACATCACACATATCTGTACATGTCGTTCATACATGGTTCATATTACATAGACATTTATTATGCTTTTGCAAGGTAAATGCTAAGACACTGCACATATTTCTATTACTCTAAAACACCTTCTCTAAACCAACAGTATACTACTATCTACACTGCACTACATTTTTTGCACTTCTGGTTGGACGCAAACTGCATTTTTTTTACTTGTACTCTGCACAACGACAATGAAGTTGAATCTAATCCATCTAATTTCTTGTCCTTTACAGGACAAGCACGGTTCAAGCAAGTGTTCTGCAAGCGATCAAAGAAGTGGGTCTTGAAGAAAATCTTCACATCACACACCACCCAGTTTATTGACACACTCATCCTGAAGGTCATGGACAGAAGACGCAACCCAAACATTGTGTTCAAGGTGCCAACCTCCTCACTTGCCCTGCCACAGCCTGTGCTGCCACCAAACATTGCACCAGTGCCTAAACCAGCAAAAGCGGCTGCCACGACTTCCTTCAAAAGCCGCTTCTGAGACCGACACTTTCCGATGGCACCTTCTAACAGCACCTCTTCCTTGAGCCCTATAGCTGTCTGATCAGATTCTGCCAACACTGTGTATGTATGTATGTATGTATGTGTGTATATATATGTATGTGTGTGTGTGTGTGTATATATATATATATATATATATATAGAGAGAGAGAGAGAGAGAGAGAGAGAGAGAGAGAGATGTATATATGAATAGATAGATAGATAGATAGATAGATAGATAGATAGATATTGCTTGCTTTGGTTTTATATTGTGCATATATTATGTGTATATTAGACGTATCTCCTTGTTTATTGTGACACAATCTTTTTCCTTTGTGAATAATAAAAAATATACATGTCTTCATCTTCACCTGTACTCTTTTGTACACCAAAGTTATACATTATGCACTTGTGGAGGAGGCTGAATGGTTATTGTCACTGTGATTTAGCTGTTATTACTTATTGTACACGCTCTACCTGGATTATTTCCCTTGTTGGAATTCATTTGGGGTTTTGGAATTTATAGTGTGGTCTAGACTACTCTATCTGTAAAGTGTCTCGAGATAACTTTTGTTATGATTTGATACTATAAATAAAATTGAATTGAATTGAATTTGGGTTTAAAAGAAAGCCAAATGTTATGTATATTACACAATTTAGACTTGAACTTTAAAAAGAAAAAGGCAAGGCATGACCATGTCAAAAGAGTAGCTTAGTAGCTATTTCGCTAGGCAAATGAATACTATAATGCATAGGTACAACACTAAGGTTTTAAAATTTAGACCATAGCATCTCCAGACTGACCTGACTAAAAGTTATGGAAAGAATTGTTATACGATAAAAATAACGATAAACTAATTTGTGTAGCTAACTGTGAAAACACCAACTTTGCCATATCTCGGCCAAAATGAAAGCGATCAACGCCAAACTTTAGATTCTTCTTTGCCATGACCCTCTGGAGGTCCCCCATCCGTTTTAGGAAAATTGGTCACTAGGGGGCGCTACAAGTACAAAAAGTTTATATCTCATGAACGGCTCATCCGATCTATAAAAAATTTGATGGGTACCATCTAGGTCCAATCCAAGCTGAATTACCTAATATAGGCCACGCCCATTTCCACGCAAACGTTTTTTTGCAATATTGCGCAATGTGCAAAAACAACTTTTTCAAACTCGTCTTAGGCCATGCGACCGATTTGCACGAAACCTGGTAGTTAGCATCTCCAGATGGACATGACAAAAAGTTATGGAAAGAATTTTGCTACATTAAAGTATGCCAATTCCAATTCCTTGTTCAACAGCCCACTACGATGCTCTGTACCAAATCTGGCAAAGATCAGCCTTTAGGGGGCGCTATAAGCAACGTTTATTTTTTTCGCCCTATAACTCAATGCATTTAAATGGAAAATTTGCAATTGCAATATCTCTGCCACAGTAAAAGCAATCAACACAAAACTTTTGATGCTTGTTCAGCATGGCGCTCTGAGACGCTGTACCAAATTTAGCGAAGATCGGCCATTAGGGGGCGCTATAGTCAACATATACCCGTTTGGGCCTTTTAACCCCTTCTGAGGTCGAGCATGTTGTATACAACGCCAAACGGCACTGCTGATTCATAACTTAATAATTATAAATAGTTAAAACTTAGAGTCTTTTGGAGCTAAAAGCTAACAGTTGCCCTTTTCTGCTGATGTTTTTTTGTCATCCTAGCCCTTACAGAAGGTTTTGCATCCAGCCTAGAAGTCCAGAATCTTTCGGGTCTTTGTGAAATTAATCCATACTGTTACATCCAAGATTGATACACTGTGTGTAAGACATGTTAATAGTTTGTCCTTTAAGAGTTATAATGTTCAATATGTTTATTTTTGCACTGGATGACTCCCAATATATAGAACTGTAGATGTGTTGCTCGTTCGGCATGCCGCTCTGAGGATTTGTACCAAATTTGGCAAATATCGGCCATTAGGGGGCGCTATAATCAACGTATACGTTTTTTGCCCTGTTAATCAATGTTAATGGAATATTTGCAATGGGAATGTATCACAGACCTTGCAGCTCACACTTCTCAATATTTACTGATGTTTACCTCCTACCGTTACGTTTTGGTTTTCGCTTTTGCGTGCTCCCCTGGTGTTCTACAATAAACAAACTTCCTAACCCACCTGACAAAGTTTCTATAACCTTCAGAGTGGATAAATG
This sequence comes from Perca flavescens, assembly GCF_004354835.1. Taxonomy (NCBI): domain Eukaryota; kingdom Metazoa; phylum Chordata; class Actinopteri; order Perciformes; family Percidae; genus Perca; species Perca flavescens. Next base: position 2,005,895 of record NC_041337.1, read on the forward strand.
TAACTCTTTTCTCCCACTTTTTCAATCCAACATAAACACCATTCATAGGCGCTGATCCCGTGCAATTCAACATTGCAGTTGGTGCTACGTGGAGAGTCTGTCATAGTGTGATTAGTTATGTCGGTGGCATTGATTCTTAATTTCCCATGAAGCTGATCGCGGTTATGTGTCAGTTAAACTTCTCATCTCCAATCCTATCTGTATTTGTGAGAAGTGCCTGATATGAAAGCCTTCTTTACGACTTTAGTATCGAGTTAATAGGCGCGTGTGTTCGTGCCGGCCGCTGTCCATTTCCTAAGGTTTTGAAATGCAAACAACTTTTGACAACCTTTTTTTTTTTTAAACGACGTGTGCCTGTGAGCACCCTCAGAGGAAAACATCAATCGGCGCCTATGACATTTCACTACAGACTTTGGACCTCGCACTTGGTCAAATTTCCTGACTTTTGCCTCAGCGTCATCGTGCTTTGGGTTTCCCTTTCGTGGGCTTCGCTTCCGTGGGCTCTTAGCGTCGTCAGGGGCGACTCGCGCCGGGGGGACTGGCACCGGGGGGACTGGCACCGGGGAGGCTTGGACCCCGTTCATAACTGCTTGCAGTTCTAGTTGTATTTTTTTCTTCTTTTTCCTATCTTAATTTTTTTGTTTGTTGTGGTTATAGTGGTCTTGTCTGGTGTCCATATGGGCAGATATTGTGTATGCATGCACTGATGTTTGAGTTGCCCTATGTTTGTTTAGTATTGTGAGGAATATTTTCATGCTTCTTATTCATCACTAGTAACCTATATTTATGTTTAAAATCAATAAACATTTCCAATGACAAAAAAAAAATAATCATAAAGTGAAATTTTCATGCCATGGGACTTTTAATTGCTGCCTTGAGACGGAGGAATTTTTTTATTTAGTGCAGACACTTTTTAATTTTTCCTCCAAATCCATATCCCATTGGCAGACAATTACAGCGGGTTTACAGCCAAATGACAACTAGAAGATGTAGGGACCTATTTTAACGATCTGAAACGCAAGTGTGATGGGCAGATCTCGGGCGGTGTTGCTATTATACCGGCGGGATAAAGGAGTCTTGCACCCGACAGAAATCTAAAATGGGTTGCTCTGAAGTAGCTAGGAGTGGTTTGGGCGTAACGTGAAAATAACCAATCAGAGCGTCATCTCACATTCCCTTTAAGAGCAGGCACGCTTGTTCCGTGGCGGATTGCTATGACGGTGGATTTGCGTCTTGTCCGGGTGGTGATGTTGCTGCGGCCTCTCGGGCGCATCTCCTCAAGTCTGGAGAGGATTGCTGCAGCCATGCAGCGTGGGCCTCCAAACGCACCACCTGCACCTGTTGTGCCCCTTCCTCCTCCCCACACTCCATCTCCGTCCACCTGCTCCATCAGGAGCGCATCGCGCATTGCCACTCCCGGACCAGATTCCGCTGGAGTGTCCAATCTCACCGTAGTTCAACATCACGTGTCTTTAAGTCCTCTAATATTTCCTCATTTACAAGTCTCTTTTCCATGGACAGCATGGCCAATGCAATCAGCCTCTCCTGGGTCATGGTGTTTCTGAGAAAAGTTTTTATTTTTTTCAAGGTTGAGAAGCACCTCTCAGCTTCAGCCGTGGTCATGGGTGTGGTAATGACAACTTTTACTAGAGTCACAGATTTTGAAAACACAGATTGACAACTGGAATAGGTCCACAGAACCATGGCAGGCTTTGAACTCTTCCTTGCTGTAGATGAGACTGAGCTCTGTCTTCAGCTTGCTTCCACTGAGCATTGGGTACGCTTTCATGGTGCTGCTCAATGCATCTTCAGGAAAGGTATCCTTGTACAGCCTTTGTTGGAACTGTTGGATGCTCCCTTTGATATGGACCGAATCAATGTTCTTCTTCTGGAGCTTGGCATAGATGAAGTCTACATGTGGCATGATGTGGTGAAGAAGTTCCAGAAAGAACTTAAAATCCTGATCCTCCAGTAGCATGGCCAGGGCTCCTGCTTCTCTGACAGTATTGGGGTCAAAATCACCTGAGTCTTGTATGTTCTCAAAACAGAGATTCAGATCCTTTCTGTGCTCAAAGGCTCCACAATATTTCACATACTCTATTATCCTGGACAGTATGTGTCCTCTTCCTTGTACTTTCTAATGCCAATCCTGTAGCCTTCATCTAGTTCTTCAGCAATGCTAACTCTGCCAAATTTTGTTAGCTTCATGCTATTATCAAGATGGCTGCGGCTAATTTTATGACGTTTGCATTTTCTTTTTAGGTCTCTTACCCCCGTTGTTGTCCACAAAACCTCAGTGCCAACACTTTGAAATAAATTGCAGGGAAAGCAAAGGCATTGCTAACATCACATCCAGCCAGTCAACTCCGTTTCGCATAACAAGAGCAGGTGAAGCCCACGGTGAAGCCCACTGCTGGTGGTCCGGTCCGAGATCCATTATCATCTTTTTTTTTTCCAGCGAACGCCTTGTGAAAGGGTTTTTTGGAAGATCAATGACAGAATTTGGTTTAGCTGCTGCCATTATCGCTACGAAAGTGATTTGTGTGATTGTCAGCTTGCAAGGTTTTGGCGAAGTGATGGTATCACCTGCATGTTAAGCAGCCAAGAGCGTGAAGTTGAATGACAGGTGTCAAGAATCAATCAGATTGGATAAAATAACACATATCCAATTCTGATTCGTCAGGGATGCAGTGAGCTACGCCTGGAGAAGAATCTTCAAGAAACCAATTACAGACCAGTTTGAGGTCACATGCTTGCCTTGTGGAATGTAACTGTAACATATACTCAAGTCCAAATGTTGAGGTACTTGTACTTTACTTGAGACTTTTCTTTGCATGCCACTTTCTACTTCTACTCCGCTACATTTCAGAGAGAAACATTGTGCTTTTTACTCCACTACATTCATCTGTTACAGCTTTAGTTACTAGTTACTTTACACATTAAGATTTCTGCACGCAAAACACATGTAGTTTATAAAATCTAGTTTTATTCTAAATGAAACTAGCCAACAATATAATGGCCTACAAGTCCAGCTGAAATGATTAGACCATTAAACATACAACTGTCAGTGTGTGTGTGTGTGTGTGTGTGTGTGTGTGTGTGTGTAGACCATTAAACACACAACTTTTTGGATCCTTTACACTTTCTAAAATGGGAAGAGAGTTCTCTACTTTTAATTCTTTAACTACATTTTCCTGATGATGCTTAGAGACTTTTACTGAAGTAACATTTTCACTGCAGCCCTAACCTTAAAGGATCTGAATACTTCTTCCACCACTTTTTTTTTCCTATTATGAACTCTGTAGAGTCAGGTGCAAACATAGTCCGGAGTTTCCCTTTCTCACATGTAGCACAGAACATATGATTGGCCGTGTCAGATGCGTTCTCATTTGCTAGAAATCCTCCGTTTAGTTTGGGCAAGCGGTGGCATTTGGGTAGAGCGTGCAGGAGGCAGGACATGACACAGATTACACCACTGTCACTAAGCCAGTTCGTAATTTAGTCAAAGACAACCAAGTCTCTTGCCGTTCCTTGAATTAGCAGGGTACAGTGAATACCGTTTCAAGTCCAGTCCAACTGATATGGACATTCCTGTTTAGTGCTCCACTAACTTAAATGGGGATTAAATGATTTAATCATGCAGCACTTTTACACTTTCCAAATGTTATTGGACCGAATGGATCAAATTCTGAAAGTGAAACAACTCATTACATGGAGGGATGTGATGCTCAAAAAAATGTCTCCACTGATTTACAGACATCTCTTCTCCATGTAAGTCTGTGGGAAAAGTTTTACCGTAAAGTTTAATGTTTTTTTTGGGCCAGAGGGCCAACTGTTTTGACACTAATAGCTGCATCTCATGTCGCTTAAATTGCATCACTGACTCCTCTACCTCCCTTCCTCGCATGTTAGTCCCTCCCACCAAGAAAGCCCTGGACAGACATGAGGAAATCATAGGAGAAGAGAGGCAACGAGCAAATTCTTTTTAGAGGAATGAGATGTCCTTTCCTCTGAAGCGTCACATGAATTTATCAGCTGCACGGCTTCCAGGAAGGCTGCGCTCTGTATCCTCACTCATAGCTCCTCGATGATTCCTCCTCGATCCCTTCTCGATGATCCCTCCTCAATGCTCGTTCCTTGGTCAGCGATGATCCCTCCTCGATGCTCGCTCCTCAGTCCTCGATGATCTCTCCTCAATGCTCACTCCTCTGGGCAGAAATAAGAGCTTTGAGACGGCCTTCACCGAGGAGGGACATAACTTCTGGTTCAGCCAAGGAGTGAGGAGTCGAGGAGCCATCAGATAAGGGCCATGAGATGCAGCTTATGTTCAATTTGCTTCAAAGCCCGGCGCACATAAAGCTCCTCCGGGTAATGTTAGATTAGTTCAGGGTGCAGTGCATGATGTGTGAAAGAGACATGTGTGTGTGTGTGTGTGTGTGTGTGTGTGTGTGTGTGTGTGTGTGTGTGAGTGTGTGTGTGTGTGTGTTAACGTTACCTGGAGAAGAGTCTGGCCTTGCTGGTTCCCAGTAGTGTGGCTTTGTTTCCCTCCACTAGCAGCGGGGATCCCTCCCTTAGACCCTGAAGAGGCACAAAATGACCGTAAATATATCTGATAAAAAGCCGGTATTTGTCTGCGGCCTTCTCAAACAAATAAAGGCAATAAAACATTGAAAACATTGTGCTATAATGTTTGTAAATTTCCACAGCTCTATTGCCATCATTAGAACAATCATTATTAACCCTAAGATCATTGATTACATGAATTTGGTTGACAACATTTTTTCCAATCAACACAGTTCACAGTTTACAAAGATAACAGCAGCAGATTTAGCATCAGAATTCTTAGTAATTTTGCGATGTTATTTTCTTAAATGAAGTCAACACATCCAGCAAATGTTTCACAATAAAAGCGTCCCTGTAAAGGGAGGGAATTATGTACATTGATCCTCTGGAATCATTTCATTTCTGTGAAGGAAGTGTGCAACATCTTTCCAAGCTAGTTTAAAGGCAAGGTTGGTAACTATTCCCAATACACACTTTTTATATATATATATATATATATATATATATATATATATATATATATATATATATATATATATTTATTGTTTGAAATTGTCTTTACACCCTGACAATATAAATAACTTATGGGCTCTGAAAAAGGAGCAAAAAAGATCCGTCACCTGTAGCTTTTGTAATCCTATTAACACGCCCACCAATCAAAACCTGGTGGTGCGCTTGGAAAAAAACTATGAAATGCCTCCTTGCGTAGGCACAGCGGGCCTACTCTATCCCTCCCGCGAATGAGCATGAACTCAAAGAACGTCGTTACTGCAAGTATACAGGAGAACCAAAGAAAAAAATCAAAAAAAGTTGCCGCTGCTGCCTGTACTTGCACCCTGCTAAAAAGGCAAAGAAAAGAAAGTCTGACGCGACTAGTCTAGTCTTCACTACAAAGGCTGCAGATGCAGATTGAGGAGGATTCTTTACCAGTGATCTTAAATAATGGCTGACTGGAAGCGAGCATTTAAGAAGAAGAACTGACAGTAGGACATGTCATTGTTGGGATTAGTGCTGTAGACATGTACATAACACTGACTTTATTGAGACAAACAAAAGGTAAACATGCAAATAGTTTGGAGTTTGTAATCTCACCAGAACACTTAGAGTGTCAGCTTCTTCATGGTACTGAGTGATCCTGAGCTCTCTGGTTCATGCACAAGAATAACAAAGTCAAATTAAGTATATATAATGTTACCACAGAGCCCTGTTGTTCTAGCCTATATTTGTTTACATTCAATCAAACTGTGTCCATCAGAAGTATGCCGAATCATCTGTCAGCAGCTCCTGATTGAAGTTTAAACATGGGTGTACAGACAACTATCGCCAGATTACTTTATACTCACGAAAAAATTAAAACATCTAGATTTTCAGGCAAGTTCTGCATTAATAGGGAGCATTTTTGTTTTATTATTTCTAGGCAGATTTATCAACGTTTATTCACCACTGATATCAGAGATAATTACATCACATGAACATGTAAGTCAGACTGAATCTGAATTTGTTTTTCATGTCTGTGTGTTCAGATTTGACCGAGTTATGAAAAAAAGTGTGTTTTTTGACGCAAGTAAGGGCAAAAGGGATTTAAAGTACCTTAATCGCCTCCATGAGTGTGTTTTATGGTCAATCTACTCCACTGCTAAAGTTGACAGTTGCATTATATTTTGCAACTGTTATTATATTATATTATATAATATTTTATATATTCTGGTGTAGTTTGTGAATGACAAACTCATGTTAGTCCTGTTAAGTAAAACGTACTTTAAACAAACTTTTTGGGACTCAGTTCTTAATCTAAACATAAGTTGCTTGTTGCTTGTACAATTTACAGCAGAAGTTCACTGAGAATCTCTTTTATATCCAAGATGAACTGGTATTGAAACTGAAATTTCCCTAACCTCATTGATATCTAATTTGAATCGAAATCAATTCAGGCAATCATCGGCGATACCCAGTCGTAGTATTAAACCTAACTGAATGTAATGTATTTTCGAATCAGAGGACAAAACCAGAGTCAATTCAAACACCAGATGAACACTTAAGATACCATAAAATGTTATAGAGTGTCATGGGGAAACCCAGTCATTAAATCATTTGTTGATTTTCCTGTGAGAGGATTAGCGTCCAAGATCTATGCTAAACTGTTGCAAGTATCTATAGGAGAACTCCCAATAGTAAAGAAATGGGAATGAAAGCTGAGCCCTGAGGGGAACGCAATTAATTGGGAGACAGTTTGGGACATTTTCCACTGTTCCAAGAACCCAAATCACCAGCAAATCCATTTCAACATATGCCATAGGACACATTGGACTCCTCAGAAGAGATACGTCTCTAAAGTCATTCCCACTCCCTATTGCATGTTTTGTCAACCTGAACAAGCTGGAACTTTCCTACACATGATCTGGGAGTGTGAACAGGTGCACGAATTTTGGAATAAAAAAACATCAATAATATCTGATGTGATATTAGATAGTGAATTCCTACACCTGCTTGGGAGACAGAGGAAAATTTGGCTAGCCGGCTAAACTGCAACCAAGAAAATGATAGCTCAATGCTGGCTCCCCCCTCACTCGCTTTGTATAAAACAGTGGTTGGTGTATTTTCTGGACATAGTTATGCTTGAGCTCTCTACAGAAATGATTAACAAAGCCAAATCATCAACTATCAGCCTATGGAAAAGCACAGCAGCACAAATATCAGACCTAAGCGCCATAAGAACTAGAGGAGAGTGACTAGGCAAGGTGTGATTTCTGTTTGTTTATTTTGTTTTCCTCGAGACCGCAGTGTTAGGGTTGGGAGAGGGTTTTTGTTCTTGTTCAATTTGTGTTTCTCTGTTCTGTGCACCATCTGACATTACCCGGCACGTATTTGTTTTGTGTTTTGTCTGAAGGTGCTAATAAAATGTTAGAGACAAACAAAAAAAACACCAGATGAAAGTGGACACAGTTGAAAGTGGACACAGTTGAGTCCTTACTTTTACTGCTTAAAGTATATTTTACTGATAATACTTTTACTTGAGTAGGATGATTTTGAATGCAAGACTTTTACTTGTACTGGAGTATTTTCTACTTTTGTTGTGTTGGTGTTTTCTCACTGACCGCTGCAGACTTTAATACTAATGTCTGTTAATAAAAAAAGCAAATTTTTCTGTGTAGATAAGGAGGCAGTAAAACGCAGAGGGCTAGATTTACTAACACTAGCGCAGTTTGCGCTGCGTCTGTTTATGTGAGTTTGGTAATAGCGCACGTTATGCTTCCACATTTTGCGTAGTATTTATCAACCCTGACACCCATCAGGCAATCAGCGTCTTTCTCCGCCCACTATACCGTAAATTGCGCTGTAGCGAAGCGGTACTTGTGCTATGATACGGCTGAGTGCAGACTGCGATATTCCCACTGCTGATGCTATGACTGTTTGAAATGATCCTGATGCCGATATTTGTAATGTAGCGAGGAGTTTAACAACTGCTGGAATGGAATGTGAACGCTGAGTGGGTGATTCAATGTCATCTTTGATTTCTTCCAGTAACTCTAATATTGCATGGCTGCTTGATCTGTAACGCTAAATAATGTTGTGTTCACTGACAAAGTGTGATTCTTGTGTTAAAAATATTTTCAGACTCGCCTATGTCTTCGTCTTGCTCAGATTACTGTTGCCATTTCACCAGCGGCATAAAGGTCTACAAGGAAACTCGATTGCGGCTGGTTTAGACCTGCTTTTAAAAGGCGGAGAATTTCCCCCGCAGAATAGAGACGCGCTCTTACTGACAGTCTTTGTAAATACCACGGAATATATAATTAGGCGCACTTTGCGCTTATCCTCCCACCTTTTTGGGTGGAACTCCCACTTTCCCCACGACCCTCCCACGAACGCATATTGAAAGCGCAACTTGTCTCTTCTCGCTCATGTGGCAGACAATCTGCGGTTTTACCCAAGTGCCCCCTGTTTGTAAATAGCCCGCATCGGTTACGTCTCATCAGCAGCTGTAAAATTTTAAACGTTGTTCCCTTTCTGCTGGAGGAAGTTTCGCAACACGTGAAGCTGTGAAAACTACAGTGGTTAACGAAAAAAAATGCAGCGTCAGCAAACTGAAGCGAGAGTCCTAACATAGGACTTTTTTGAGGTTTTGGAACTCTCGATAATTTGTGAATGGGAGCCTTTAAGGAAACATGACAAACACAGCTGTCCCACAATCATGATTATCTTGGTCAGAATGATCTCTGCACATTATATTGTCTTACTAAAATAGGAGGAATGTTTTCCAACAGTGTTAACGTGTGCTGTAAGTAGGGGTCCTACTACTCCTACTACTAGCTCCTACTACTGCCTGTAGTCCATTGCCTCTGGGAAAAAAATCATCCGATGATGCAAAAATCATTGTTTTCCGTCATCGGAAGATTTTTTCCAGACCCACAATACAGAGATCTTTCGTCTCAGGGAGACATGAGGGAGGAAAGCACGGTCATTTGAAAATACTACCGGGTTTCTAATGATACAAAGCTTAATGCTAAATCGGTGAAGTATCCCTTTAAGTTACCTCTCTTTCTGAAACGGGCTGGAGTTACCCCTCTCTCTCAGGTTTGATTAACCTCTCTTTCTGAAACGGAAAACTCTGAGTTTCCCTCATCTCAGGGTTAACAAACTCAGAGTTTTCACTAAACCTGCTTTCTGAAACCGACCCGTTTGCCTTCTCTTTTGCCACCCACCTGTACCTGTGGCTGTTGATTCCTATAAGCATTTCCTGTGTCAATGCACCAACCTGCTATATAAACAAAAGAAAGTTACATTATGGCTCCAACATGTATTTTGATGCTGATACTTTTGTACCTTTTACAAGTATTATTTTCAGGATTGTCTCTAATAACTAGAAGTAGTATTTCTGCACTGTGGTTTCAGTACTTTTAGTTCCAAATTCAGGTAAATTCAGAGGGTCAACAATACGAAATCAAATTATTTTCCACATTGATTCACGGGTAAATCCATGGGCGTCAGTTTGGTTTGAAATGTGCTGGGGACAGAGACGCATTTGGAAGTACATTTCCAGAAGTGCTGATACAATGACGCATACATTTTTTTTTGTGCAGGTCACCTTTGAAAGACGCTATCCTGTAGCTTACTAATGAATAAAAACGTGGTTTAATGTACGTAAACAATGATCAATGATAACCAAATTTCTCTCTCATATTGCTCCTCATAACCACTGAAAACTGTCAAAAAATCGAACCCAAAGTCCTATTATCATGGACGTTATCTGACATCTGACTTGTTTCTGCTTCACATTTTCAGCAGGGCAGCGCTTCTCATGGGCTTTATATGTCCTAACATGAAAAAGCTTAACGTGGTTTAATGTACCTAAACAATGATCAATCATCACCACATTTGGATTTCGGTTTAGTTCTTTTGACAGGCTTAAGTGTTCATTACAAGTGTTCATTGGTGATCATTGATCGTTGTTGAGGTACATTAAACCATGTTAAGCTTTTTCACGTTAAGCAGAATTTTCCAACAGCAGCAGAGCGGCTGTGGGGATAGAGATTGCTGTGGATTTTTTGGCATCTTTTTTTTGGCAGAATTATATGTATTGGTAATAAAGTATTAAAGTAGTAAAGTATTTTATTCCAGACGCCAGCTTTTATTTTGAAAAGTAGAAGCTCGGGGACGGCACCAGGCGGGATGGCATGAGACGGGTCGGCATGAGGCTCCAGGTTGCAGCCATACCGTCTTGGTCTAGTGCGCGGTCTTGCTCCAGATTGGATGTCATATGCGGGCGTCAAGGAGCCGCTATCAATATGGAACAGTTGGGATTTCTGGATAAAGATATAAAGGCATAAAAACGAAAAATTCCTCCCGTTTGGCACGCCTCACCTGTCAGATCTCTATTTCCCACCAGTGGGGCGCGCCCCACACTTTGAGAACCGCTGCATTAGACACTTTTTTTCAAAAATGAAATCTGCTGTTGTCATTGGGAAAACACTCTGTTCAAAATGCAAAACTCATCTGGCAATTGTAGCCACATACATACAGACCTGAAAACACTTGCAGAAAAAAGAACACCAATCGGTCTGATCCTTAGCACTACAAATAGGCCTCAGGTAAGCCATTTTGAGAACTTGGCAAGCATGGAGGCAATGGAGTCAGAGTAAGAGCAGGACAAAGAGAGAGAGAGAGAGGAGTCGGACGTGGAAGAGACATCGCCTGTGATGTTGACAAGTTCTTGTGGCCAGATCCACACACGCACGCACGCACGCACACAAAACAAGTATGTTTTTTTTCCCAATAGAAATTTACAGTATCTAGTAATAGTTTTTTTTACTTTTGTTTTGTTGCTAAATTTGATGATTTGTGATTCTATTTTTCTTTATTTCTGTAAGAATGTTTGTTTTTTGTAAAATCTATTGTTTGATTACTGCAGAAATTCTACTTTTGAGTTTTGAGAAAATGACAATAACAATAGATTGTCCTTTGGACAATACAAGACTTTTACTTTAACAAAGTATTAATACACTTTAGAGACTATCCTCCCCCCAATATGTCATTTGTTCAAGCAGCAATTAGGACTCATATTTAGGTTTATAGTGGTGGCGCCCTCTAATGGCCACAGTAGTTATTGACGGCAGCACGGCAGGAAGTAAAGTGATTTATGTCATAACTACTATGGCCACTAGAGGACACCGCCACTAGAAATCTAAATATACGTCAGGAAAGTCTTGATAAAACTGCTGTACCTCTGCATCGATCCAATTCTTTCCCTGGATGTTGAACCTGAAACAGCGAGAGCCGAACTGAGTCCAACCAGGAGGGCAGGGACCTTCAAGACAATGCTGAGTGAAGCATGTGAAGTTGATCGACCTCTGCCTGTCCATAGCAAGCTCGCTTTTGTTTTTTAACTTCTGTGAGGCAGTGTTCCATGTCTTCTGTTTGTATTATTAATAAATTATATAGATAATTTTGCTACAAGCTCCTCCCATCCTTCCTTTAGAAACCTAACAATTTTTTTCTCCCTAATCCCTATCAGGACGTAAAATATCTAGTCAAGACCAGATGTACGGGAAGTTAACATCTGATCGTACAGCCAGGGACAGCAAGGTTGATGGCCTTATGTGGTACCTAATTTAAACGCCTGATGTACTGATATGGACTCCAACCTCCCAAATGTATAAATGACTGGCATGCTAGAGAATGTCTTCAGTTCCTCTACAGAGTAACTCAGGTCTTTGGTTGAATTAAGATCTTATGTTTTCAGGGATTAAAATTCTCCGTCGTTACAACGGATTTCCGTCAATTTGATTTTAGAAATGCCACATCTGAGATCGCTGCAGATCTGATGATAAAAAAATGTGGGGGCCCTTAAAAGTCTTGAATAAAGTTCACAAAGTTACACATTTTGTTTACAAAGGTCTTCAATTACATCTTGTCCGTAGGATGAAACGTCCTAAATAAATGCTTTGTGTGTGTGTGTGTGTGTGTGTGTGTATGACTTTACAATTTACTCTGTGTGACTGGGATGTAATATGACAGTATAGGTACTATTTACGTCAATGTTTTTCTTTACGCTCTTGAACATGGAGTGTGCGCGGACCATGGCACAGACGCGGGGTGCGCGACACATGGATGTAGCTAGGCTATAACAATAATAACGGCGTAACATGGTGTTTTATCTTAAATTCGTGGACATGGTGAGAAAGCTCTGGCCCTAAACATCCAAGCTCGGGCGCAAATCAATCAGTTGTCAAGAAAGAAAACAAAATGTTTTGCACCGTGCTACTAACTAAGCTAACGTTAGCTCGTCGGTTAGAATGGGCAAGTGTCTGAAGGTCTGGCCAAAGATGTGGACCAGCTGGCGGACCAGGCTGAGAGCAGTGGGGCTGAGGTTAGCATAAAAAGTGGATTGGCGTGCAATTCAGTCTAGTGCTAATGAAACGGGGGAGCTGGAAGACCCGCCTGCTGGTTCCTGATCAGCTAGCAATGGAGAGAGGGCTATGAATAAGACAATGATGGTGTCTGCAGTGCTCCACCTTTGGTAGGATGTGTTTGAAATGCAGCCAACATGCTAACACACATTTGACAGTATCACCCAGATGTGCCGATCACCGGGGTGAGAAAAAAAACCCTGAGCCCAACTCTTTATACCCGCTGCTATTATGCAGCCTTTAGACGCATAAGCAGAACGGGATGAAACAATCACTGAAGCAATTGGCATTTACATTGGCTTATTATATTACATTATATTGTCTTATCTAGGTGGAACTAATTATGACACCTCCATATGCACACATTTTTATTTTTTTATTTTTGTTTTTTTAAGTTTCATAGCATAAAAGCGATTCATGCAAAAAATACTTTATTATGTGATGTTATTAGATTACAAACATGCCTTACAAAGCTGTTGTGAACCAAATATGATTGTTGAATATTATAATAAAATGTCATTACCTGGTAAATCATGCTTTTCTCAGGCCTAAAATCCACACAGATTTTTCATTATATGGCTTAAGTTGGCATTAAATTTCATCCTAGGTGGTATAACGGTCTTAAAAAGTCCTGGGTGTAGCCTGTAAAAACCGTACTGAATGCAATTTATTATCCCGTCATGTCCACAATCTTTCACACTTTGCAACGGAAGGTTTTGACTGAGCATGTTAACATAAAATAATAATAATAATAATAATAATAATAATAATAATAATAATAATAATAATACAATCATGCAAAAGACTATTTGTCATTATTGTGAACCGTTATGTTAGATGGTCAATCGCGTTTGTGACGCATGTTAGAGTGTAAGATAAACCTTTACAATATGATTGCCGCAGTAGAAAAGAACAGCAATAGTTAGTCGTGGGATGGTACTGAAATATTGTTATGTTCATCAGGAAAGGAGAACACTAGCTATACTCCCTTTACTTTGCTGTTTGCATCTTCTTGTACATTAAAAACCAATATGGATAGATCACAAAAGGGGAGCTATCTGTATAGGTAGATGTGAACAACTTATGACTAGATTTTTTTCACTTTAATCCCTGTGTTTTGCAACACCTTGGTCTCCCTGAAAATTCCTTGATTAGTAAAGTCTGCAAGTTGAAAAATCCAAGACAAACCAACATGGAGAAGAGAGGAAGGAGGCGCGCACACACACACAACAAAAAAATACAAACACCTACGTAACACTGTATGAAAAAACAATTCAAATACAATCAGAGCAACGAGACAGAGATACTGTACTGACCTGGGTAAGAGGTTTGTCCACAACACTGTCATCACAAAAAGACGTATTAAACACGAGCAGTCTAATTACAGGACTACTCAACTCCACTTTATTTATATAGCACCTTTGACACAAACATGCAGCCCAAAGAGCTTCTGTTGAAGTTAAAAAGTTAAAACCCGGCTTATGTTTTGAAAACAATGTTTAATGGGGCCTGCAGCTAAATTTAATCAAGTACACTAATACAGCATTTGAGTGTCTCACCTAAAACCTAGCTTCTAAAGAATGAATCAGGTCATGTCTGACATTTAGCATATGAAGAAGACTCATTGTCCCCACAGGAAAGGTAACTATTGTTTCTGGTTTTGGAGAGCCACTCCCTGCAGGGCCAGACGTGATTAGAACAAAGGAAATACAAACTCTGTAAACTTGAACAGAATCGGCACTACCATGTGAAACGACCTTTGTCTGTGACCTGGAGTAAACCTGAAATCAGAGGTGTGTCTTTAATCAGAGACCCACAATTCCACAAGAATATAATTCGGAAACTGATGTGATTTCGGCACTTCAATCTGTGACCCCGACAGGGGAAGCACGTTGAAGTCCGCTGTTTACAGCGTATTGTTTGTCATGTCACATGACTGTTCTTCTGTGACTCCACAAGGAGAAGCATGAGATCAGTCCGCTGTCAGCTGCAGTGTTTTCATGTTTTATGTTGATTGTGTTTTGTCTTGTCGTTTTCATGCAGTTTCATTAAACCTTTTGCTTAACTTTCAATTCGACCACAGCCTCTCCTCCTTCCTCCAGAAATCAGAACGAACACGTTATTTAGAGAATTCTTAACAGATGGTGACCCCTGACGTGGATTTTTGGAGGATTAAAAGGAAAAAAGGGCCCGAAATGAAAAGGTGAGCCAGAACCTGTTTTTATCGAAAATCTGCAAATAGTTAATTTAGGAAGATTTAGGTGGGAGAGATCAGCAGCGTCAAACTCGTAAGTCTATTAAAATCTGTACAAGTATTGATAAAGTAATGCCCAATTGAGAACTGCGTTGAGAACGATAAGTCGAGGGCAATGTATGTGATTGTGTGTGATTTGTATGGGTTAAAGCTTAAAAAGCCTGAAAGAAGGTCCATGGAAAAATGCACAGACCGACCGGGACGGGAGACCCGAGTAGCGTTTGATTCGCGTGCATTTTATTAGAAGTCCATTTGAGTTTGGCTGATTTTAGATTGTGATAAATTTTAAATATGAAGTGCACTAACTAGGTTACAGCGTTTGATTCGCGTGCAGTATTAGAGGATCGATTTGAACTCGACCGGGTTTAGACCAGTGAATACATTTTAAATAGAAAGGCCGGGGGACGGCGACAGAGAATTAGTCTTTGTGAAGGCACGAAGGAAAACATTAAGACTTTTTTAAAGCCAGCTTAAACAGCTGTGGGGAAGTAGGACTTGGTAAAGCTGATTTTGCGGCGACGGTGGAAATAAAGCGTCAGTGGAAGACCCCCCAGTTTTTTCTCGTGACCATAGTATGGAAATAGGAAAATCAATTTAATAATAGGTATAGTCAAATTGTGTGAAAACACTTAGGAATTGTAAAGAAAGGCCTACTGTAAATACATTTTATAAGAATTGTGGTGTTGGGATTTGAGTCTGCGGCAGCGACTCGCGCGCGCTGTGTGTGTTTTTGTGAAAAATTGTAAATAAGATTGTTTTGTTTAAATTGAGAGCGTGCAGCTCAGCGGTGGGTTTGTGGACGTGTTGAGGTTACAGAGCAGTGTGGTTGTGAATGTTCGTTTGTGTTGAGTTTTGCATTGGAAATTCCATTTCCTGAGTGTTATAACGAACAGCGACTCCATCTGGTTGGTAAATCATTACAACAGAGCGTCTACTAAAACCAGCTAGGGGTCAGACTATGAAAAAAATACGGTAAACTAGAGAAATGAAATTTCTGAAGAGATTGCATTGTGAATGCTTTATGATCGAAAGGCTAACTGGATGGCTGTTTGGATTTTTGTGGAAAAGGGTGGAGCAGTGAGAAAATGGATTAATCTGTATGAATGTCTTTGAAGAGTTGGGCGCCGACCCTGAATGTATGAAAGACGTGGAACATTTTAAAGTTTGAATGGAGTTTC